>NC_143033.1:2662500-2982500 GCF_057628025.1 Oncorhynchus mykiss | reverse complement strand
GGTGGTGGCAGGATCATGGTTTGGGACTGCTTTTCTTCAGCAGGGACAGGGAAGATGGTTAAAATTGATGGGAAGATGGATGGAGCCAAATACAGGACCATTCTGGAAGAAAACCTGATGGAGTCTGCAAAAGACCTGAGACTGGGACGGAGATTTGTCTTCCAACAAGACAATGATCCAAAACATAAAGCAAAATCTACAATGGAATCACAAAATAGCAAAGTTGAGTCAGAGCTCTCAAGACATTATCCATAGAGTACGACGCCATCTTCAGTAATGTCGTGGTTTCTGATTGGTTTCTGAAAACATGAGGGAAAAATGAGGATGTGGCATATAATTCACTACAGAGAATATAAAGCATCTAGCCAGCTACTGTACAATATAACAAGTTACAGTCTATGCATTGACCCATACCAAATAAAGGGTACAACACCAGCATCTCTCCACAGTGTCCCTGCCTCTGGCAACCACTCTCTTCCCCTGCTGGATTGCGGTCTTATGATTGCTGACAGCAAGACGTTTTGCAGTGCAAAGCAAACACACTGTGGGATCGGATGAGGAATGGAGAAGGAACAATGGTTCCTGACACACAACAGCATTGCAGTCCGCCTCCAACCCCCCCGTGTTTCTTTAATCAATTAGAGTGGCCTTGGCCAATTAGGATGTTAGTATGAAAACAATGCTGCAGTGTTCTCTGAGCCCATTGGCTGAGCTGGAAACAACTGAAATATGAGCCACTCTTTACATACTTTTTGCTGAACTTTACATTTTTATGTTTGAAAGCGTTTTCTGTGGGGCTAATTCACTGTTTTAATTCCGTTCAACGCAACACTCTTATGTGCCAATGTCTTTTTGAAGTAGTCTCTTCCTTGAAAGTGAAACTAGGTCACAACGAAATGTTCCTCTGTCTTCCTCAGTCTGGGTTGTGAATACGGACGAGAACATAGAGAGGGAGTAGAGAGAACAGGGAGCGAGAGAGAGAGAGAGAGAGAGAGAGAGAGAGAGTAGAGAGAACAGGGAGCGAGAGAGAGAGAGAGAGAAAAAGAGATAGAGAGAGAGAGAGAGAGATAGAGAGAGAGAGAGTAGAGAGAACAGGGAGCGAGAGAGAGAGAGAGAGAGAGACATAGAGAGAGAGAGAGAGTAGAGGGAGAGAGAGAGAGAGAGAGAGAGAGAGAGAGAGAGAGAGAGAGAGAGAGAGAACAGGGACAGGGAGAGAGAGAGAGAGAGAGAGAGAGAGAGAGAGAGTAGAGAGAACAGGGAGCGAGAGAGAGACAGAGAGCGAGAGAGAGAAAGAGAGCGAGAGAGAGAGAGAGAGAGAGAGAGAGAGAGAGAGAGTAGAGAGAACAGGGAGTGAGAGAGAGAGAGAGAGTAGAGGGAGAGAGAGAGAGAAAGAGAGAGAGAGTAGAGGGAGAGAGAGAGAGAGAGAGAGAGACAGAGAGACAGAGAGACAGAGACAGAGAGAGAACAGGGAGAGAGAGAGAGAGAGAGAGAGACAGAGAGACAGAGAGACAGAGAGAGAACAGGGAGAGAGAGAGAGAGAGAGAGACAGAGAGAGAACAGAGAGAGAGAGAGAGAGAGAGAAACAGAGAGACAGAGAGACAGAGAGAGAACAGGGAGAGAGAGAGAGAGTGAGAGAGAGCCTACAGCCAAGATTTCCCTCTGAAAGCCTCCCTCCCTTGACTTATTCCACATGTTGTTTTGTAACAGCCTGAATGAATAAGTATAATTTTTTTCCTAATCTGTCTAATCACAAAACCACATAATGACAAAGTGAAAACATGTTCTTAGACATTTTTGTACATTTATTGAAAATGAAATAAAGACAGCATGTTTCACTTTGTCATTATGGTGTATTGCATACATACAGTACCTGACCAACTGGCCCTCCATATACACCTCCGCTGTCTTCAATCAGGATCACAGTGATCACTGCCTCATTGCCTGTATCCGCTACGGGTCCGCAGTCAAACGACCACCCCTCATCACTATTGTCACAACCCCTATTACCGGCCTGTTCAACCTCTCTTTTGTATCTTCTGAGATCCCCAAGGATTGGAAAGCTGCCGCAGTCATCCCCGTCTTCAAAGGGGGAGACACCCTGGACCCAAACTGTTACAGACCTATATCCATCCTGCCCTGCCTATCTAAGGTCTTTGAAGGCCAAGTCAGCAAACAGATCACTGACCATTTCGAATCCAACCGTACCTTCTCCGCTGTGCAATCTGGTTTCCGAGTCGGTCACGGGTGCACCTCAGCCACGCTCAAGGTACTAAACGATATCATAACCGCCATCGATAAAAGACAGTACTGTGCAGCCGTCTTCATCGACCTGGCCAAGGCTTTCGACTCTGTCAATCAGCATATTCTTATCGGCAGACTCAGTAGCCTCACTTTTTCTAATGACTGCCTTGCCTGGTTCACCAACTACTTTGCAGACAGAGTTCAGTGTGTCAAATCGGAGGGCATGTTTTCCGGTCCTCTGGCAGTCTCTATGGGGTGCCACAGGGTTAAATTCTCGGGCCGACTCTTTTCTCTGTATATATCAATGATGTTGCTCTTGCTGCTGGCAATTCCCTGATCCACCTATACGCAGACGACACCATACTGTATACTTCTGGCACTTCCTTGGACACTGTGCTATCTAACCTCCAAACGAGCTTCAATGCCGTACAATACTCCTTCCGTGGCCTCCAACTGCTCCTAAACACTTGTAAAACCAAATTCATGCTTTTCATCCGTTCGCTGCCTCCACCCGCACACCCGACTAGCATCACCACCCTGGATGGTTCTGAACTAGAATATGTGGACATCTATAAGTACCTAGGTGTCTGGCTAGACTGTAAACTCGCCTTCCAGACTCATATCAAACATCTCCAATCTAAAATCAAATCTAGAGTCGGCTTTCTATTTCACAACAAAGCCTCCTTCACTCACGCCACCAAACATACCTTTTACTGAGCAGTGGCTTCTGTCTGGTCACTCTACCATAAAGGCCTTGTTGGTGGTTGTCCTTCCGGAAGGTTTCTCCCATCTCCACAGAGGAATTCTAGAGCTCTTTCAGAGTGACCATCAGTTTCCTCCCCGATTGCTCAATTTGGCCTGGAGGCCAGCTCTAGGAAGAGTCTTGGTGGTTCCAAACTTCTTCCATTTAAGAACGATGGAGGCCACTATGTTCTTGGGACCTTCAATACTACTTTTCTACACTTTCCATTCAAAACTGTTTTGCTACACTTCCCCAGATCAGTCTCGATAAAATCCTGTCTCAGAGCTCTGCGGACAATTCCTTTGACGTCATGGCTTGGTTTATGCTCTGACATGCACTGTGGAACCTTATATAGGCTAGGATCCTTTTTCCTCAATTTCCGCCTGACTGACGTGCCAAAAGTAAACAGCCTGTTGCTCAGGCCCTGAAGCCAGGATAAGCATATGATTGGTACCATTGGAAAGAAAACACTTTGAAGGTTGTAGAAATGTTAAAATAATGTAGGAGACTATAATACAATAGACATGGTAGGAGAAAATACAAAGAAAAAACAAACAGTTTTTTTTTGAGAGCTTTGCTATTCCAATGGAAAGTATATGGAAATAATTAAATCTAGCTCCCAGTATGCAATTCCTGTGTCTTCCACTTGGTGTCAGTAGTCTTTGCTCAAGGTCAGGCTTGTTTCTTCCAAAACATTTAAGAAAAATTTGTTTAGTAGGACATCTGCTTGGAAATTAGTGTGTGCGCACGCCATGAAGACAACGCACACCTGCTATTATCACTTTCCTTGAACATACTTCTTTCCTATTGAACATACTTCTTTCCTATTGAACCTCAACAACAACTTCTTTCCTATTGAACTTCTTTCCGTGTTAAATATTATAGACTACATTTTGGAGGATCTGAGGATTTAATAGAAACGTATTTTGACTTGTTGAAACAAAGTTTAGATTTTTGGATTCCTTTCTCTGCATGTTGAACGAGTGGATTACTCAAATTGATGGCGACAACTAAACAGACTTTTTGGGATATAAAGAAGGATTTTATCTAACAAAGCGACACTACATGTTATAGGACCCTTTGGATGACAAATCAGAGGAATATTTACAAAAATGAAGTGAATATTTAATCGTTATTTGTGAATTTATGAAATTTGTGCAGGTGGAAAAATATTTTGATGTGGGGCGCTGTCCTCAAACAATCGCATGGCATGTTTTCACTGTAAAGCCCTCTGTAAATCAAATGATATGAGACACTTGTATGTACATGAATCTTTAACATCCATAATTTGTATGATTATTTATTTGAATTGCGCGCCCTACAAGTTTCACTGGAAGTTGTTCCGCTAGTGGGACTCCTAGCCTTAAGAAGTTTTATATAGACAGGCGTGTGCCTTTCCAAATCATGTCCAATCAATTGAATTTACCACAGGTGGACTCCAATCAAGTTGTAGAAACATCTCAAGGATGATCAATGGAAACATGATGCAACTGAGATCAATTTCAAGCCTCATAGCAGAGGTTCTGAATACTGAGGTATAATAAGGTATTTCTGGTTTTTTTTCCCCCAAAACTTGTAAACTTTGTCATTATGGGGTATTGTGATGCCATTATGGGTATTGTGATGTCATTATGGGGTATTGTGATGTCATTATGGGTATTGTGATGTCATTATGGGGTATTGTGATGTCATTATGGGTATTGTGATGTCGTTATGGGGTATTGTGTGTAGATTGATGAGGAAATGTTTTTCTTTAATCATTTTTAGAATAAATCTAACAACATGTGGAGAAGGATCTGAATGCACACACACACACACACACACACACACAAACACACACACACACACACACACACACACACACACACACACACACACACACACACACACACACACACACACACACACACACACACACACACACACACTGACATACACACACTGTGTTCAATTGCTCTACTTTCAGCATTGCTGTGTGTTGAGTGGTGGGTACACATTGATATTAGAAATGAATCCATTTGTAAACAACAGGTGTTGACTAACAGTTTTGGAAAAACAATACAGAGTTAAAGATAAAGTACGACATAAAACATAGAAATGGAGAAACAGTGAATAAAGAATAAAAATAACATGCCTATATACAGGAATGAACAGGTAATAACATGGTTATATACAGGGAGTACCAGCTAATAACATGGTTATATACAAGGAGCACCAGGTAATAACATGGTTATATACAGGGAGTACCAGGTAATAACATGGTTATATACAGGGAATACCAGGTAATAACATGGCTATATACAGGGAGGTAATAACATGGTTATATACAGGGAGTACCAGGTAATAACATGGTTATATACAAGGAGCACCAGGTAATAACATGGTTATATACAGGGAGTACCATGTAATAACATGGTTATATACAGGGAGTACCAGGTAATAACATGGCTATATACAGGGAGGTAATAACATGGCTATATACAGGGAGTACCAGGTAATAACGTGGCTATATACAGGAAGTACCAGATAATAACATGGCTATATACAGGGGGTACCAGGTAATAACATGGCTATATACAGGAAGTACCAGGTAATAACATGGCTATATAAAGGAATGAAAAGGTAATAACATGGTTATATACAGGGAATACCAGGTAATAACATGGCTATATACAGGGAGGTAATAACATGGCTATATACAGGGAGTACCAGGTAATAACATGGTTATATACAGGAATGAAAAGGTAATAACATGGTTAAATACAGGGAGGTAATAACATGGTTATATACAGGGAGGTAATAACATGGCTATATACAGGGAGGTAATAACATGGTTATATACAGGGAGAACCAGGTAACAACATGGTTATATACAGGGAGGTAATAACATGGTTATATACAGGGGGTACCAGGTAATAACATGGTTATATACAGGGAGGTAATAACATGGTTATATACAGGGAGTACCAGGTAACAACATGGTTATATACAGGGAGGTAATAACATGGTTATATACAGGGGGTACCAGGTAATAACATGGTTATATACAGGGAGGTAATAACATGGCTATATACAGGGAGTACCAAATAATAACATGGCTATATACAGGAAGTACCAGGTAATAACATGGCTATATACAGGAATGAAAAGGTAATAACATGGTTATATACAGGGAGTACCAGGTAATAACATGGCTGTATACAGGGAGGTAATAACATGGCTATATACAGGGAGTATCAGGTAATAACATGGCAATATACAGGAAGTACCAGGTAATAACATGGTTATCTACAGGGAGGTAATAACATGGCTATATGCAGGGAGGTAATAACATGGCTATATACAGGGAGGTAATAACATGGCTATATACAGGGAGTACCAGGTAATAACATGGTTATATACAGGAATGAAAAGGTAATAACATGGTTAAATACAGGGAGGTAATAACATGGTTATATACAGGGAGGTAATAACATGGCTATATACAGGGAGGTAATAACATGGTTATATACAGGGAGTACCAGGTAATAACATGGTTATATACAGGGAGGTAATAACATGGTTATATACAGGGAGTACCAGGTAACAACATGGTTATATACAGGGAGGTAATAACATGGTTATATACAGGGGGTACCAGGGGGTACCAGGTAATAACATGGTTATATACAGGGAGGTAATAACATGGCTATATACAGGGAATACCAAATAATAACATGGCTATATACAGGAAGTACCAGGTAATAACATGGCTATATACAGGAATGAAAAGGTAATAACATGGTTATATACAGGGAGTACCAGGTAATAACATGGCTATATACAGGGAGGTAATAACATGGCTATATACAGGGAGTATCAGGTAATAACATGGCAATATACAGGAAGTACCAGGTAATAACATGGTTATCTACAGGGAGGTAATAACATGGCTATATGCAGGGAGGTAATAACATGGCTATATACAGGGAGGTAATAACATGGCTATATACAGGGAGTACCAGATAATAACATGGCTATATACAGGGAGTACCAGGTAATAACATGGTTATATACAGGGAGTACCAGATAATAACATGGCTATATACAGGAAGTACCAGGTAATAACATGGCTATATACAGGAATGAAAAGGTAATACCGTGGTTATATACAGGGAGTACCAGGTAATAACATGGCTATATACAGGGAGGTAATAACATGGCTATATACAGGGAGTACCAAGTAATAACATGGCTATATACAGGGAGTACCAGGTAATAACATGGTTATATACAGGGAGTACCAGGTAATAACATGGCTATATACAGGGAGGTAATAACATGGCTATATACAGGGAGTATCAGGTAATAACATGGCAATATACAGGAAGTACCAGGTAATAACATGGTTATATACAGGAGGAACCAGATAATAACATGGTTATATACAGGAAGTACAATTGAATAAAATGGCTATATACAGGGAGTACCAGGTAATAACATGGTTATATACAGGGACTACCAGATAATAACATGGTTATATACAGGGAGTACCAGATAATAACATGGCTATATACAGGAAGTACCAGGTAATAACATGGCTATATACAGGAATGAAAAGGTAATAACATGGTTATATACAGGGAGTACCAGGTAATAACATGGCTATATACAGGGAGGTAATAACATGGCTATATACAGGGAGTACCAGGTAATAACATGGTTATATACAGGGAGTACCAGGTAATAACATGGCTCGGTGTGGTGTGTCTGTGTGGTGTGTCTGTGTGCGTGTGTCTGTGTGGTTTGTCTGTGTGGTGTGTCTGTGTGTGTGTCTGTGTGGTGTGTCTGTGTGCGTGTGTCTGTGTGGTGTGTCTGTGTGGTGTGTCTGTGTGGTGTGTCTGTGTGGTGTGTCTGTGTGGTGTGTCTGTGTGCGTGTGTCTGTGTGTCTGTGTGTGTCTGTGTGGTGTGTCTGTGTGTGTGTCTGTGTGGTGTGTCTGTGTGCGTGTGTCTGTGTGGTGTGTCTGTGTGGTGTGTCTGTGTGGTGTGTCTGTGTGGTGTGTCTGTGTGGTGTGTCGGTGTGGTGTGTCTGTGTGGTGTGTCTGTGTGGTGTGTCGGTGTGGTGTGTCTGTGTGGTGTGTCTGTGTGGTGTGTCTGTGTGGTGTGTCTGTGTGTGTGTCTGTGTGGTGTGTCTGTGTCCTGTGTGGATGAACAAGGTCCATCCTCTACGGTGGTAATGGATGTGCTCGTGTCTCCGCTGGTAGAAAAATGGAGTCTGTCCAACTACGTAGTTACCAGCGTTCATCTCTGCACCATTTAATCTACGTCTCCTTCATCACTTAGGACAATTACAACAGATAAATGTGTTCCCTCAGGGCCGCTATGGGTCTGATGCTAGGGATGGGAGGCTGGGGATGGGAGGCTGGGGATGGGTGGCTGGGGATGGGGATTCGAGTCTGGGGATGGGAGTCTGGGGATGGGGATGGGAGGCTGGGGATGGGAGCCTGGGGATAGGAGGCTGAGGCTGGGAGAGTGGGGCTGGGAGGCTGGGGATGGGAGGCTGGGGATGGGGCTGGGAGGCTGGGGAATGGGATACTGGGGATGGGGGTGGGGATGGGAGGCTGAGGCTGGGAGGCTGGGGCTGGGAGGCTGGGGATGCGAGGTTGGGGATGGGAGGCTGTGAGACTGGGGATGGGAGGCTGTTGCTGGGAGAGTGGGGCTGGGAGGCTGGGGATGGGAGGCTGGGGATGGGGCCGGGAGGCTGGGGAATGGGATCCTGAGGATGGGGGTGGGGATGGGAGGCTAAGACTGGGAGGCAGGGGCTGGGAGGCTGGGGATTGGAGGCTGGGGATGGGAGGCTGGGAATGGGAGGCTGGGGATTGGAGACAGGGGATGGGGATGGGGATAGGAGGCTGTGGATGGGGATGGGAGGATGGGGATGGGAGTCTGGGGATGGGAGGCTGGGGCTGGGGATGGGAGGCTGGGGATGGGAGGCTGGTGATAGGAGGCTGAGACTGGGAGAGTTGGTCTGGGAGGCTGGTGATGGGAGGCTGGGGATGGGGATGGGAGGCTGGGGAATGGGATACTGGGGATGGAGGTGGGGATGGGAGGCTGAGGCTGGGAGGCTGGGGCTGGGAGGCTGGGGATGGGAGGCTGGGGATGGGAGGCTGGGAATGGGAGGCTGGGGATTGGAGGCTGTGGATGGGGATGGGGATAGGATGCTGTGTATGAGGATGGGAGGATGGCGTTGGGAGGCTGGGGCTGGGGCTGGGGATGGGAGGTTGGGGATAGGAGGCTGAGGCTGGGAGAGTGGGGCTGGGAGGCTGGGGATGGGAGGCTGGGGATGGGGCTGGGAGGCTGGGGAATGGGATACTGGGGATGGGGGTGGGGATGGGAGGCTGAGGCTGGGAGGCTGGGGCTGGGAGGGTGGGGATGGAGGCTGGGGATGGAGCATGGGGCTGGGAGGCTGGGGAATGGGAGACTGGGGATGAGGGTGGGGATGGGAGGCAGTGATGGGAGACTGGGGATGGGGATGGGAGGCTGTGGATGGTGTTGGGAGGCAGGAGATGAGAGGCTGGTCCTGGGGCTGGGAGGTTTGGCTTGGGATGGGAGGCTGGGGCTGGGGATGAGAGGCTGGGGATGGGAATAGGAGGCTTTGGATGGGAGGCTGGGGCTGGGACTGGGGATGGGAGAAAGGCGCTGGGAGGCTGAGGTTGGGAGGCTGGGGCTGGGGCTGGGGATGGGAGGCTGGGGATGGGACCGGGATGCTGGGGAATGGGATACTGGGGATGGGGGTGGGGATGGGAGGCTGAGGCTAGGAGGCAGGGGCTGGGAGGCTGGGGATTGGAGGCTGGGGATGGGAGGCTGGGAATGGGAGGCTGGGGATTGGAGACAGGGGATGGGGATGGGGATAGGATGCTGTGTATGAGGATGGGAGGATGGCGTTGGGAGGCTGGGGCTGGGGCTGGGGATGGGAGGCTGGGGATAGGAGGCTGAGGCTGGGAGAGTGGGGCTGGGAGGCTGGGGATGGGAGGCTGGGGATGGGGCTGGGAGGCTGGGGAATGGGATACTGGGGATGGGGGTGGGGATGGGAGGCTGAGGCTGGGAGGCTGGGGCTGGGAGGCTGGGGATGGGAGGCTGGGGATGGAGCATGGGGCTGGGAGGCTGGGGAATGGGAGAATGGGGATGAGGGTGGGGATGGGAGGCAGTGATGGGAGACTGGGGATGGGGATGGGAGGCTGTTGATGGTGTTGGGAGGCAGGAGATGAGAGGCTGGTCCTGGGGCTGGGAGGTTTGGCTTGGGATGGGAGGCTGGGGCTGGGGATGAGAGGCTGGGGATGGGAATAGGAGGCTGTGGATGGGAGGCTGGGGCTGGGACTGGGGATGGGAGAATGGGGCTGGGAGGCTGAGGTTGGGAGGCTGGGGCTGGGGATGGGAAGCTGTGGACGGGAGGCTGGGGATGGGAGGCTAGGGATGGAGGCTAAGGATGGGAATGGGAGGCTGGGGATGTGAGGCTGTGGTTGGAGGCTGGGTGGGGGATGGGAGGCTGGGAGACTGGGGATGGAGGGCTCTGAGACTGGGGATGGGAGGCTGTGGATGGGAGGCTGGGGATAGGGATGGGAGTCTGGGCCTGGTTATGGGGGGCTGGGTATGTGGGGCTGGAGATGGAAGGCTGGGCCTGGGTGTGGAGGGCTGGGTGGGGAGGCTGGAGATGGAAGGCTGGGCCTGGGTGTGGAGGGCTGGGTGGGAGACTGGAGATGGAAGGCTGGGCCTGGGTGTGGAGGGCTGGGTGGGGAGGCTGGAGATGGAAGGCTGGGACTGGAGATGTGGGGCTGGGACCTCAGGCCAGATCTTCACTGGGTGTGTGTGTGTGTGTGTGTGTGTGTGTGTGTGTGTGTGTGTGTGTGTGTGTGTGTGTGTGTGTGTGTGTGTGTGTGTGTGTGTGTGTGTGTGTGTGTATGTGTGTGTGTGTGTGTGTGTGTGTGTGTGTGTGTGTGTGTGTGCGTGCGTGTGTGTGTGTGTGTGCGTGTGTCTGCGTGTGCGTCTGGGTGTGTGTTTCTGAGGTCATAACAACCTCTTGATTGTCTGATTGCTTGGTGCTGAAAGTGTGATGACTAACGTGATTGTGGGTAAACAAGGCTCCGTGACCCCGCCACCGACTTGTCATTACAGACCTGGGAAGTATCCCAAATAGCAAAGCCTCTGGTGAAAAGAAGTGCCCCATAATGGAAGTATGGTGTTATTTGGAACATGTCCCCCTGCTCTGCTGCAGCAATCTCTTTACACAGCAACTGTGTTCAACGGTCTTGTCATTAGAGGCCTTCACCACTGCTCTCTGCAGCAACAATACTTAATCACATCCTTCCCCCTCAAGGCCATCACCACAGGGAATACTGTCTCTTCCTGTTCACCACAGGGAATACTGTCTCTTCCTGTTCACGGCAGGGGATGGTGTCTCTTCCCCTTTCCCAGCACAACTCTGTTTCCTCTTCACAGCAGGGAATACTATCTCTTCCTGTTCACGGCAGGGGGTGGTGTCTCTTCCCCTTCCCAGCACAACTCTGTTTCCTCTTCACAGCAGGGGATTATGAGGGATCTTCCTCTTCACAGCAGGGGATTATGAGGTATCTTCCTCTTCACCACAGGGAATACTGTCTCTTCCTGTTCACGGCAGGGGATGGTGTCCCTGCCCCTTCACAGCACAACTCTGTTTCCTCTTCACAGCAGGGGATTATGAGGGATCTTCTTATTCACAGTAGGGGATACTGTCTCTTCTCCTTCACAGTAGAGGATACTCTCTTCTCCTTCACATTAGGTCACACTGTCTCTTCCTCTTCACAGTAGGGGATACTGTCTCTTCTCCTTCACAGTAGAGGATACTGTCTCTCTCCTTCACAGTAGAGGATCCTCTCTTCCCCTTCACGTTAGGTAATACTGTCTCTTCTCCTTCACATTAGGTTATACTGTCTCTTCCTCTTCACATTAGGTTATACTGTCTCCTCTCCTTCACAGTAGAGGAAACTGTCTCTTCTCCTTCACAGTAGAGGATACTGTCTCTTCTCCTTCACATTAGGTTATACTGTCTCTTCACCTTCACATTAGGTCATACTCTCTCTTCCTCTTAGTAGCACAACCCTGTTTTTGCTTCCCATTATGGGAAGTACGAGTGACTTGCTCAATATGGAAGCTTTCAGATGCTAAACTACAGGACTGTTTTGCTTTTACAGACTGGATTCCTCCGATGGCATTGAGAGGCCACCACAACAGGCGCTGACTACATCAATAAGTGCATCGATGACGTCGTACCCACAGTGACCGTATGGACATACACCAACCAGAAGCCATGGATTACAGGCAACATCCGCACTGAGCTCTAACTGGGAGGCTTATAAGAAATCCCGCTATGCCATCCGACGAACCATCAAACAGGCGAAGCTCTGACGCTCGTCGGATGTGGCCGGGCTTGCAAACTATTATGGACAACAAAGGGAAGCACAGCCGCAAGCTGCCCAGTGACACGAGCATACCTCGCTTCGAGGTAAGCAACACTGAAGCATGCTTGAGAGCCCCAGCCGTTCCAGACAACTGTGTGATCACGCTCTCCACCGCCGATGTGAGTAAGACCTGTAAACAGGTCAACATTCTCAAGGCCGCAGGGCCAGACGGATTACCAGGACAGGTATGGCGAGCATGCGCTGACCAACTGGCAAGTTTCTTCACTGACATTTTCAACCTCTCCCTGACCGAGTCCGTAAATCAACATGTTTCTACCAGACCACCATAGTCCCTGTGCCCAAGAACAAGAAGGTAAACTGCCTAAATGACTACTGACCCGTAGCACTCACATATTTAGCCATGAAGTGCTTTGAAAGGTTGATAATGGCTCACATCAACACCATTATCCCAGAAACTCTAGACCCAATCCAATTTGCATACCGCCCAAACAGATCCACAGATGATGTAATCTCTATTGCACTCCACACTGCCCTTTCCCACCTGGACAAAAGGAACACTTATGTGAGAATGCTGTTCATTGACTACAGCTCAGCTTTCAACACCATTAGTGCCCTCAAAGTTCATCACTAAGCTAAGGATCCTGGGACTAAACACCTCCCTCTGCAACCAGATTCTGGACTTCCTGACGGGCCGCCCCCAGGTGTAAGGGTAGGTAACAATACATCCGCCATGCTGATCCTCAACATGAGGGCCCTTTGGGGGTGCACGACTCCAACACCATCATTAAGCAGCTTACTGATCGCTGCAGCTGTACACAGCCCATCTGTAAATAGCCAACTTCCTTCCTCCTCCTCTTATTGTTTTTATTTACTTTTTCTTTGCTCCTTTCCCAGACAAACTCTCCCAGTCTCAGCCTCCTATCCCCAGCCTCCCATCCCCAGCCTCCCATCCCCAGCCTCCCATCCCCAGCCCCAGCCTCCCAACCCCAGTATCTCTACTTGCACATTCATCTTCTGCTTCAGTGTTGCTTACCTCGAAGCGAGATACGGTCGTGTCACTGGGCAGCTTGCGGCTGTGCTTCCCTTTGTTGTCCATAATAGTTTGCAAGCCCGGCCACATCCGACGAGCGTCAGAGCTTCGCCTGTTTGATGGTTCGTCGGATGGCATAGCGGGATTTCTTATAAGCATCCCAGTTAGAGCTCAGTGCGGATGTTGCCTGTAATCCATGGCTTCTGGTTGGTGTAATTGCTAAACTCAAATTATTTCGCCTCTACGGCCTATTTATTGCCTTACCTCCCTAATCGTACCTTATTTGCATACACTGTATATAGACTTTTTTCTATTTCTACTGCAGCTCATCCAGGATAGCACATCAATGCGTGCTGTGGCAAGAAGGTTTGCTGTGTCTGTCAGCGTAGTGTCCAGAGCATGGAGGCGCTACCAGGAGACAGGCCAGTACATCAGGAGACGTGGAGGAGGCCGTAGGAGGGCAACAACCCAGCAGCAGGACCGCTACCTCTGCCTTTGTGCAAGGAGGAGCAGGAGGAGCACTGCCAGACCCCTGCAAAATAACCTCCAGCAGGCCACAAATGTGCATGTGTCTGCTCAAATGGTCACAAACAGACTCCATGAGGGTGGTATGAGGGCCCGACATCCACAGGTGGGGGTTGTGCTTACAGCCCAACACCGTGCAGGACGTTTTGCATTTGCCAGAGAACACCAAGATTGGGAAATTCACCACTGGCGCCCTGTGCTCTTCACAGATGAAAGCAGGTTCACACTGAGCACATGTGACAGACGTGACAGTCTGGAGACGCCGTGGAGTACGTTCTGCTGCCTGCAACATCCTCCAGCATGACCGGTTTGGCGGTGGGTCAGTCATGGTGTGGGGTGGCATTTCTTTGGGGAGCCACACAGCCTTCCATGTGCTCACCAGAGGTAGCCTGACTGCCATTAGGTACCGAGATGAGATCCTCAGACCCCTTGTGAGACCATATGCTGGTGCGGTTGGCCCTGGGTTCCTCCTAATGCAAGACAATGCTAGACCTCATGTGGCTGGATTGTGTCAGCAGTTCCTGCAAGAGGAAGGCATTGATGCTATGGACTGGCCCGCCCGTTCCCCAGACCTGAATCCAATTGAGCACATCTGGGACATCATGTCTCGCTCCATCCACCAACACCACAGACTGTCCAGGAGTTGGCGGATGCTTTAGTCCAGGTCTGGGAGGAGATCCCTCAGGAGACCATCCGTCACCTCATCAGGAGCATGCCCAGGCGTTGCAGGGAGGTCATACAGGCACGTGGAGGCCACACACACTACTGAGCCTAATTTTGACTTGTTTTAAGGACATTACATCAAAGTTGAAACAGCCTGTAGTGTGTTTTTCCACTTTAATTTTGAGTGCGTCTCCAAGTCCAGACCTCCATGGGTTGATAAATTTGATTTCCGTTGATCATTTTTTGTGTGATTTTGTTGTCAGCACATTCAACTATGTCAAGAAAAAAGTATTTAATAAGAATATTTCATTCATTCAAATCTAGGATGTGTTATTTTAGTGTTCCCTTTATTTTGTGAGCAGTGTATATATATGTACATTCAGTTTATTTTGTGAAATACTTTATTAACATTTATTTTTCTTTAATCTGCGTTGTTGGTCAAGGTAAGTAACATATTTCACTGTAAGGTCTACTACACCTGTTCTATTCAGCCTTTCACTGTAAGGTCTACTACACCTGTTGTATTCAGCATTTCACTGTGAGGTCTACTACACCTGTTCTATTCAGCCTTTCACTGTAAGGTCTACTACACCTGTTGTATTCAGCATTTCACTGTGAGGTCTACTACACCTGTTGTATTCAGCATTTCACTGTAAGGTCTACTACACCTGTTGTATTCAGCATTTCACTGTAAGGTCTGCTACACCTGTTGTATTCAGCATTTCACTGTAAGGTCTACTACAACTGTTGTATTCAGCATTTCACTGTAAGGTCTACTACACCTGTTGTATTCAGCATTTCACTGTAAGGTCCACTACACCTGTTGTATTCAGCATTTCACTGTAAGGTCTACTACACCTGTTGTATTCAGCATTTCACTGTAAGGTCTACTACACCTGTTGTGTTCAGCATTTCACTGTAAGGTCTACTACACCTGTTGTATTCAGCATTTCACTGTAAGGTCTACTACACCTGTTGTATTCAGCATTTCACTGTAAGGTCTACTACACCTGTTGTATTCAGCATTTCACTGTGAGGTCTACTACACCTGTTGTATTCAGCATTTCACTGTGAGGTCTACTACACCTGTTGTATTCATCATTTCACTGTGAGGTCTACTACACCTGTTCTATTCAGCCTTTCACTGTAAGGTCTACTACACCTGTTGTATTCAGCATTTCACTGTGAGGTCTACTACACCTGTTGTATTCAGCATTTCACTGTGAGGTCTACTACACCTGTTGTATTCAGCATTTCACTGTGAGGTCCACTACACCTGTTGTATTCAGCATTTCACTGTGAGGTCTACTACACGTGTTGTATTCAGCATTTCACTGTGAGGTCTACTACACCTGTTGTGTTCAGCATTTCACTGTGAGGTCTACTACACCTGTTGTATTCAGCATTTAACTGTGAAGTCTACTACACCTGTTCTATTCAGCCTTTCACTGTAAGGTCTACTACACCTGTTGTATTCAGCATTTCACTGTAAGGTCTACTACACCTGTTGTATTCAGCATTTCACTGTAAGGTCTACTACACCTGTTGTATTCAGCATTTCACTGTGAGGTCTACTACACCTGTTGTATTCAGCATTTCACTGTGAGGTCTACTACACCTGTTGTGTTCAGCATTTCACTGTGAGGTCTACTACACCTGTTGTATTCGGTGCATGTGACAAATAAAATGCTATTTGATTTAATGTCGATACTGTCTCTTCCTCTTCACAGCACAACTGTGTTTAATGTGTCTTTAAGCTGAAGTGAATTGATGAAAATGTAATACATTTTTCAAACAGGAACTCTTCATTTTAACACCGCTAGTCATAGTCACTGCTGACAGCATCATGAGCATTACAGTGTTTGTCTAACCCGCGACAGCAGCACCTGAAAGAGAAATCACTGTGATGGGATTTCAGTCATGTTGAGATGGTTGTGGAAATAACTGTGTGTTACGATAATCAAAGACTTGTACTCAGCCGTCTGTAAATCATCCGAAGGGACATCACCGAGGTGACACTGCAAACACTAATTCACCAAGAGGAAGAGAACACAGAGTACCCCACTATGTTTGACCGAAGCATTATGGGCCCAGAGAATATGGTGCGAATCGGGACGTATGCACAGTGAGCCATGTGGACCCTGTACAGATTCTATTCACTGAGCAGACACATGTGGGTGGAACTCCAGGGTACATAGAGATTAATTAGACAGTGTAGGGGCAGATGGGTGGAACCACAGAGATTAATTAGACAGTGTAGGGCAGATGGGTGGAACTCCAGGGTACACAGAGATTAATTAGACAGTGTAGGGGCAGATGGGTGGAACCACAGAGATTAATTAGACAGTGTAGGGCAGATGGGTGGAAATCCAGGGTACACAGAGATTAATTAGACAGTGTAGGGGCAGATGGGTGGAACCACAGAGATTAATTAGACAGTGTAGGGGCAGATGGGTGGAACCACAGAGATTAATTAGACAGTGTAGGGCAGATGGGTGGAACTCCAGGGTATACAGAGATTAATTAGACAGTGTAGGGCAGATGGGTGGAACCACAGAGATTAATTAGACAGTGTAGGGGCAGATGGGTGGAACCACAGAGAGGAATTAGACAGTGTAGGGGCAGATGGGTGGAACCACAGAGAGGATTTAGACAGTGTAGGGGCAGATGGTTGGAACTCCAGGGTACACAGAGATTACCAAACTAAAAGAGGGACATAAAAAAGGAACTAAGGTCAGGACGTGACACGTCCTCCTCATAATCCCATCATGTGTTATATTCTCGTCATAATCCCAGCATGTGTTATATCCTCGTCATAATCCCATCATGTGACATGTCCTCCTCATAATCCCATCATTTGTTACATCCTCCTCATAATCCCATCATGTGACATGTCCTCCTCATAATCCCATCATGTGTTATATCCTCCTCATAATCCCATCATGTGACATGTCCTCCTCCTAATCCCATCATTTGTTATATCCTCATCATGATCCCATCATGTGACATGTCCTCCTCATAATCCCATCATTTGTTATATCCTCATCATAATCCCATCATGTGACATGTCCTCCTCCTAATCCCATCATTTGTTACATCCTCCTCATAATCCCATCATGTGACATGTCCTCCTCATAATCCCATCATGTGTTATATCCTCCTCATAATCCCATCATGTGACATGTCCTCCTCCTAATCCCATCATTTGTTACATCCTCCTCATAATCCCATCATGTGACATGTCCTCCTCATAATCCCAACATGTGTTATATCTTCCTCATAATCCCATCATGTGACATGTCCTCCTCATAATCCCATCATGTGTTATATCCTCATCATAATCCCATCATGTGACATGTCCTCCTCGTAATCCCATCATGTGTTATATCCTCAACATAATGCCATCATGTGTTATATCCTCATCATAATCCCATCATGTGACATGTCCTCCTCATAATCCCATCATGTGTTATATCCTCATCATTATCCCATCATGTGTTATATCCTCATCATAATCCAATCATCCTCATTACACTATTATAAATCCCTCAGCTGCACCAAAAATGGACAGCAAGATGCAAGGTTGCGGTAAACTAATGTAGCATGTCTCTGGTGTCGTCCTCTTGTCCTGTTATATAATATAACATGTCTCTGGTGTCGTCCTCTTGTCCTGTTTATATAATATAACATGTCCCTGGTGTCGTCCTCTTGTCCTGTTTATATAATATAACATGTCTCTGGTGTCGTCCTCTTGTCCTGTTTATATAACATAACATGTCTCTGGTGTCGTCCTCTTGTCCTGTTTATATAATATAACATGTCTCTAGTGTCGTCCTCTTGTCCTGTTTATATAATATAACATGTCCCTGGTGTCGTCCTCTTGTCCTGTTTATATAATATAACATGTCTCTGGTGTCGTCCTCTTGTCCTGTTTATATAACATAACATGTCTCTGGTGTCGTCCTCTTGTCCTGTTTATATAATATAACATGTCTCTAGTGTCGTCCTCTTGTCCTGTTTATATAATATAACATGTCCCTGGTGTCGTCCTCTTGTCCTGTTTATATAATATAACATGTCTCTGGTGTCGTCCTCTTGTCTTGTTCAACATTCATAAGCAGTAAAACAGTACACACACACACACACGCACACGCACACACACACACACACACACAAACACACACACACACACACACACACACACACACACACACACACACACACACACACACACACACACACACACAGAGCAGACAGCAGACAGCAGACAGAGACACACACAGAGCAGACAGCAGACATCGACACACACAGTAATAACTGACTAAGTAAATCCCATAAGCTTAAAATGTATAGAAAAATAATTCATGAGTTTCGAGTTTGAATCCTGTATATGTCGGTTGAATATTTGCTGTGTAATTTCAATAATGGTGAAGTGGTGGGAGTGTTTCTTGAGGCTGTTGTATTTCCAATTCTGTTGCTCACTCACATGGAAAAGTAGCTTTGTAATTGACTGGCTCTGCTCATCATGGCTTCTGTTTCCGCACCAAATGACAGCAGCCTATTAACATTACATATATCTGCCTGCCAGACAAACCATGAATGTCAGAGTACATTAGAGAAGCATTCTACTGACACCTGTCATTATTCTCAGAACAGCTCATCCACGTATGGACCTTGCTTGCAAACACAGGTCAAAAATGTGTGATTCCTGTTTGGACCACATAGCATTTCATGAAAATATATGTAAAGATGTAATGATATAAAGATGATGTAATGATGTGAAGATGATGTAAAGATGTAATGATATAAAGATAATGTAATGATGTAATGATGTAATGATGTAATGTTGTAATGATGTAAAGATATAAAGACGATGTAATGATGTAAAGATGATGTAATGATGTAATGATGTAATCATGTAATAATGTAATGATGTAAAGATATAAAGAAGATGTAATGATGTAATGATGTAATGATGTAATGATGTAATGATGTAATGATATAAAGATGATGTAATGATGTAATGATGTAATGATGTAATGATGTAAAGATATAAAGACGATGTAATGATGTAATGATGTAATGATGTAATGATGTACTGATGTAAAGATATAAAGACGATGTAATGATGTAATGATGTAAAGATGATGTAATGATGTAATTATGTAATGATGTAATTATGTAATGATGTGATGATGTAATGATGTAAAGATATAAAGACGATGTAATGATGTAATGATGTAATGATGTAAATATATAAAGACGATGTAATGATGTAATGATGTAATGATGTAAAGATGATGTAATTATGTAATGTTGTAATGATGTAAAGATATAAAGACGATGTAATGATATAAAGATAATGTAATGATGTAATGTTGTAATGATGTAAAGATATAAAGACGATGTAATGATGTAAAGATGATGTAAAGATATAAAGACGATGTAATGATGTAAAGATGATGTAATGATGTAAAGATGTAAAGATGTAATGATGTAAAGATGATGTAATGATGTAAAGATGTAAAGATGTAATTATGTAAAGATGATGTAATAATGTAATGATGTAAAGATGATGTAATAATGTAATGATGTAAAGATGATGTAATGATGTAATAATGTAATGATGTAATGATGTAAAGATTACATAATAATGTAAAGATAATGTATTTATGTAAAGATGTAATGATGTAACGATGTAAAGATGATGTAAAGATATAATGATTATGTAATGATGTAAAGATGTAAAGATGATGTAATAATGTAAAGATAATATATTGATGTAAAGATGTAATAATGTAAAGATGATGTAAAGATATAAAGATGTAATGATGTAAAGATGATGTAATAATGTAAAGATAATGTATTTATGTTAAGATGTAATGATGTAACGATGTAAAGATGATGTAAAGATATAATGATGATGTAATGATGTAAAGATGTAAAGACGATGTAATAATGTAAAGATAATATATTGATGTAAATATGTAATGATGTAACGATGTAAAGATGATGTAAAGATGTAATGATGTAAAGATGATGTAATGATGTAATGATGTAAAGATGATGTAATGATGTAATGATGTAATGTTGTAATGATGTAAAGATGTAAAGACGATGTAATGATATAAAGATGATGTAATGATGTAAAGATGATGTAATGACGTAAAGATGATGTAATGATGTAAAGATGTTGTAATGATGTAAAGATGGGTGTTTTGTAAAGATGATGTAATCATGTAAAGATAATGTAATAATGTTCTGATGTAAAGATGATTTAATGATGTAAAGATGTATCGATGTAAAGATGATGTAATAATGTTCTGATGTTAAGATGATGTAATGATGTAATGATGTAATGATGTAATGATGTAAAGATGTAAAGACGATGTAATGATGTAAGATGATGTAATGATGTAAAGATGATGTAATGATGTAAAGATGATGTAATGATGTAAAGATGATGTAATAATGTTCTGATGTAAAGATTATGTAATTTTGTAATGATGTAATGATGTAAAGATGTAAAGATGATGTAATGATGTAAAGATGATGTAATGACTTAAAGTTGATGTAATGATGTAAAGATGATGTAATGATGTAAAGATGGGTGTTTTGTTCATGATGCTTCCTATTTGCTTCACATAGCATGTCCAATGGCCTTTAAAAAGATAACCCGTTAAGATGGATCTATGATTTAAATAGTTTCTGTTTGAAATTAGAAGTGGTTCCAAAACAGCTATAGAAGAATCACTGATATGTAGAAAATAATATCTCCACTGCTGTACATCTCTACATGTGTTGTCAAAACCTGTCGTTATGGAGCTCTTGAAGTTCAAGATGTTCAATTGATGTTCAGTTTTAGTTATGGAAAACTGTCAGGTATCAGAAAATGCTTAATATTTCATCCTGGCTGAGTAGAGGCTAGTGTAGCAGTCTCAACAGAGAAGATTTCTACCTGACAGAATAGAGTCTAGTGTAGCAGTCTCTACAGAGAAGGTTTCTACCTGACAGAATAGAGTCTAGTGTAGCAGTCTCTACAGAGAAGGTTTCTACCTGACAGAATAGAGTCTAGTGTAGCAGTCTCTACAGAGAAGGTTTCTACCTGACAGAATAGAGTCTAGTGTAGCAGTCTCTACAGAGGTTTCTACCTGACAGAATAGAGTCTAGTGTAGCAGTCTCTACAGAGAAGGTTTCTACCTGACAGAATATAGTCTAGTGTAGCAGTCTCTACAGAGAAGGTTTCTACCTGACAGAATAGAGTCTAGTGTAGCAGTCTCTACAGAGAAGGTTTCTACCTGAAAGAATATAGTCTAGTGTAGCAGTCTCTACAGAGAAGGTTTCTACCTGACAGAATAGAGTCTAGTGTAGCAGTCTCTACAGAGAAGGTTTCTACCTGAAAGAATAGAGTCTAGTGTAGCAGTCTCTACAGAGAAGGTTTCTACCTGACAGAATAGAGGCTAGTGTAGCAGTCTCTACAGAGAAGGTTTCTACCTGACAGAATAGAGTCTAGTGTAGCAGTCTCAACAGAGCAGGTTTCTACCTGACAGAATAGAGTCTAGTGTAGCAGTCTCTACAGAGAAGGTTTCTACCTGACTGAAAAGAGTCTAGTGTAGCAGTCTCTACAGAGAAGGTTTCTACCTGACTGAATAGAGTCTAGTGTAGCAGTCTCTACAGAGAAGGTTTCTACCTGACTGAATAGAGTCTAGTGTAGCAGTCTCTACAGAGAAGGTTTCTACCTGACAGAATAGAGTCTAGTGTAGCAGTCTCAACAGAGAAGGTTTCTACCTGACAGAATATAGTCTAGTGTAGCAGTCTCTACAGAGAAGGTTTCTACCTGACAGAATAGAGTCTAGTGTAGCAGTCTCTACAGAGAAGGTTTCTACCTGACAGAATAGAGTCTAGTGTAGCAGTCTCTACAGAGAAGGTTTCTACCTGATAGAATAGAGTCTAGTGTAGCAGTCTCTACAGAGAAGGTTTCTACCTGACAGAATAGAGTCTAGTGTAGCAGTCTCAACAGAGAAGGTTTCTACCTGACAGAATAGAGTCTAGTGTAGCAGTCTCTACAGAGAATGTTTCTACCTGACAGAATAGAGTCTAGTGTAGCAGTCTCTACAGAGACGGTTTCTACCTGACTGAATAGAGTCTAGTGTAGCAGTCTCTACAGAGAAGGTTTCTACCTGACAGAATAGAGTCTAGTGTAGCAGTCTCTACAGAGAAGGTTTCTACCTGACAGAATAGAGTCTAGTGTAGTAGTCTCTACAGAGAAGGTTTCTACCTGACAGAATAGAGTCTAGTGTAGCAGTCTCTACAGAGAAGGTTTCTACCTGACAGAATAGAGTCTAGTGTAGTAGTCTCTACAGAGAAGGTTTCTACCTGACAGAATAGAGTCTAGTGTAGCAGTCTCTACAGAGAAGGTTTCTACCTGACAGAATAGAGTCTAGTGTAGCAGTCTCTACAGAGAAGGTTTCTACCTGACTGAATAGAGTCTAGTGTAGCAGTCTCTACAGAGAAGGTTTCTACCTGACAGAATAGAGTCTAGTGTAACAGTCTCTACAGAGAAGATTTCTACCTGACAGAATAGAGTCTAGTGTAGCAGTCTCTACAGAGAAGGTTTCTACCTGACAGAATAGAGTCTAGTGTAGCAATGGAATCTTCATTTAAGCGGAGATACACCCTGAGACCAGGGTCGTTTTCACAAGGGAGCCGTGTTTGTGCAATTTCATAAGACAAATATTAACCAAAATATAACCAGTCAAACACAGCACAACACAAATATTCAAGAAAAACAAGTACATTCTGAATAAGAAGGTCCCCAATCTATATTTGTAATTGCCTGAGCAGCACCAGAACATCCAATTGTAAAGTATTGCAGTTGGTTCCAGCAATGAGATGCTTTAATTTAAAACTAAAAGCAGAATTACCTAGTTTGGTGGAGACCTGAGGAATCCCAAGAGTTAACCAACCTTGTGAATGGGTTTTATATCTCATGTTTTAAGCTTGTCAACAAAAATAAAATAATGAAGTCATCTACTATAATGAGAACCATCCTTTTTATACATTATGCGGCGATGCGTATTAAAACCGTCCCCTGTGATAAAGCGAAGGGCGATACGGTAGACGGAATACAAAGGTTTTAAGAGTAGTGGCTTCTGCGGTCTGGCCAATGGAGAATCACCAGAGCCAGGAGCTGGCTGGAAGGTTGACTGATCGCTCTACTTCATGGTGTTTAGGAAGAGGCAAGATACAGAATATTTATATCAAAGAAACGCACTTTAAATCTCAGCTTTTTAACTGGTTCATCCAGATGTAAAAAAAAAAAAAAAACATCTCAATGCAAATGCTTAGATATTTATAGGCTCAATGAGAGAACCGTCAGATGGTTAAATACAGGACATCAATGAGAGAACCGTCAGATGGTTAAATACAGGACATCGATGAGAGAACCGTCAGATGGTTAAATACAGGACATCGATGAGAGAACCGTCAGATGGTTAAATACAGGACATCGATGAGAGAACCGTCAGATGGTTAAATACAGGACATCGATGAGAGAACCGTCAGATGGTTAAATACAGGACATCAATGAGAGAACCGTCAGATGGTTAAATACAGGACATCAATGAGAGAACCGTCAGATGGTTAAATACAGGACATCAATGAGAGAACCGTCAGATGGTTAAATACAGGACATCAATGAGAGAACCGTCAGATGGTTAAATACAGGACATCAATGAGAGAACCGTCAGATGGTTAAATACAGGACATCAATGAGAGAACCGTCAGATGGTTAAATACAGGACATCAATGAGAGAACCGTCAGATGGTTAAATACAGGACATCAATGAGAGAACCGTCAGATGGTTAAATACAGGACATCAATGAGAGAACCGTCAGATGGTTAAATACAGGACATCAATGAGAGAACCGTCAGATGGTTAAATACAGGACATCAATGAGAGAACCGTCAGATGGTTAAATACAGGACATCGATGAGAGAACCGTCAGATGGTTAAATACAGGACATCGATGAGAGAACCGTCAGATGGTTAAATACAGGACATCAATGAGAGAACCGTCAGATGGTTAAATACAGGACATCAATGAGAGAACCGTCAGATGGTTAAATACAGGACATCAATGAGAGAACCGTCAGATGGTTAAATACAGGACATCAATGAGAGAACCGTCAGATGGTTAAATACAGGACATCAATGAGAGAACCGTCAGATGGTTAAATACAGGACATCAATGAGAGAACCGTCAGATGGTTAAATACAGGACATCAATGAGAGAACCGTCAGATGGTTAAATACAGGACATCAATGAGAGAACCGTCAGATGGTTAAATACAGGACATCAATGAGAGAACCATCAGATGGTTAAATACAGGACATCAATGAGAGAACCATCAGATGGTTAAATACAGGACATCAATGAGAGAACCATCAGATGGTTAAATACAGGACATCAATGAGAGAACAATCAGATGGTTAAATACAGGACATCAATGAGAGAACCATCAGATGGTTAAATACAGGACATCAATGAGAGAACCGTCAGATGGTTAAATACAGGACATCGATGAGAGAACCATCAGATGGTTAAATACAGGACATCAATGAGAGAACCGTCAGATGGTTAAATACAGGACATCAATGAGAGAACCGTCAGATGGTTAAATACAGGACATCAATGAGAGAACCGTCAGATGGTTAAATACAGGACATCAATGAGAGAACCATCAGATGGTTAAATACAGGACATCAATGAGAGAACCGTCAGATGGTTAAATACAGGACATCAATGAGAGAACCATCAGATGGACAAATACAGTACAATTCTCTAGAAACATGTTGCAGACATTTCCCCCAGCCACACAACCAACCATGACTCAGCACCACTCAGCCCAATACACCACCCAACCAGGGACGAGAGGAGAGGAAGCACAGTTCATTAGACTAATTACGTAACAGTGGCTTAGCCTTCCATTACAGAATGTGCTTTTAATCTATTGTCCAGATACCCGTGGGATGATCACGTTATAAACTTTAATTGATTGTCTAGTTACCCGTGGGATGATCACGTTATAAACTTTAATTGATTGTCTAGCTAACCGTGCGATGATCGTGTTGGAAGCTCCTATTAAGCCACAAAATCTGACCCCAGACCTGTCAGTGTGAAGAATCCTCTCAGCATGCGTCTGAAATGGAACCCTGTTCCCTACGCAGTGCACTACTTTAGACCAGAGTCCTGTACCCTGTTCCCTACGCAGTGCACTAATTTAGACCAGAGTCCTGTACCCTATTCCCTACGCAGTGCACTCCTTGGTACATCAAACAGAGATACACACACCCTAACACCCTAAGAGTCCTGTACCCTATTCCCTACGCAGTGCACTCCTTTGTACATCAAACACAGATACACATACCCTAACCGAAAGGTTGCTGGATCGAATCCCCGAGCTGACAAGATACAAATCTGTCGATCTGCCCCTGAGCAAGGCAGTTAACCCACTGCTCCCCGGGGCGCTGAAGACGAGGATGTCGATTAAGCCCCCCCCCCCAATTTCCTATTCCCTTCCCTATTCCCATTCCTATTCCCTTTCCCTTTCCTATTCCCTTTCCTATTCCCTTTTCCTTTCCTATTCCCTTTCCTATTCCCCTTTCCTTTCCTATTTCATTCCTATTCCTATTCCCTTTCCAATTCCCTTTACTATTCCCTTTCCATTTCCTATTCCCTTTCCTATTCCTTTTCTATTTCCTATTCCCTTTCCTATTCCCATTTGTCACCCCCTGGTCTTAGTATTTTGTGTTTTCTTTATTATTTTGATCAGGCCAGGGTGTGACATGGGTTATTTATGTGGTGTGTTTTGTCTAGGGTTTTTTGTAGGTCATGGGATTGTGGTTAGTGGGGTTGTCTAGAAAAGTCTATGGTTGCCTGTGGTGGTTCTCAATCAGAGGCAGGTGTTTATCGTTGTCTCTGATTGGGAACCATATTTAGGCAGCCATATTCCTTGAGTGTTTCGTGGGTGATTGTTCCTGTCTTTGTGTTTGGTTTGCACCAGATAGGGCTGTTTAGGTTTTTCACGTTACGTTTATTGTTTTGTTCGTTATTATCTTTATTAAAGATGTATCGAGATAACCACGCTGCATTTTGGTCCTCCTCTCCTTCCTCTCCTTCGACACAAGAAAACCTTAACAGAATCACCCACCGCAACAGGACCAAGCGGCGTGGTGACAGGCAGCGGCAGCAGGAGCAGCGAAGTATGGAATATACAACTTGGGAGGAAATAGACAGGTGGGCGGTCGACCCAGGGAGAGTGCCGGAGCCCGCCTGGGATTCGCTGGAGCAGTGCGAGGAGAGTTATAGGAGAATGGAGTTGGAGAGACGAACACGGCGGCGTGGATGGAAGCCCGAGAGTCAGCCCCAAAAATGTATTGGGAGGGGGCACAGGGAGAGTGTGGCAGAGTCAGGAGTCAGACCTGAGCCAACTCCCCCTGTTTATCGTAAGGAGCCAAGGAGGAAACCAGAACCAGAGCCGGTGTTGGAGGTGAGCGAAGCAGAGACTGTGAATGAGTTAATGGGGAAATTGTAGGAGAGAGTTATGAGGGAGTTGCTGTCTTTGTGCATGAGGCACGGAATTCGCCCGACGGAGCGTGTCGGGGATTTGATGGGTCAGCTCTCCATACTCGTCCTGAGGTGCGTGCTTGTCGGCTGGTGAAGATGGTGCCAGCCTCACGCACCAGGCCTCCTGTGCACCTCCCTAGCCTTGCACGTCCTGTGCCAGCTCAGGACACAGTGCGCCTAGCAGTGCGCCTAGCAGTGCTAACCATGGCGAGCGTGGTACTGGTCAGGCACCGTGTTATGCGGTGGAACCCACGGTGTCCCCAGTACGCGTGCTTAGCCCGGTACGCTACATCTCAGCTCCTCACATCTGCCGGGCTAGGGTGAAGATCCAGCCAGGGCGGTTGGTGCCAGCCCTGCTCTCAAGACCTCCAGTGCGCCTTCACGGTCCGGTTCATCCAGTGCCACCTCCACACACCAGCCCTCCGGTGGCAGCTCCCCGCACCAGGCTTCCTGTGCGTGTCCTCGGCCCAGTGCCAGCACCACGCACCAGGCCTACAGTGCGCTTCGCCTGTCCAGCGCTGCCAGAGCCTTCCTCCTCTACCGGAGTCTCCCGCCTGTTCAACGCCGCCAGAGCTGTCAGTCTGCAAAGATCTGCCAGTCTGCAAGGAGCCGCCAGAGCTGCCAGTCTGCATGGAGCAGCCAGAGCTGCCAGTCTGCATGGAGCAGCCAGAGCTGCCAGTCTGCATGGAGCAGCCAGAGCTGCCAGTCTGCATGGAGCAGCCAGAGCTGCCAGTCTGCATGGAGCAGCCAGAGCCGCCAGTCTGCATGGAGCAGCCAGAGCCGCCAGTCTGCATGGAGCAGCCAGAGCCGCCAGTCAGCATGGAGCAGCCAGAGCCGCCAGTCAGCATGGAGCAGCCAGAGCCGTCAGTCTGCCAGGATCCGCCAGTCAGCCAGGATCTGCCAGAACCACCAGCCAGCCAGGATCTGCCAGTGCCATCAACCTGCCTGAGCTTCCCCTCAGTCCCGAGCTTCCCCTCAGTCCCGAGCTTCCCCTCAGTCCCGAGCTTCCCCTCAGTCCCGAGCTATCCCTCAGTCCCGAGCTACCCCTCAGTCCCGAGCTTCCCCTCAGTCCCGAGCTATCCCTCAGTCCCGAGCTACCCCTCAGTCCCGAGCTACCTCAGTCCAGTGGGGCCCTTGGTTAGGGTTACTAGGCCAAGGTTGGCGGCGAGGGTCGCCAATCCTAGGACGCGATGTAAGTGGACTAAGACTAGTGGAGTGGGGTCCACGTCCCGCGCCGGAGCCACCACCGTGGACAGACACCCACCCGGACCCTCCCCTATGGGTTTAGCTGGTCAAAGTAGTGCACCACATAGGGAATAGGGTTTGATGTACAAAGTAGTGCACTGCAGAGGGAATAGGAAAGGGAAAAGGAAAGGGAATAGGAAAGGGAATAGAAAATGGAAAAGGGAAAATGAAAGGGAATGGGAAATGGAATAGGAAATGGAATTGGAATATTCCTTATGTGGTGCACTACTCTTGACCCTTGCCTCTGAGGATAGTGTAATTGTATGTCTATTTTAACAAAAAATGTCTCTCATGCAACAATTGGATGAATCGTTTTATTGAATTTGTCGTCCATGATTGTTCAATGAGTCGACATTTGATGGCGTTATTCTGTATGACACCGTAGAGTGGCTGTTTGTTGAATGGCACAAGCCGACCTGAACGGATTTGGTAGAGTGATCCCTCGTGCAGTCGTAATACTAAACTACAATAGGAAGAAGACTTTAATTCCATCTCGGTGGAAAGCTTGTCCACAGCCTAACGTTCTGAGCTTACTTTCCTCTCCTTCCTGTGTTTATTAACATGAAGAATTATACAACAACGAGACTAGGAGTCTAAAACACCACAGGACCAGAGCTTCTTTATAAACTAATCAACCTCACCACAGGACCAGAGCTGCTTTATAAACTAATCAACCTCACCACAGGACCAGAGCTGCTTGATAAACTAATCAACCTCACCACAGGACCAGAGCTGCTTTATAAACGAATCAACACCACAGGTGGTTTTACTTGCTGTAGTATCAGAGCGAGCGAAGAGCTGACTGGTTGGCAGTAGAATTGTTTTAATGCCCTAAGTGTACAATACATTGATTTGGTTAATTTCTTCCCTCGCTTGATTACCTCTGTGATGCATGTGCAGTGCACAGTAAGGCGTTTGGCCCGTTTCAGAGCAAACAAATCATTTATGATGTGGGCATTTACTGCCTAGCCATTTGTACTGCTCAGCTCTACTCAACCTGCTGTATATCTAGTCTGGAGTGAGGAAGGGAGGGAGGATGAGGAGGGAGGAGGAAGGGGTGGAGGAAGGGAAGGAGGAGGGAGGAGGACAAAGGAGGAAGGGGAGGAGGAGGTAGAGAGAGAGGGGTGAGGAGGAGGAAGGAGGGGGAGGAGGAGAGAGAGAGGGGGGAGGAGGGAGGGGGAGGAAGAGAGGAAGGAAGGAAGGAAGGGAGGAAGGAAGGAAGGAAATTGCATTACTGTTGTAAGGGAACACCCCCCTGAAATGGACAAAAATGAATGGGAAGTCATTGGCACTGGACAAACCATATACACGGTGTCCAATATCACTCAATTTGGCGTTGTTTCGTTCAAAGTTGATTGCAAATGCCATATGGCAAATGACAGGTGTAACACTTTAAAAATCCAAGTGCGCTCCACCGTGGTTTTTCATGTTGCAAATGCAACACAAGTCAACATCCAAAAGCAACATTTTGAAAAAGTGAAAAAAAAGTTTTTGTCAATTACACATATACTTTTGTCCAATTTTATTATCATTATTTTTATTTTTTATTTAACTTGTGCATAAGGCATATGTTTTGTCCATTTGCAATATGATTTCATAAGAAGTGAAAAGTAAAAAATAGCAGAAATTTTGAAAAAACTTCACACACCCTTTGAAAAGTGCTTTCTGGACCATTTTTCAAAATTCTTTCAATTTTTGTGTCAATTACACATGTATAAAAACTGTATCAACATACTTTAGTCATATTTTATTATCATCATTTGTTTTGTTTTACTTGTGCATAAGGCATATGTTTTCTCCATTTGCAATATGATTTCATAGAAAGTCAAAGTCAAAAGTCAAAAATATCAAACATTTTGAAAAAATCTTCACACACCCTTAAAAAAAGTGCTTTCTGGACCGTTTTTAGAAATTCTTTCGAATTTTGTGTCAATTACACACGTATAAGAACAGTATCAACATACTTTATGTTTTTTTTTTACTTGTGCATAAGGCATATGTTTTGGCCATTTGCAATATGATTTCATAGGAAGTCAAAAGTCGAAAATGTGAACTTATTTTTAAAAACGCATCACCCCCTTAAAAAAGTGCTTTCTGGTCCATTTTTCGAAATTCTTTCAGTTTTTGTCAATTAATCATGTGTAAGAACTCTAGAATATACTTTTGTCAACTTTTATTATCATAATTTTAATTAATTTTTTTACTTGTGGATAAGGCATATGTTTTGTCCATTTGCAATATGATTTCATAGGAAGTCAAAAGTCAAAGTCAGAAGTCACTTTTTTGGGGCCAAATGACATAAGAAATTTGACATGCTCAAAAATCCTGCAGAAATGCAAAATTGACTGGCCTGATGAACACAGGATGGCCAGGCAGTGATAGTTGTTCCTTTCCATCACTCGTTGTGTTGACTTCATCATGTCCATTTGGTGATGTTTTTTTCACTGTTGAATCATATTGCAAATGCACGTGCATTTGCAATACGTTTCAATGGGCATTTACCATCACGAATTTGTCATGCTCAAAAATCCTGCAGGAATGCAAAATTGACTGGCCTGATGAACACAGGATGGCCAGGCAGTGATAGTTGTTCCTTTCCATCACTCGTTGTGTTGACTTCATCATGTCCATTTGGTGATGTTTTTTTCACTGTTGAATCATATTGCAAATGCACGTGCATTTGCAATACGTTTCAATGGGCATTTACCATCACGAATTTGTCATGCTCAAAAGTCAAACTATACTTTGCTCAAACTACACTTTTGTCAACTTTTATTATCATGTTTTTTTTTTTAAACTTGTGCATAAGGCATATGTTTTGTCCATTTGCAATATGATTTCATAGGAAGTCAAAAGTCATAGTCAAAAGTCACTTTTTTGGGCCAAATGCCATAAGAAAGTTGACGTGCTCAAAAATCCTGCAGAAATGCAAAATTTACTGGCCTGATGAACACAGGATGGCCGGGCAGTGAAAATCCTGCAGAAATGCAAAATTGACTGGCCTGATGAACACAGGATGGCCGGGCAGTGATAGTGGTTCCTCTCCATCACTCGTTGTGTTGATTTCATCATGTCCATTTGGTGATGTTTTTTTCACTGTTGAATCATATTGCAAATGCACGTGCATTTGCAATATGGTTCAATGGGCATTTACCATCACGAATTTGTCATGCTCAAAAATAGAAATGTATTTTAACTTGTTGAAGCAAAGTTTAGGGGTAGATTTTCAGATTCCTTTCTCTGCATGTTGAACGAGTGGTTTACTCAAATCGATGGCGCCAACTAAACAGACTTTTTGAGATATAAAGAAGGATTTTAACTAACAAAACAACACTACATGTTTTAGCTGGGACCCTTTGGGTGACAAATCAGAGAAATATTTTCTAAAATAAAGTGAATATGTAATCATTATTTGTGAATGTATGAAACCTGTGCCGGTGGAAAAACATGTGGGGCATCGTCCTCAAACAATCGCATGGCGTGTTTTCGGTGTAATAGCTGCTGTAAATCGGACAGTGCAGTTAGAGGAACAATCATTTAAACTTGCAGCTGATATAAGACACTTATATGTACCTACATTTAATATCCATAATATTTGTCAAAAACACATAACATCTTTTAATAACAGACAGACCCCATCCCCATCTTCACGACAATTTAGTCAATATGACTTGACAAATGATAATTGACCATCCAATGTTATTACAAGGAGTTCAGCTTCCTCAACTTGCTCAATGGTCCCACCCTTTATACACACATCCAGTTGATGTTTAGTTGTTACAGAAGGTTTTCAGCCAAGTACTTTTGATTGTAGATGTATTTAAGTGTCCGTAACTCCTTGTTTTGAATTCCAGTGAGGATAGTGGCTTTGGGTGCTGACATGTAGAGTGTGGAATCATCCGCGTACATAAAGTCACTCTAGCTTTGTGTAAGACCAATCATTTGTAAAAAAAAATATTTAAAAAATATAGAGAAGCGTAATGGCCTAAGGACTCTGCCCTGAGGGACACCACACTGTACATATCTGATGTTAAAGAAGCTTTCCCTTAACTAGTGAAGACAGGATGAACCATTCCACGGTGTGGTTGGATGTATTAGAGGACCCTGTAACACTACCACACAGGAAATGGGATGTTTCCTTTGGTGCTTCCTGAACGCTTGGACTCCAGGAGACATAGAGTCACAAGGGGTAGAAGGGAGGTGTAGGCAGGGAAAGATCAGAGAGGAGAGAGGAACAGAGAGCAGTAGATTAGTAGAGAGGAGAGGACCAGAGAGGAGAGGACCAGAGAGGAGAGGACCAGAGAGGAGAGGACCAGAGAGGAAAGGATCAGAGAGGAGAGGACCGAAGAGGAGAGGACCGGAGAGGAGAGGAGAGGAGAAAGGGAGCAGAGAGGAACAGCGATGAGTAGAGAGGCATCTCAACCACACAGGACTTTTACAGCCCAATGTGTTTTATGTTGATACCTCTGAGCACAGGTCGCTATCAGACCTATTTGGAAGAACAAATTTACTTATCAAAATGTTAAGACATAGCCTGCAGAATAACAGAATAGGATTAGTACATTCTACTAGTGAAGTCAGTCAGTTGACCGCTAATAGAGGTTAGCATCTGGTCACGTGATAGAGAAGCATTGGGACAGAAGCCCAGAGAAGTGGACCCCTGGGACACAGGAGATAAGAGAGGAGACAGAGACTGACACTGGGCTGAGGGAGGTGAGGTGGAAGAGAGGGATGTCAGAGAGAGAAAGAGACAGAGAGAGAGAGAGAGAGAGAGAGAGAGATGGGAAGAGAGGGCTGGAGGAGAGGTAAGCGCAAGGAGATCTGGGTTGCTGTCCAGAGACTTTCCAAAGGAGAGGAGCAAAGAGGAGTCGCAGAATAACAGAGTAGGATTAGTATATTCTACCTCCGTTACCTTCTGCTTCCTACCTTCTGCTCCTTAACCTTCTGCTCCGTTACTTTCTGCTTTCCTACCTGCAGATCCATTAGCTTCTGCTCCGTTACCTTCTGATCCATGACCTTCTGCTCCGTTACCTTCTGCTTTTTTTACCTTCTGCTCTGTTACCTTCTGTTCTGTTACCTTCTGCTCTGTTACCTTCTGATCCCTTACTTTCTGCTTTCCTACCTGCAGATCCATTAGCTTCTGCTCCGTTACCTTCTGATCCGTTACCTTCTGCTCCGTTACCTTCTGCTCTGTTACCTTCTGCTCTGTTACCTTCTGCTTTGTTACCTTCTTCTCTGTTACCTTCTGATCCATTACCTTCTGCTTTGTTACCTTCTCCTCTGTTACCTTCTGCTTTGTTACCTTCTGCTCTGTTACCTTATGATCCGTTACCTTCTGATTTGTTAACTTCTGCTCCATTACCTTCTGCTTTGTTACCTTCTGATCTGTTACCTTCTGCTCCATTACCTTCTGCTTTGTTAACTTCTGCTCTGTTACCTTCTGATCCGTTACCTTCTGCTCTGTTACCTTCTGATCCGTTACCTTCTGCTTTGTTACCTTCTGCTTTGTTACCTTCTGCTCCATTGCCTTCTGCTCCATTACCTTCTGCTCCGTTACCTTCTGCTCTGTCACCTTCTGCTCTGTTACCTTCTGCTTTTTTTCCTTCTGCTCCGTTACCTTCTGCTCCATTACGTTCTGCTCCGTTACCTTCTGCTCCGTTACCTTCTGCTCCATTACCTTCTCCTCTGTTACCTTCTGCTCCGTTACCTTCTGCTCCGTTACCTTCTTCTCTGTTACCTTCTGCTCTGTTACCTTTCTGCTTCGTTACCTTCTGCTTTTTTACCTTCTCCTCCATTACCTTCTGCTCGGTTACCTTCTGCTCTGTTACCTTCTGCTTTTTTTATCTTCTGCTCCGTTACCTTCTGCTCCATTACGTTCTGCTCCGTTACCTTCTGCTCCGTTACCTTCTGCTCCATTACCTTCTCCTCTGTTACCTTCTGCTCCATTACCTACTGCTCCGTTACCTTCTGCTCTGTTACCTTCTGCTCTGTTACCTTCTGCTTTGTTATCTTCTGCTCCATTACCTTCTGCTCTATTACGTTCTGCTCCGTTACCTTCTGCTCCGTTACCTTCTGCTCCGTTACCTTCTGCTCCATTACCTTCTCCTCTGTTACCTTCTGCTCCGTTACCTACTGCTATGTTACCTTCTGCTCTGTTACCTTCTGCTCTGTTACCTACTGCTATGTTATCTTCTGCTCCATTACCTTCTGCTCTATTACGTTCTGCTCCGTTACCTTCTGCTCCGTTACCTTCTGCTCCGTTACCTTCTGCTCCATTACCTTCTGCTCTGTTGCATTCTGCTTCGTTACATTCTGCTCCTTAACCTTCTGCTCCGTTACTTTCTGCATTCCTACCTGCAGATCCATTAGCTTCTGCTCCGTTACCTTCTGATCCATGACCTTCTGCTCCATTACCTTCTGCTTTGTTAACTTCTGCTCTGTTACCTTCTGCTTTGTTACCTTCTGCTCTGTTACCTTATGATCCGTTACCTTCTGATTTGTTAACTTCTGCTCCATTACCTTCTGCTTTGTTACCTTCTGATCTGTTACCTTCTGATCCGTTACCTTCTGCTCTGTTACCTTCTGATCCGTTACCTTCTGCTTTGTTACCTTCTGCTTTGTTACCTTCTGCTCTGTTACCTTCTGATCCGTTACCTTCTGCTCTGTTACCTTCTGCTCCATTACCTTCTGCTCCGTTACCTTCTGCTCTGTTACCTTCTGCTCTGTTACCTTCTGCTTTTTTTCCTTCTGCTCCGTTACCTTCTGCTCCATTACGTTCTGCTCCGTTACCTTCTGCTCCGTTACCTTCTGCTCCGTTACCTTCTGCTCCGTTACCTTCTGCTCCGTTACCTTCTGCTCCATTACCTTCTCCTCTGTTACCTTCTGCTCCGTTACCTTCTGCTCCGTTACCTTCTTCTCTGTTACCTTCTGCTCTGTTACCTTTCTGCTTCGTTAGCTTCTGCTTTTTTACCTTCTCCTCCATTACCTTCTGCTCGGTTACCTTCTGCTCTGTTACCTTCTGCTTTTTTTATCTTCTGCTCCGTTACCTTCTGCTCCATTACGTTCTGCTCCGTTACCTTCTGCTCCGTTACCTTCTGCTCCATTACCTTCTCCTCTGTTACCTTCTGCTCCATTACCTACTGCTCTGTTACCTTCTGCTCTGTTACCTTCTGCTCTGTTACCTTCTGCTTTGTTATCTTCTGCTCCATTACCTTCTGCTCTATTACGTTCTGCTCCGTTACCTTCTGCTCCGTTACCTTCTGCTCCGTTACCTTCTGCTCCATTACCTTCTCCTCTGTTACCTTCTGCTCCGTTACCTACTGCTATGTTACCTTCTGCTCTGTTACCTTCTGCTCTGTTACCTACTGCTATGTTACCTTCTTCTCTGTTACCTTCTAATTCGTTACCTTCTGCTTTGTTACCTTCTCCTCCATTACTTCTGCTTTGTTACCTTATGATCCGTTACCTTCTGCTTTGTTACCTTCTGCTCCATTACCTTCTGCTCTGTTGCATTCTGCTTCGTTACATTCTGCTCCTTAACCTTCTGCTCCGTTACTTTCTGCTTTCCTACCTGCAGATCCATTAGCTTCTGCTCCGTTACCTTCTGATCCATGACCTTCTGCTCCGTTACCTTCTGCTTTTTTTACCTTCTGCTCTGTTACCTTCTGTTCTGTTACCTTCTGCTCTGTTACCTTCTGATCCCTTACTTTCTGCTTTCCTACCTGCAGATCCATTAGCTTCTGCTCCGTTACCTTCTGATCCGTTACCTTCTGCTCCGTTACCTTCTGCTCTGTTACCTTCTGCTCTGGTACCTTCTGCTTTGTTACCTTCTTCTCTGTTACCTTCTGATTCGTTACCTTCTGCTTTGTTACCTTCTCCTCCATTACCTTCTGCTTTGTTACCTTCTGCTCCATTACCTTCTGCTTTGTTACCTTCTGCTCCGTTACCTTCTGCTCCATTACCTTCTGCTCTGTTACCTTCTGCTCTGTTACCTGGTGCTCCATTACCTTCTGTTCTGTTACCTTCTGATCCGTTACCTTCTGCTTTGTTACCTTCTGCTTTGTTACCTTCTGCTCCGTTACCTTCTGCTTTGTTACCTTCGGCTTCGTTACCTTCTGCTTTGTTAAATTCTGCTTCTTTACATTCTGTTTAGCGCAGAGATGTAGTACAAAATGTGTCTAAAATGTTCAGATAATAGATTACTTTGTCCTCGTTTTGTGTTCTAAGCCCTTTTTATCCTGTTTTTATTGCAGAACACAAAGGTCTGTCAGCAGTTGGAACTACTCTACAAGTTCAGTGACCAAACATCCATGGAGCAGCCTGGGCAGCCAGCCTCTGAATATGAGGACTCTAATCCCACAATGTTACATCTGGCTCTGAACTGAAGCACATTGAAACTAACTCAACTCTACCACTGCATTAGGAAGTACTGCATGAATATTCATAGAAGGGGAAATCAAATCAAATCAAATCAAATCAAATTTATTTATATAGCCCTTCGTACATCAGCTGATATCTTAAAGTGCTGTACAGAAACCCAGCCTAAAACCCCAAACAGCAAGCAATGCAGGTGTAGAAGCACGGTGGCTAGGAAAAACTCCCTAGAAAGGCCAAAACCTAGGAAGAAACCTAGAGAGGAACCAGGCTATGTGGGGTGGCCAGTCCTCTTCTGGCTGGAGATTATAACAAAACATGGTCAAGATGTTCAAATGTTCATAAATGACCAGCATGGTCGAATAATAATGAGGCAGAACAGTTGAAACTGGAGCAGCAGCACAGTCAGGTGGACTGGGGACAGCGAGGAGTCATCATGTCAGATATTCCTGGGGCATGGTCCTAGGGCTCAGGTCCTCCGAGAGAGAGAAAGAAAGAGAGAATTAGAGAGAGCATATGTGGGATGGCCAGTCCTCTTCTGGCTGTGCCGGGTGGAGATTATAACAGAACATGGCCAAGATGTTCAAATGTTCATAAATGACCAGCATGGTCGAATAATAATAAGGCAGAACAGTTGAAACTGGAGCAGCAGCACGGCCAGGTGGACTGGTGACAGCAAGGAGTCATCATGTCAGGTAGTCCTGGGGCATGGTCCTAGGGCTCAGGTCCTCCGAGAGAGAGAAAGAGAGAAGGAGAGAATTAGAGAACGCACACTTAGATTCACACAGGACACCGAATAGGACAGGAGAAGTACTCCAGATATAACAAACTGACCCTAGCCCCCCGACACATAAACTACTGCAGCATAAATACTGGAGGCTGAGACAGGAGGGGTCAGGAGACACTGTGGCCCCATTCGAGGACACCCCCGGACAGGGCCAAACAGGAAGGATATAACCCCACCCACTTTGCCAAAGCACAGCCCCCACACCACTAGAGGAATATCTTCAACCACCAACTTACCATCCTGAGACAAGGCTGAGTATAGCCCACAAAGACCTCCGCCACGGCACAACCCAACCCAACCCAACCCAACCCAGACAGGATGACCACATCAGTGACTCAACCCACTCAGGTGACGCACCCCCTCCAGGGACGGCATGAGAGAGCCCCAGTAAGCCAGTGACTCAGCCCCTGTAATAGGGTTAGAGGCAGAGAATCCCAGTGGAGAGAGGGGAACCGGCCAGGCAGAGACAGCAAGGGCGGTTCGTTGCTCCAGAGCCTTTCCGTTCACCCTCCCACTCCTGGGCCAGACCACACTCAAATATGGTTTATCCAAAACAGTCATATAACAGTATCTGATCTAGATCATTACATTTACAGGGTAAACAGTGGTAGTATGACCATACAAGATGTGCCCTAATGAAAGTTGAAATACTAAACGCTGTCAAACAGAAACCTGTAACCCTCGTTTGAGACCTGTTGTATGGCGTGTGTATGTAGTGTGACAGCTGATATGTCAGTATGCGACAACTGATCTTATTATTTTTATATGCATCATACATTTGTTTCGACCTTAATTTAACTAGGCAAGATCTTGTAGAGCGCATTCGTCCTCAACATCATAGAATCTCTGGTGATTTAACACGTCACCATTACAGAGAACTAACTGTCTGTCTGTCTGTCTGTCTGTCTGTCTGTCTGTCTGTCTGTCTGTCTGTCTGTCTGTCTGTCTGTCTGTCTGTCTGTCTGTCTGTCTGTCTGTCTGTCTGTCTGTCTGTCTGTCTGTCTGTCTGTCTGTCGGTGTGTTTGGCGTCCAATCCAATGGCCAGATGGTGTATGAAATAAAGGGTCGCTGTCACCTAATCCAAAATTATATCAACCACAGAGGGTTCTAGTCCCTGTCACCTCCTCCAATATGATATCGACCACAGAGGGTTAAAGTCCCTGTCACCTCCTCCAATATTATATCGACCACAGAAGGTTCTAGTCCCTGTCACCTCCTCCAATATTATATCAACCACAGAGGGATCTAGTCCCTGTCACCTCCTCCAATATTATATCGACCACAGAGGGTTCTAGTCCCTGTAACCTCTAACAAAATTATATCAACCACATATGGTTCTAGTCCCTGTCACCTCCAACAACATTATATCAACCACAGATGGTTCTAGTCCTTGTCACCTCCTCCAATATTATATCAACCACAGAGGGTTCTAGTCCCTGTAACCTCCTAAAATATTATATCAACCACATATGGTTCTAGTCCCTGTCACCTCCAACAACATTATATCAACCACAGATGGTTCTAGTCCTTGTCACCTCCTCCAATATTATATCAACCATGGAAGGTTCTAGTCCCTGTAACCTCCTAAAATATTTGTTTCAACCACAGGGGGTTCAAGTCCCTGTCACCTCCTCCAATATTATATCAACCACAGAGGGTTCTAGTCCCTGTCACCTCCTCCAATATTATATCAACCACAGAGGGTTCTAGTCCCTGTCACCTCCTACAATATTATATCAACCACAGAGGGTTCTAGTCCCTGTCACCTCCTCCAATATTATATCAACCACAGAGGGTTCAAGTCCCTGTCACCTCCTACAATATTATATCGACCACAGAGGGTTCTAGTCCCTGTCACCTCCTCCAATATTATATCAACCACAGAGGGTTCTAGTCACTGTCACCCCCTCCAATATTATATCAACCACAGAGGGTTCTAGTCCCTGTCACCTCCTCCAATATTATATCAACCACAGAGTGGTCTAGTCCCTGACACCTCCTAAAATATTATATCAACCAGATAGGATGTTGAGTCACTGTGATATTCATAATAAGTGTTTTTGACTCGGTGAGACGTTGTGGCGAGAAAGCTTTCTCCCTCTGATTTATGAGACAGCCGATCCGGAACCATCTGACATGGTTGATTAGGTCTTGCTCTTGAGGAAGACAAAAAAAGAAAAGCTTAATTGTAATTGCCCACATATACACTGATTGTACAAAATATTAAAAACACCTTGCTCTTTCCATGACATAGACTGACCAGATGAATCCAGGTAAAAGATACGATTCCTTACTGATGTCACTTGTTAAATCCACTTCAGCCAGTGTAGATGAATTGGAGGAGACGGGTTAAAGAAAGAGGTGTAAACCTTGAGGCAATAGAGACATGGATTGTTTATGTGTGCCCTCCAGAGGGTGAATGGGGAAGATAAAGATATTTAAGTGCCTTTATACGGGGTATGGTAGTAGGTTCCAGGCACACCGGTGTAAAGAACTGCAACGCTGCTGGGTTCTTCATGCTCAACAGTTTCCCGTGTGTATCAAGAACTCTCCACCACCCTAAGGACATCCAGCCAATTGCTGGAAGCATTGGACATTTTGTAGAGTCCGTGCCCTGACCAACTGAGGCTGTTCTGAGGGATTAAGGGGGTGAAACTTGAGTTTCAAGATTAGCAAGGTGTTCCTAATGTTTTGTATAGTCAGTGTAGATTATTTTATCACCATCACTGGTGTTTATTTTTTTATTATATTTTTATTTTGAACTAAAGCAACTGTAGCTATATTTACCTATCACAGGTTGATTAGGTAGCTCCAGTTTTCCTAAACCTGACCCAGTTTGATTAGGTATCAGGGTTAGCTCCAGTTTTCCTAAACCTGACCCAGTTTGATTAGGTATCAGGGTTAGCTCCAGTTTTCCTAAACCTGACCCAGTTTGATTAGGTATCAGGGTTACCTCCAGTTTTCCTGAAGATGACCCAGTTTGATTAGGTATCCGGGTTAGCTCCAGTTTTCCAAAACCTGACCCAGTTTGATTAGGTATCAGGGTAAGCTCCAGTTTTCCTGAAGATGACCCAGTTTGATTAGGTATCCGGGTTAGCTCCAGTTTTCCTAAACCTGACCCAGTTTGATTAGGTATCAGGGTTAGCTCCAGTTTTCCTAAACCTGACCCAGTTTGATTAGGTATCAGGGTTAGCTCCAGTTTTCCTAAACCTGACCCAGTTTAATTAGGTATCAGGGTTAGCTCCAGTTTTCCTAAACCTGACCCAGTTTGATTAGGTATCCGGGTTAGCTCCAGTTTTCCTAAACCTGACCCAGTTTGATTAGGTATCAGGGTTAGCTCCAGTTTTCCTAAACCTGACCCAGTTTGATTAGGTATCCGGGTTAGCTCCAGTTTTCCTAAAGACAGTTTGGAGATTAAATGTGAAGCCAGTTAGTGGCAGATGATGGTCAGGTCCAGCTGTTCTGTGGCTCATTACATGCACCACTAAATACATTACTGTACTACATTACCTCCATCGTCTCTATGACAACTGTCCCTACCCTCTTTTGAGAGGCTTCTCTTTCCTCTCTGACGACTCAAACTACATTTTTTCTCTGATTTATCGTTTGCTAAACACTGCTTTCAGCTAGTATTCATACCCCTTGACTTATTCCACATTACACAAAATTGTTCCCCCCCTCACCCATCTATACACAATGATAATGACAAAGTGAAAATGTTTTTAGGAATGTTTTATCATTTACTGAAAATGAAATACAGAAATATCTCATTTACATAATTATTCACACCCTGAGTCAATACTTTGTAGAAGCACCTTTGGCGGCAATTACAGCTTTGGGTCGTCTTGGAAATATCTGTGTCAGCTTTATACATCTGGATTTGGGGATTTTCTCCCATTCTTCCTCGCAGATTTTTCTCAAACTCTGTTAAATTAAATTGGGAGTGACGGTGAACAGAAAACTTAAAGTCTTTGCACAGATTTTCTATTTGATTCAAGTCTGGGCTTTTGCTGGGCCACTAAAGGACTTTCATAGTCTTGTTCTGTAGCCATTCCAGCTCTGGCTGTATTCTTGGGGTCATTGTCTTGGAACTTAAATCTCCCCAGTCTAAAGTCACTCTGAAGCAGGTTTTCATCAAGGATTTGCCTCTAATTTGGCTCAATCTATTTTTCCCACTATCCTTGCCAGTCTCTCAGTCCCTGCTGCTGAACAGCATCCCCATAGTATGAATGCTGCCACCACCATGCTTCACCGTAGGTATGATGTTAGATGGGTGATGAGCTATGTTTTTCTTCAGACATAGCGCTTTGCTTTCAGGCCAAAGAGTTTCATTTTTTCTCATCAGACCACAGTCTTTCACGTGTATTTTTGCAAACTCCAGATGTGCTGTCATGGGAGTGACTGAGTGGCTTCTGTCTGGCTACTCTCCGATAAAGCCCAGATTGGTGAGGTGCTGTAGAGACTGTTGTTCTTTTGGCAGGTTCTCCCATCTTAGCCAAGGAACTCGGCCCCTGGCTGACTAGCGGCACTGGCGGCCCCTGGCTGACTGGCGGCACTGGCGGCACCTGGCTGACTGGCGGCACTGGCGGCCCCTGGCTGACTGGCGGCACTGGCGGCCCCTGGCTGACTGGCGGCACTGGCGGCCCCTTGCAGACTGGCGGCACTGGCTGCTCCTTGCAGACTGGCGGCACTGGCGGCTCCTTGCAGACTGGCGGCACTGGCGGCTCCTTGCAGACTGGCGGCACTGGCGGCTCCTTGCAGACTGGCGGCAATGCTGGCGGCACTGGCGGCGCTGGGCAGACTGGCGGCACTGGCAGCGCTGGGCAGACGGGTGGCTCAGGCGGCACTGGGCAGACGGGTGGCTCAGGCGGCGCTGGAGAGGAAGGCTCTGGCAGCGCTGGACTGAGTAGCTCTTGCGCCTCTGGAATGAGGAGCGGGAGCTCTGGTAGCGCCGAACAGGCGGGAGACTCCGGCTGCGCTGGAGAGGAGGAAGGCTCTGGCAGCGCTGGAGAGGCGGGAGACTCCGACAGCGCTGGAGAGGAGGAAGGCTCCGGCAGCACTGGACAGGCGGGAGCACCTGTAGGGATGAGATGGAGAGACAGCCTGGTGCGGGGGGCTGCCACCGGAGGGCTGGTGCGTGGAGGTGGTACCGGATAGACTGGGCTGGGTAGTCGAACCGGGGACACTGTGCGCAAGGCTGGTGCCATGTAAGCCGGCCCAAGGAGACGCACTGGGGACCAGATGCGTAGAGCCAGCTTCATGGCACTTGGCTCGATGCTCACTTTAGCCCGGCCAATACGCGGAGCTGGTATGTACCGCACCGGGCTATGCACCCGCACTGGGGACACCGTGCGCTCCACAGCATAACACGGTGCCTGTCCGGTCTCTCTCGCCCCCCGGTAAGCACAGGAAGTTGGCGCAGGTCTCCTACCTGGCTTCGCCACACTTCCTGTGTGCCCCCCCCAATACATTTTTGGGGCTGACTCTCGGGCTTCCGTCCACGCCGCCGTGCTGCCTCCTCATACCAGCGCCTCTCTGCCTTCGCCGCCTCCAGCTCTTCTTTGGGGCGGCGATATTCTCCAGGCTGTGCCCAGGGTCCTTTTCCGTCCAATTCGTCCTCCCATGTCCATACCTCCTCGCGCTGCTCCTGCTGCCGCTTTTCCCACTGCACCTTGGGGCGGCGACACTCCCCTGGCTTTGCCCAGTGTTCTCTGCCGTCGAGGATTTCTTCCCAAGTCCAGAAGTCTTTATTTCGCTGCTCCTGCTGCTGCCCGTTACCACGCCGCTTGGTCCTGTTGTGGTGGGTGATTCTGTAACGGTTTTCTTGACTTGAAGCGCAGCGTGGTTTCTATTCATGGTTCTTTAATAAAGCAATTCACATAAACAAACTAACAAAAACAAGAAACGTGAAAACCTAAACAGCCCTATCTGGTGCAAACACAGAGACAGGAACAATGACCCACAAACACACAGTGAAACCCAGGCTACCTAAGTATGATTCTCAATCAGAGACAACTATTGACACCTGCCTCTGATTGAGAACCATACTAGGCCGAAACTTAGAAATACCCAAATCATAGAAAAACAAACATAGACTGCCCACCCCAACTCACGCCCTGACCATACTAAATAATGACAAAACAAAGGAAATAAAGGTCGGAACGTGACAAAAGGATAGTGGTATAATAATAAAGGATCATGGGACGATAATAGAGGTTAATGGGATAATAATAAAGGATAATGGGATAATAATAATAATAATAAAGGATGATGGGATAATAATATAGGATAATGGGATAATATTAAAAAAGGATAATGTAATAATAGTAAATGATAATGGAATCAAAATTATTGATAATGGGATAATAATAATAATAATAATAAAGGATAATGGGATGATGGGATAATAATAAATGATAAGGGGATAATAATAAATGATAATGGGATACTAATAAATGATAATGGGATAATAATAATAATAATAATAAAGGATAATGGGATGATGGGATAATAATAAATGATAAGGGGATAATAATAAATGATAATGGGATACTAATAAATGATAATGGGATAATAATAATAATAATAAAGGATAATGGTATAATAATAAAGGATAATTGGACAATAATACATGTTAATGGGATAATAAGAAAGGATAATGGGATAATAATAAAGGATAATAGGATGATGAGATAATAATAAAGGATAATGGGATAATAATAATAAAGGATAATGGGATAATAATAAAGGATAATGGGATGATGAGATAATAATAAAGGATAATGGGATAATAATAATAAAGGATAATAGGATAATAATAATAATGGATCATGGATAATAATAATGGATAATGAGATAATAATAAAGGATAATGTGATAATAATAATAAAGGACAATGGATACTAATAAAGGATAATGGGATGATAATAAAGGATAATGGATAATAATAAAGGATAATGGGATAATAATAATAATAATAAAGGATAATGAGATAATAATAAAGGATAATGAGATAAAAAAAAAAAAGGATAATGGGATAATAATAATAAAGGATAATAAATAATAATAAAGGATAATGGGATAATAATAATAAAGGATCATGAGATAATAATAAAGGATAATGGGATGATGGGATAATAATAATAAAGGTTAATGGGATAATAATAAGTGATAATGGGATAATAACAAAGGATAATGGGATAATAATAATAAAGGATAATAATACAGGATAATGGGATGATGGGATAATACAGGATAATGGCATAGCAATACATGATAATGGGATACTAATAAACGATAATGGGATAATAATAAATGATAATGGGATAATAATAAACGATAATGGGATAATAATAAAGGATAATGACACCTGAGCTCCATTTGGAGTGTCATAGCAAAGAGGTGTGAAAACTCAGATGTTTCTGTATTTAATTTTTAACACATTTTGAAAGTATTTCTACAAACATGTTTTGAGTCATTATGAGGTATTGCATTTAGATGGGTGAGAAAAAAATATATTTAATTACATTTTTTAAATAAAGCCCAGTGTAGCTGGTTTCTCCACGCATCGCGCCGACAGAAACAAACATCTTTCTGGTAAGAAGAGGGGCAGGGGCGTATGCTTTATGGTTAACGGGACGTGGTGTGGTCACAACAACATACAGGAACTCAAGTCCTTCTGTTCACCTGATTTAGAATTTCTCACAATCAAATGTCGACCGCATTATCTACCAAGGGAATTATCCTCGATTATAATCACAGCCGTATATATACCCCAAGCAGACACATCGATGGCTCTGAACGAACTTTATTTGACTCTTTGCAAACTGGAGTCCACATATCCTGATGCTGCATTCATTGTAGCCGGGGATTTTAACAAGGCTAATCTGAAAACAAGACTCCCTAAATTGTATCAGCATATCGATTGCGCAACCAGCGCTGGTAAAACCTTGGATCGTTGCTATTCTAACTTCCACGACGCATATAAGGCCCTCCCCCGCCCTCCTTTTGGATAAGCTGACCACAACTCCATTTTGTTGCTCCCTGCCTACAGACAGAAGCTAAAACAAGAAGCTCCAGGACTGAGGTCTGTTCAACGCTGGTCCGACTGTCATGTATTGTCATGTTGTGTCTTTCTGTCCTTTCCTTTCACCCTGTCTCCCTCTGCTGGTCGTATTAGGTTACCTTTTCTCCCCCGCTTTCCCCCAGCTGTTCCTTGTCTCCTCTGACTACCTCATCCACCCCTTTTCCCACCTGTTCCCTTTTTCCCTCTGATTAGGTCCCTATATCTCTCTCTGTTTCTGCTCCTGTCTTTGTCGGATTCTTGTTTGTTGTGTTTCATGCCTGAACCAGACTATCGTCATGTTTGCTGTAACCTTGTCCTGTCCTGTCGGAATCTGCCGGTCTATCTGAGCCTACCTATGTTTGGTTATTAAAGAAGCTCTGTTTAAGTTAATTCGCTTTTGGGTCCTCATTCACTCACCGTAACAGAAGAATCCGACCAAGAATGGACCCAGCGACTTCGAATCCTCTCCACTCAGCCGTCGGGATCCAGGGAGCGATGCTAGGCAGACACGAGCAGGAAGTGTCTGCTGCTCGACATGCCGTTGAGACCCTGGCCACCCAAGTCTCCAACCTCACAGAACAGGTTCACCATCTCCGCCTCGATCCACCGGCCACTTCCAGGGCTTTCGAATCTCCGGAGCCCAGAATCAATAACCCGCCGTGTTACTCTGGGGAGCCCACTGAATGCCGCTCGTTCCTCACCCAGTGTGATATTGTGTTTTCTCTCCAGCCCAACACTTACTCCAGGAGCACTGCTCGTGTCGCCTACGTCATATCTCTCCTTACTGGACGGGCTCGTGAGTGGGGCACGGCAATCTGGGAGGCAAGGGCTGAGTGTACTAACCAGTATCAGGACTTTAAGGAGGAGATGATACGGGTTTTTGATCGATCTGTTTTTGGGGAGGAGGCTTCCAGGGCCCTGTCTTCCCTATGTCAAGGCAATCGATCCATAACAGACTACTCTATTGAGTTTCGCACTCTTGCTGCCTCCAGTGGCTGGAACGAGCCGGCCTTGCTCGCTCGTCTTCTGGAGGGTCTCCGCGCAGAGGTAAAGGATGAGATTCTCTCCCGGGAGGTTCCTTCCAGCGTGGATTCCTTGATTGAACTCGCTATTCGCATTGAGCGACGGGTTGATCTTCGTCACCGAGCTCGTGGAAAGGAGCTCGCGCTCTCCGTTGCCCCCCTCTCCGCATCACTACCATCTTCCTCTGCCGGCTCGGGAGCTGAGCCTATGCAGCTGGGAGGTATCCGCATCTCGACTAAGGAGAGGGAACGGAGAATCACCAACCGCCTCTGTCTCTATTGCGGTTCTGCTGGTCATTTTGTCACTTCATGTCCAGTAAAAGCCAGAGCTCATCAGTAAGCGGAGGGCTACTGGTGAGCGCTACTACTCCTGTCTCTCCTTCAAGATCCTGCACTACCTTGTCGGTCCATCTACGCTGGACCGGTTCGTCAGCTTCCTGCAGTGCCTTAATAGACTCTGGGGCGGAGGGCTGTTTTATGGACGAGACCTGGGCTCGGGAACATGACATTCCTCTCAGACAGTTAAGGGAGTCCACGGCCTTGTTCGCCCTGGATGGTAGTCCTCTCCCCAGGATTCAGCGTGAGACGCTACCTTTAACCCTCACTGTTTCTGGTAATCATAGCGAAACCATTTCTTTTTTAATTTTTCGTTCACCTTTTACACCTGTTGTTTTGGGCCATCCCTGGCTAGTTTGTCATAATCCTTCCATTAATTGGTCTAGTAATTCTATCCTCTCCTGGAACGTCTCTTGTCATGTGAAATGTTTAATGTCTGCTATCCCTCCTGTTTCCTCTGTCTCTTCTTCACAGGAGGAGCCTGGTGATTTGACAGGGGTGCCGGAGGAATATCACGATCTGCGCACGGTGTTCAGTCGGTCCAGGGCCACCTCTCTTCCTCCACACCGGTCGTATGATTGTAGTATTGATCTCCTTCCGGGAACCACTCCCCCCCGGGGTAGACTATACTCTCTGTCGGCTCCCGAACGTAAGGCTCTCAAGGATTATTTGTCTGTAGCTCTTGACGCCGGTACCATAGTCCCCTCCTCCTCTCCCACCGGAGCGGGGTTTTTTTTTGTCAAGAAGAAGGACGGGTCTCTGCGCCCCTGCATAGATTATCGAGGGCTGAATGACATAACAGTGAAGAATCGTTATCCGCTTCCTCTTATGTCTTCAGCCTTCGAGATCCTGCAGGGAGCCAGGTTTTTCACTAAGTTGGACCTTCGTAACGCTTACCATCTCGTGCGCATCAGGGAGGGGGACGAGTGGAAGACGGCGTTTAACACTCCGTTAGGGCACTTTGAATACCGGGTTCTTCCTTTCGGCCTCGCTAACGCTCCAGCTGTCTTTCAGGCATTAGTCAATGATATCCTGAGAGACATGCTGAACATCTTTGTTTTCGTTTACCTTGACGATATCCTGATTTTTTCACCGTCACTCCAGATTCATGTTCAGCACGTTCGACGTGTCCTCCAGCGCCTTTTAGAGAATTGTCTTTTTGTGAAGGCTGAGAAGTGCACTTTTCATGCCTCCCCGTCACATTTCTCGGTTCTGTTATTTCCGCTGAAGGCATTAAGATGGATCCCGCTAAGGTCCAAGCTGTCATTGATTGGCCCGCCCCTAAGTCACGCATCGAGCTGCAGCGCTTTCTCGGCTTCGCGAACTTCTATCGTCGTTTCATCCGTAATTTCGGTCAGGTGGCAGCTCCTCTCACAGCCCTTACTTCTGTCAAGACGTGCTTTAAGTGGTCCGTTTCCGCCCAGGGAGCTTTTGATCTCCTCAAGAATCGTTTTACATCCGCTCCTATCCTTGTTACACCTGACGTCTCTAGACAGTTCGTTGTCGAGGTTGACGCGTCAGAGGTGGGCGTGGGAGCCATTCTTTCTCAGCGCTCCCTCTCTGACGACAAGGTCCACCCATGCGCGTATTTTTCTCATCGCCTGTCGCCGTCGGAACGTAACTATGATGTGGGAAACCGCGAACTGCTCGCCATCCGGTTAGCCCTAGGCGAATGGCGACAGTGGTTGGAGGGGGCGACCGTTCCTTTTGTCGTTTGGACTGACCATAGGAACCTTGAGTACATCCGTTCTGCCAAACGACTTAATGCGCGTCAGGCGCGTTGGGCGCTGTTTTTCGCTCGTTTCGAGTTCGTGATTTCTTATCGTCCGGGCTCTAAGAACACCAAGCCTGATGCTTTATCTCGTCTCTTCAGTTCTTCAGTAGCCTCCACTGACCCCGAGGGGATTCTCCCTGAGGGGCGTGTTGTCGGGTTGACTGTCTGGGGAATTGAGAGGCAGGTAAAGCAAGCGCTCACTCACACTCCGTCGCCGCGCGCTTGTCCTAGGAACCTTCTTTTCGTTCCCGTTCCTACTCGTCTGGCCGTTCTTCAGTGGGCTCACTCTGCCAAGTTAGCCGGCCACCCTGGCGTTCGGGGTACGCTTGCTTCCATTCGCCAGCGTTTTTGGTGGCCCACCCGGGAGCATGACACGCGTCGTTTCGTGGCTGCTTGTTCGGTCTGCGCGCAGACTAAGTCCGGTAACTCTCCTCCTGCCGGCCGTCTCAGGTCGCTTCCCATCCCCTCTCGACCGTGGTCTCACATCGCCTTAGATTTTGTCACCGGACTGCCTTCGTCAGCGGGGAAGACTGTTATTCTTACGGTTGTCGATAGGTTCTCTAAGGCGGCTCATTTCATTCCCCTTGCTAAGCTTCCTTCTGCTAAAGAGACGGCACAAATCATCATCGAGAATGTTTTCAGAATTCATGGCCTTCCGTCAGACGTCGTTTCGGACAGAGGTCCGCAATTCACGTCTCAATTTTGGAGGGAGTTTTGCCGTTTGATTGGGGCTTCCGTCAGTCTCTCTTCCGGCTTTCACCCCCAGTCTAACGGTCAAGCAGAACGGGCCAATCAGACTATTGGTCGCATCTTACGCAGTCTTTCTTTTCGCAACCCTGCGTCTTGGTCAGAACAGCTCCCCTGGGCAGAGTACGCCCACAACTCGCTTCCTTCGTCTGCGACCGGGCTATCTCCTTTTCAGAGTAGCCTCGGGTACCAGCCTCCGCTGTTCTCATCTCAGTTCGCCGAGTCCAGCGTCCCCTCCGCTCAGGCTTTTGTCCAACGTTGCGAGCGCACCTGGAAGAGGGTCAGGTCTGCACTTTGCCGTTATAGGACGCAGACTGTGAGGGCTGCTAATAAGCGTAGAACTAAGAGTCCTAGATATTGTCGCGGTCAGAGAGTTTGGCTCTCCACTCAGAACCTTCCCCTTAAGACGGCTTCTCGCAAGTTGACCCCGCGGTTCATTGGTCCGTTCCGTATTTCTCGGGTCATTAATCCTGTCGCAGTTCGACTTCTTCTTCCGCGATACCTTCGTCGCGTCCACCCGGTCTTCCATGTCTCCTGTATCAAGCCCGTTCTTCGCGCCCCCGCTCGTCTCCCCCCCCCCCCCCCCCCATCCTTGTCGAGGGCGCACCCATCTACAGGGTCCGCAGGATTTTGGACATGCGTCCTCGGGGCCGTGGTCACCAGTACCTCGTAGATTGGGAGGGGTACGGTCCTGAGGAGAGGAGTTGGGTTCCCTCTCGGGACGTGCTGGACCGTGCGCTGATCGAGGATTTCCTCCGTTGCCGCCAGGTTTCCTCCTCGAGTGCGCCAGGAGGCGCTCGGTGAGTGGGGGGGTACTGTCATGTATTGTCATGTTGTGTCTTTCTGTCCTTTCCTTTCACCCTGTCTCCCTCTGCTGGTCGTATTAGGTTACCTTTTCTCCCCCGCTTTCCCCCAGCTGTTCCTTGTCTCCTCTGACTACCTCATCCACCCCTTTTCCCACCTGTTCCCTTTTTCCCTCTGATTAGGTCCCTATATCTCTCTCTGTTTCTGCTCCTGTCTTTGTCGGATTCTTGTTTGTTGTGTTTCATGCCTGAACCAGACTATCGTCATGTTTGCTGTAACCTTGTCCTGTCCTGTCGGAATCTGCCGGTCTATCTGAGCCTACCTATGTTTGGTTATTAAAGAAGCTCTGTTTAAGTTAATTCGCTTTTGGGTCCTCATTCACTCACCGTAACACCGACCAATCTGATTCCACGCTCCAAGACTGCTTCCATCACGTGGACTGGGATATGTTTCGTATTGCGTCAAACAACAACATTGACGAATACGCTGATTCGGTGAGTGAGTTCATTAGAACGTGCGTTGAAGATGTCGTTCCCATAGCAACGGTTAAAACATTCCCAAACCAGAAACCGTGGATTGATGGCAGCATTCGTGTGAAACTGAAAGCGCAAACCACTGCTTTTAATCAGGGAAAGGTGACCGGAAACATGACCGAATACAAACAGTGTAGCTATTCCCTCCGCAAGGCAATCAAACAAGCTAAGCTTCACTATAGAGACAAAGTAGAATCGCAATTCAACGGCTCCGACACAAGAGGGTATGTGGCAGGGTCTACAGTCAATCACGGACTACAAGAAGAAAACCAGCCCAGTCACGGACCAGGATGTCTTGCCCCCAGGCAGACTAAATAACTTGTTTGCCCGCTTTGAGGACAATACAGTGCCACTGACACGGCCCGCAACCAAAACATGCGGACTCTCCTTCACTGCAGCCGAGGTGAGTAAAACATTTAAACGTGTTAACCCTCGCAAGGCTGCAGGCCCAGACGGCATCCCCAGCCGCGCCCTCAGAGCATGCGCAGACCAGCTGGCTGGTGTGTTTACGGACATATTCAATCAATCCTTATCCCAGTCTGCTGTTCCCACATGCTTCAAGAGGGCCACCATTGTTCCTGTTCCCAAGAAAGCTAAGGTAACTGAGCTAAACGACTACCGTCATCATGAAGTGCTTTGAGAGACTAGTCAAGGACCATATCACCTCCACCCTACCTGACACCCTAGACCCACTCCAATTTGCTTACTGCCCTAATAGGTCCACAGACGATGCAATCTCAACCACACTGCACACTGCGCTAACCCATCTGGACAAGAGGAATACTTATGTGAGAATGCTGTTCATCGACTACAGCTCAGCATTTAACACCATACGTCCAAACTCGTCATCAAGCTCGAGACCCTGGGTCTCGACCCCACCCTGTGCAACTGTGTACTGGACTTCCTGACGGGCCGCCCCCAGGTGGTGAGGGTAGGTAACAACATCTCCACCCCGCTGATCCTCAACACTGGGGCCCCACAAGGGTGCGTTCTGAGCCCTCTCCTGTACTCCCTGTTCACCCACGACTGCGTGGCCACGCACGCCTCCAACAGCAGCAGCCACTCTTCAACCTCAGGAGGCTGAAGAAATTTGGCTTGTCACCAAAAGCACTCACAAAAGCACTCACAAACTTCTACAGATGCACAATCGAGAGCATCCTCTCCGCCCACAACCGTAAGGCTCTCCAGAGGGTAGTGAGTTCTGCACAATGCATCACCGGGGGCAAACTACCTGCCCTCCAGGACACCTACACCACCCGATGTCACAGGAAGGCCATAAAGAGCATCAAGGACTACAACCACCCGAGCCACTGCCTGTTCACCCCGCTATCATCCAGAAGGCGATGTCAGTACAGGTGCATCAAAGCTGGGACCGAGAGACTGAAAAACAGCTTGTATCTCAAGGCCATCAGACTGTTAAACAGCCACCACTTACATTGAGTGGCTGCTGCCAACACACTGACTCAACTCCAGCCACTTTAATAATGGGAATTGATGGGAATTGATGTAAAATATATCACTAGCCACTTTAAACAATGCTACTTAATATAATGTTTACATACCCTGCATTATTCATCTCATATGTCTACGTATATACTGTACTCTATATCATCTACTGCATCTTTATGTAATACATGTATCACTAGCCACTTTAAACTATGCCACTTTGTTTACATACTCATCTCATATGTATATACTGTACTCGATACATCTACTGCATCTTGCCTATGCTGCTCTGTACCATCACTCATTCATATATCTTTATGTACATATTCTTTATCCCTTTACACTTGTGTGTATAAGGTAGTAGTTTTCGAATTGTTAGTTAGATTACTCGTTGGTTATTACTGCATTGTCGGAACTAGAAGCACAAGCATTTCGCTACACTCGCATTAACATCTGCTAACCATGTGTATGTGACAAATACATTTGATTTGATTTGAATTGTGAAATGAGTCAAGGAATATGAATACTGTCAGATTGCCATTATTGAAGTCATTTGTGGCAAAATGAGGGGTGTTGTACAAAAACAAAGTCCTCAGTGATTGGATCATCTCTAACCAATCAGAGTATCAAAGCCAATAACATATTTTCTAAATGTCGCTTTACCCGTAATTGTTCTGACTCTGGCCCAACCCATCAGTGTCTGGAATCAATCAGACAGTCTAGAAAGTATTTTCCTTTCTAGAAATGTGAGGGGAGGTCCTCAGATACAGACTAATTCCAGAGAAGAAACTAACGTCCTTGGCTGTGGCAAAGCGTTTCTGGCCCGGAGCCAAAGGAGTTTGGGAAGGCAGGCGACATCAAAACCACATCTCACAACGTCTGGCCAAACCACAATTCTAACAGTCTGGACCATAGACATAATACAATGGAGGCTGCTGAGGGGAGGACGGCTCATAATAATGGCTGGAACGGAGTCAATGGAACTGTACGGAACCTGGTTTGCATGTGGCTGATACTATTCCATTTGTATTTGTTTTATTATGGATCCCCATTAGTCCCTGCCAAGGTAGCAGCTATTCTTCCTGGAGTCTGGCAGAATTAAGACAATTACACCATTTAAAAAACGTTACAACACATTCATTACAGAATTCACAACAGACTAAGTCTGAGCCCTCAGGCCCATACTCCACAAACACATATCTACAACACACTAAGTCTGAGCCCTCAGGCCCATACTCCACTACCACATATCTACAACAGACTAAGTCTGAGCCCTCAGGCCCCTACTGTACCGCACCGGGCTATGCACCCGCACTGGGGACACCGTGCGCTCCACAGCATAACACGGTGCCTGTCCGGTCTCTCTCGCCCCCCGGTAAGCACAGGAAGTTGGCGCAGGTCTCCTACCTGGCTTCGCCACACTTCCTGTTTGCCCCCCCCAATACATTTTTGGGGCTGACTCTCGGGCTTCCGTCCACGCCGCCGTGCTGCCTCCTCATACCAGCGCCTCTCTGCCTTCGCCGCCTCCAGCTCTTCTTTGGGGCGGCGATATTCTCCAGGCTGTGCCCAGGGTCCTTTTCCGTCTATTCATGGTTCTTTAATAAAGCAATTCACATAAACAAACTAACAAAAACAAGAAACGTGAAAACCTAAACAGCCCTATCTGGTGCAAACACAGAGACAGGAACAATCACCCACAAACACACAGTGAAACCCAGGCTACCTAAGTATGATTCTCAATCAGAGACAACTATTGACACCTGCCTCTGATTGAGAACCATACTAGGCCGAAACTTAGAAATACCCAAATCATAGAAAAACAAACATAGACTGCCCACCCCAACTCACGCCCTGACCATACTAAATAATGACAAAACAAAGGAAATAAAGGTCGGAACGTGACAAAAGGATAGTGGTATAATAATAAAGGATCATGGGACGATAATAGAGGTTAATGGGATAATAATAAAGGATAATGGGATAATAATAATAATAATAAAGGATGATGGGATAATAATATAGGATAATGGGATAATATTAAAAAAGGATAATGTAATAATAGTAAATGATAATGGAATCAAAATTATTGATAATGGGATAATAATAATAATAATAATAATAAAGGATAATGGGATGATGGGATAATAATAAATGATAAGGGGATAATAATAAATGATAATGGGATACTAATAAATGATAATGGGATAATAATAATAATAATAATAAAGGATAATGGGATGATGGGATAATAATAAATGATAATGGGATACTAATAAATGATAATGGGATACTAATAAATTATAATGGGATAATAATAATAATAATAAAGGATAATGGTATAATAATAAAGGATAATTGGACAATAATACATGTTAATGGGATAATAAGAAAGGATAATGGGATAATAATAAAGGATAATAGGATGATGAGATAATAATAAAGGATAATGGGATAATAATAATAAAGGATAATGGGATAATAATAAAGGATAATGGGATGATGAGATAATAATAAAGGATAATGGGATAATAATAATAAAGGATAATAGGATAATAATAATAATGGATCATGGATAATAATAATGGATAATGAGATAATAATAAAGGATAATGTGATAATAATAATAAAGGACAATGGATACTAATAAAGGATAATGGGATGATAATAAAGGATAATGGATAATAATAAAGGATAATGGGATAATAATAATAATAATAAAGGATAATGAGATAATAATAAAGGATAATGAGATAAAAAAAATAAAGGATAATGGGATAATAATAATAAAGGATAATAAATAATAATAAAGGATAATGGGATAATAATAATAAAGGATCATGAGATAATAATAAAGGATAATGGGATGATGGGATAATAATAATAAAGGTTAATGGGATAATAATAAGTGATAATGGGATAATAACAAAGGATAATGGGATAATAATAATAAAGGATAATAATACAGGATAATGGGATGATGGGATAATACAGGATAATGGCATAGCAATACATGATAATGGGATACTAATAAACGATAATGGGATAATAATAAATGATAATGGGATAATAATAAACGATAATGGGATAATAATAAAGGATAATGACACCTGAGCTCCATTTGGAGTGTCATAGCAAAGAGGTGTGAAAACTCAGATGTTTCTGTATTTAATTTTTAACACATTTTGAAAGTATTTCTACAAACATGTTTTGAGTCATTATGAGGTATTGCATTTAGATGGGTGAGAAAAAAATATATTTAATTACATTTTTTAAATAAAGCCCAGTGTAGCTGGTTTCTCCACGCATCGCGCCGACAGAAACAAACATCTTTCTGGTAAGAAGAGGGGCAGGGGCGTATGCTTTATGGTTAACGGGACGTGGTGTGGTCACAACAACATACAGGAACTCAAGTCCTTCTGTTCACCTGATTTAGAATTTCTCACAATCAAATGTCGACCGCATTATCTACCAAGGGAATTATCCTCGATTATAATCACAGCCGTATATATACCCCAAGCAGACACATCGATGGCTCTGAACGAACTTTATTTGACTCTTTGCAAACTGGAATCCACATATCCTGATGCTGCATTCATTGTAGCCGGGGATTTTAACAAGGCTAATCTGAAAACAAGACTCCCTAAATTGTATCAGCATATCGATTGCGCAACCAGCGCTGGTAAAACCTTGGATCGTTGCTATTCTAACTTCCACGACGCATATAAGGCCCTCCCCCGCCCTCCTTTTGGATAAGCTGACCACAACTCCATTTTGTTGCTCCCTGCCTACAGACAGAAGCTAAAACAAGAAGCTCCAGGACTGAGGTCTGTTCAACGCTGGTCCGACTGTCATGTATTGTCATGTTGTGTCTTTCTGTCCTTTCCTTTCACCCTGTCTCCCTCTGCTGGTCGTATTAGGTTACCTTTTCTCCCCCGCTTTCCCCCAGCTGTTCCTTGTCTCCTCTGACTACCTCATCCACCCCTTTTCCCACCTGTTCCCTTTTTCCCTCTGATTAGGTCCCTATATCTCTCTCTGTTTCTGCTCCTGTCTTTGTCGGATTCTTGTTTGTTGTGTTTCATGCCTGAACCAGACTATCGTCATGTTTGCTGTAACCTTGTCCTGTCCTGTCGGAATCTGCCGGTCTATCTGAGCCTACCTATGTTTGGTTATTAAAGAAGCTCTGTTTAAGTTAATTCGCTTTTGGGTCCTCATTCACTCACCGTAACAGAAGAATCCGACCAAGAATGGACCCAGCGACTTCGAATCCTCTCCACTCAGCCGTCGGGATCCAGGGAGCGATGCTAGGCAGACACGAGCAGGAAGTGTCTGCTGCTCGACATGCCGTTGAGACCCTGGCCACCCAAGTCTCCAACCTCACAGAACAGGTTCACCATCTCCGCCTCGATCCACCGGCCACTTCCAGGGCTTTCGAATCTCCGGAGCCCAGAATCAATAACCCGCCGTGTTACTCTGGGGAGCCCACTGAATGCCGCTCGTTCCTCACCCAGTGTGATATTGTGTTTTCTCTCCAGCCCAACACTTACTCCAGGAGCACTGCTCGTGTCGCCTACGTCATATCTCTCCTTACTGGACGGGCTCGTGAGTGGGGCACGGCAATCTGGGAGGCAAGGGCTGAGTGTACTAACCAGTATCAGGACTTTAAGGAGGAGATGATACGGGTTTTTGATCGATCTGTTTTTGGGGAGGAGGCTTCCAGGGCCCTGTCTTCCCTATGTCAAGGCAATCGATCCATAACAGACTACTCTATTGAGTTTCGCACTCTTGCTGCCTCCAGTGGCTGGAACGAGCCGGCCTTGCTCGCTCGTCTTCTGGAGGGTCTCCGCGCAGAGGTAAAGGATGAGATTCTCTCCCGGGAGGTTCCTTCCAGCGTGGATTCCTTGATTGAACTCGCTATTCGCATTGAGCGACGGGTTGATCTTCGTCACCGAGCTCGTGGAAAGGAGCTCGCGCTCTCCGTTGCCCCCCTCTCCGCATCACTACCATCTTCCTCTGCCGGCTCGGGAGCTGAGCCTATGCAGCTGGGAGGTATCCGCATCTCGACTAAGGAGAGGGAACGGAGAATCACCAACCGCCTCTGTCTCTATTGCGGTTCTGCTGGTCATTTTGTCACTTCATGTCCAGTAAAAGCCAGAGCTCATCAGTAAGCGGAGGGCTACTGGTGAGCGCTACTACTCCTGTCTCTCCTTCAAGATCCTGCACTACCTTGTCGGTCCATCTACGCTGGACCGGTTCGTCAGCTTCCTGCAGTGCCTTAATAGACTCTGGGGCGGAGGGCTGTTTTATGGACGAGACCTGGGCTCGGGAACATGACATTCCTCTCAGACAGTTAAGGGAGTCCACGGCCTTGTTCGCCCTGGATGGTAGTCCTCTCCCCAGGATTCAGCGTGAGACGCTACCTTTAACCCTCACTGTTTCTGGTAATCATAGCGAAACCATTTCTTTTTTAATTTTTCGTTCACCTTTTACACCTGTTGTTTTGGGCCATCCCTGGCTAGTTTGTCATAATCCTTCCATTAATTGGTCTAGTAATTCTATCCTCTCCTGGAACGTCTCTTGTCATGTGAAATGTTTAATGTCTGCTATCCCTCCTGTTTCCTCTGTCTCTTCTTCACAGGAGGAGCCTGGTGATTTGACAGGGGTGCCGGAGGAATATCACGATCTGCGCACGGTGTTCAGTCGGTCCTGGGCCACCTCTCTTCCTCCACACCGGTCGTATGATTGTAGTATTGATCTCCTTCCGGGAACCACTCCCCCCCGGGGTAGACTATACTCTCTGTCGGCTCCCGAACGTAAGGCTCTCAAGGATTATTTGTCTGTAGCTCTTGACGCCGGTACCATAGTCCCCTCCTCCTCTCCCGCCGGAGCGGGGTTTTTTTTTGTCAAGAAGAAGGACGGGTCTCTGCGCCCCTGCATAGATTATCGAGGGCTGAATGACATAACAGTGAAGAATCGTTATCCGCTTCCTCTTATGTCTTCAGCCTTCGAGATCCTGCAGGGAGCCAGGTTTTTCACTAAGTTGGACCTTCGTAACGCTTACCATCTCGTGCGCATCAGGGAGGGGGACGAGTGGAAGACGGCGTTTAACACTCCGTTAGGGCACTTTGAATACCGGGTTCTTCCTTTCGGCCTCGCTAACGCTCCAGCTGTCTTTCAGGCATTAGTCAATGATATCCTGAGAGACATGCTGAACATCTTTGTTTTCGTTTACCTTGACGATATCCTGATTTTTTCACCGTCACTCCAGATTCATGTTCAGCACGTTCGACGTGTCCTCCAGCGCCTTTTAGAGAATTGTCTTTTTGTGAAGGCTGAGAAGTGCACTTTTCATGCCTCCCCGTCACATTTCTCGGTTCTGTTATTTCCGCTGAAGGCATTAAGATGGATCCCGCTAAGGTCCAAGCTGTCATTGATTGGCCCGCCCCTAAGTCACGCATCGAGCTGCAGCGCTTTCTCGGCTTCGCGAACTTCTATCGTCGTTTCATCCGTAATTTCGGTCAGGTGGCAGCTCCTCTCACAGCCCTTACTTCTGTCAAGACGTGCTTTAAGTGGTCCGTTTCCGCCCAGGGAGCTTTTGATCTCCTCAAGAATCGTTTTACATCCGCTCCTATCCTTGTTACACCTGACGTCTCTAGACAGTTCGTTGTCGAGGTTGACGCGTCAGAGGTGGGCGTGGGAGCCATTCTTTCTCAGCGCTCCCTCTCTGACGACAAGGTCCACCCATGCGCGTATTTTTCTCATCGCCTGTCGCCGTCGGAACGTAACTATGATGTGGGAAACCGCGAACTGCTCGCCATCCGGTTAGCCCTAGGCGAATGGCGACAGTGGTTGGAGGGGGCGACCGTTCCTTTTGTCGTTTGGACTGACCATAGGAACCTTGAGTACATCCGTTCTGCCAAACGACTTAATGCGCGTCAGGCGCGTTGGGCGCTGTTTTTCGCTCGTTTCGAGTTCGTGATTTCTTATCGTCCGGGCTCTAAGAACACCAAGCCTGATGCTTTATCTCGTCTCTTCAGTTCTTCAGTAGCCTCCACTGACCCCGAGGGGATTCTCCCTGAGGGGCGTGTTGTCGGGTTGACTGTCTGGGGAATTGAGAGGCAGGTAAAGCAAGCGCTCACTCACACTCCGTCGCCGCGCGCTTGTCCTAGGAACCTTCTTTTCGTTCCCGTTCCTACTCGTCTGGCCGTTCTTCAGTGGGCTCACTCTGCCAAGTTAGCCGGCCACCCTGGCGTTCGGGGTACGCTTGCTTCCATTCGCCAGCGTTTTTGGTGGCCCACCCGGGAGCATGACACGCGTCGTTTCGTGGCTGCTTGTTCGGTCTGCGCGCAGACTAAGTCCGGTAACTCTCCTCCTGCCGGCCGTCTCAGGTCGCTTCCCATTCCCTCTCGACCGTGGTCTCACATCGCCTTAGATTTTGTCACCGGACTGCCTTCGTCAGCGGGGAAGACTGTTATTCTTACGGTTGTCGATAGGTTCTCTAAGGCGGCTCATTTCATTCCCCTTGCTAAGCTTCCTTCTGCTAAAGAGACGGCACAAATCATCATCGAGAATGTTTTCAGAATTCATGGCCTTCCGTCAGACGTCGTTTCGGACAGAGGTCCGCAATTCACGTCTCAATTTTGGAGGGAGTTTTGCCGTTTGATTGGGGCTTCCGTCAGTCTCTCTTCCGGCTTTCACCCCCAGTCTAACGGTCAAGCAGAACGGGCCAATCAGACTATTGGTCGCATCTTACGCAGTCTTTCTTTTCGCAACCCTGCGTCTTGGTCAGAACAGCTCCCCTGGGCAGAGTACGCCCACAACTCGCTTCCTTCGTCTGCGACCGGGCTATCTCCTTTTCAGAGTAGCCTCGGGTACCAGCCTCCGCTGTTCTCATCTCAGTTCGCCGAGTCCAGCGTCCCCTCCGCTCAGGCTTTTGTCCAACGTTGCGAGCGCACCTGGAAGAGGGTCAGGTCTGCACTTTGCCGTTATAGGACGCAGACTGTGAGGGCTGCTAATAAGCGTAGAACTAAGAGTCCTAGATATTGTCGCGGTCAGAGAGTTTGGCTCTCCACTCAGAACCTTCCCCTTAAGACGGCTTCTCGCAAGTTGACCCCGCGGTTCATTGGTCCGTTCCGTATTTCTCGGGTCATTAATCCTGTCGCAGTTCGACTTCTTCTTCCGCGATACCTTCGTTGCGTCCACCCGGTCTTCCATGTCTCCTGTATCAAGCCCGTTCTTCGCGCCCCCGCTCGTCTTCCCCCCCCCCCCCCCCATCCTTGTCGAGGGCGCACCCATCTACAGGGTCCGCAGGATTTTGGACATGCGTCCTCGGGGCCGTGGTCACCAGTACCTCGTAGATTGGGAGGGGTACGGTCCTGAGGAGAGGAGTTGGGTTCCCTCTCGGGACGTGCTGGACCGTGCGCTGATCGAGGATTTCCTCCGTTGCCGCCAGGTTTCCTCCTCGAGTGCGCCAGGAGGCGCTCGGTGAGTGGGGGGGTACTGTCATGTATTGTCATGTTGTGTCTTTCTGTCCTTTCCTTTCACCCTGTCTCCCTCTGCTGGTCGTATTAGGTTACCTTTTCTCCCCCGCTTTCCCCCAGCTGTTCCTTGTCTCCTCTGACTACCTCATCCACCCCTTTTCCCACCTGTTCCCTTTTTCCCTCTGATTAGGTCCCTATATCTCTCTCTGTTTCTGCTCCTGTCTTTGTCGGATTCTTGTTTGTTGTGTTTCATGCCTGAACCAGACTATCGTCATGTTTGCTGTAACCTTGTCCTGTCCTGTCGGAATCTGCCGGTCTATCTGAGCCTACCTATGTTTGGTTATTAAAGAAGCTCTGTTTAAGTTAATTCGCTTTTGGGTCCTCATTCACTCACCGTAACACCGACCAATCTGATTCCACGCTCCAAGACTGCTTCCATCACGTGGACTGGGATATGTTTCGTATTGCGTCAAACAACAACATTGACGAATACGCTGATTCGGTGAGTGAGTTCATTAGAACGTGCGTTGAAGATGTTGTTCCCATAGCAACGGTTAAAACATTCCCAAACCAGAAACCGTGGATTGATGGCAGCATTCGTGTGAAACTGAAAGCGCAAACCACTGCTTTTAATCAGGGAAAGGTGACCGGAAACATGACCGAATACAAACAGTGTAGCTATTCCCTCCGCAAGGCAATCAAACAAGCTAAGCTTCACTATAGAGACAAAGTAGAATCGCAATTCAACGGCTCCGACACAAGAGGGTATGTGGCAGGGTCTACAGTCAATCACGGACTACAAGAAGAAAACCAGCCCAGTCACGGACCAGGATGTCTTGCCCCCAGGCAGACTAAATAACTTGTTTGCCCGCTTTGAGGACAATACAGTGCCACTGACACGGCCCGCAACCAAAACATGCGGACTCTCCTTCACTGCAGCCGAGGTGAGTAAAACATTTAAACGTGTTAACCCTCGCAAGGCTGCAGGCCCAGACGGCATCCCCAGCCGCGCCCTCAGAGCATGCGCAGACCAGCTGGCTGGTGTGTTTACGGACATATTCAATCAATCCTTATCCCAGTCTGCTGTTCCCACATGCTTCAAGAGGGCCACCATTGTTCCTGTTCCCAAGAAAGCTAAGGTAACTGAGCTAAACGACTACCGTCATCATGAAGTGCTTTGAGAGACTAGTCAAGGACCATATCACCTCCACCCTACCTGACACCCTAGACCCACTCCAATTTGCTTACTGCCCTAATAGGTCCACAGACGATGCAATCTCAACCACACTGCACACTGCGCTAACCCATCTGGACAAGAGGAATACTTATGTGAGAATGCTGTTCATCGACTACAGCTCAGCATTTAACACCATACGTCCAAACTCGTCATCAAGCTCGAGACCCTGGGTCTCGACCCCACCCTGTGCAACTGTGTACTGGACTTCCTGACGGGCCGCCCCCAGGTGGTGAGGGTAGGTAACAACATCTCCACCCCGCTGATCCTCAACACTGGGGCCCCACAAGGGTGCGTTCTGAGCCCTCTCCTGTACTCCCTGTTCACCCACGACTGCGTGGCCACGCACGCCTCCAACAGCAGCAGCCACTCTTCAACCTCAGGAGGCTGAAGAAATTTGGCTTGTCACCAAAAGCACTCACAAAAGCACTCACAAACTTCTACAGATGCACAATCGAGAGCATCCTCTCCGCCCACAACCGTAAGGCTCTCCAGAGGGTAGTGAGTTCTGCACAATGCATCACCGGGGGCAAACTACCTGCCCTCCAGGACACCTACACCACCCGATGTCACAGGAAGGCCATAAAGATCATCAAGGACTACAACCACCCGAGCCACTGCCTGTTCACCCCGCTATCATCCAGAAGGCGATGTCAGTACAGGTGCATCAAAGCTGGGACCGAGAGACTGAAAAACAGCTTGTATCTCAAGGCCATCAGACTGTTAAACAGCCACCACTTACATTGAGTGGCTGCTGCCAACACACTGACTCAACTCCAGCCACTTTAATAATGGGAATTGATGGGAATTGATGTAAAATATATCACTAGCCACTTTAAACAATGCTACTTAATATAATGTTTACATACCCTGCATTATTCATCTCATATGTATGTACTGTACTCTATATCATCTACTGCATCTTTATATAATACATGTATCACTAGCCACTTTAAACTATGCCACTTTGTTTACATACTCATCTCATATGTATATACTGTACTCGATACATCTACTGCATCTTGCCTATGCTGCTCTGTACCATCACTCATTCATATATCTTTATGTACATATTCTTTATCCCTTTACACTTGTGTGTATAAGGTAGTAGTTTTCGAATTGTTAGTTAGATTACTCGTTGGTTATTACTGCATTGTCGGAACTAGAAGCACAAGCATTTCGCTACACTCGCATTAACATCTGCTAACCATGTGTATGTGACAAATACATTTGATTTGATTTGAATTGTGAAATGAGTCAGTCAAGGAATATGAATACTGTCAGATTGCCATTATTGAAGTCATTTGTGGCAAAATGAGGGGTGTTGTACAAAAACAAAGTCCTCAGTGATTGGATCATCTCTAACCAATCAGAGTATCAAAGCCAATAACATATTTTCTAAATGTCGCTTTACCCGTAATTGTTCTGACTCTGGCCCAACCCATCAGTGTCTGGAATCAATCAGACAGTCTAGAAAGTATTTTCCTTTCTAGAAATGTGAGGGGAGGTCCTCAGATACAGACTAATTCCAGAGAAGAAACTAACGTCCTTGGCTGTGGCAAAGCGTTTCTGGCCCGGAGCCAAAGGAGTTTGGGAAGGCAGGCGACATCAAAACCACATCTCACAACGTCTGGCCAAACCACAATTCTAACAGTCTGGACCATAGACATAATACAATGGAGGCTGCTGAGGGGAGGACGGCTCATAATAATGGCTGGAACGGAGTCAATGGAACTGTACGGAACCTGGTTTGCATGTGGCTGATACTATTCCATTTGTATTTGTTTTATTATGGATCCCCATTAGTCCCTGCCAAGGTAGCAGCTATTCTTCCTGGAGTCTGGCAGAATTAAGACAATTACACCATTTAAAAAACGTTACAACATATTCATTACAGAATTCACAACAGACTAAGTCTGAGCCCTCAGGCCCATACTCCACAAACACATATCTACAACACACTAAGTCTGAGCCCTCAGGGCCATACTCCACTACCACATATCTACAACAGACTAAGTGTGAGCCCTCAGGCCCATACTCCACAAACACATATCTACAACACACTAAGTCTGAGCCCTCAGGCCCATACTCCACTACCACATATCTACAACAGACTAAGTCTGAGCCCTCAGGCCCCTACTCCACAAACACATATCTACAACAGACTAAGTGTGAGCCCTCAGGCCCATACTCCACAAACACATATCTACAACAGACTAAGTGTGAGCCCTCAGGCCCATACTCCACAAACACATATCTACAACAGACTAAGTGTGAGCCCTCAGGCCCATACTCCAAAACACATATCTACAACAGACTAAGTGTGAGCCCTCAGGCCCATACTCCACAAACACATATCTACAACAGACTAAGTGTGAGCCCTCAGGCCCATACTCCACTACCACATATCTACAACAGACTAAGTCTGAGCCCTCAGGCCCCTACTCCACAAACACATATCTACAACAGACTAAGTGTGAGCCCTCAGGCCCATACTCCAAAACACATATCTACAACAGACTAAGTGTGAGCCCTCAGGCCCATACTCCACAAACACATATCTACAACAGACTAAGTGTGAGCCCTCAGGCCCATACTCCACTACCACATATCTACAACAGACTAAGTCTGAGCCCTCAGGCCCCTACTCCACTACCACATATCTACAACAGACTAAGTCTGAGCCCTCAGGCCCATACTCCACAAACACATATCTACAACAGACTAAGTGTGAGCCCTCAGGCCCATACTCCACAAACACATATCTACAACACACTAAGTCTGAGCCCTCAGGCCCATACTCCACTACCACATATCTACAACAGACTAAGTCTGAGCCCTCAGGCCCCTACTCCACAAACACATATCTACAACAGACTAAGTGTGAGCCCTCAGGCCCATACTCCACAAACACATATCTACAACAGACTAAGTGTGAGCCCTCAGGCCCATACTCCACAAACACATATCTACAACAGACTAAGTGTGAGCCCTCAGGCCCATACTCCAAAACACATATCTACAACAGACTAAGTGTGAGCCCTCAGGCCCATACTCCACAAACACATATCTACAACAGACTAAGTGTGAGCCCTCAGGCCCATACTCCACAAACACATATCTACAACAGACTAAGTGTGAGCCCTCAGGCCCATACTCCACAAACACATATCTACAACAGACTAAGTCTTAGCCCTCAGGCCCATACTCCACAAACACATATCTACAACAGACTAAGTGTGAGCCCTCAGGCCCATACTCCAAAACACATATCTACATTACAACACAACATCCGTGTGTACATGTGTGTATAGTGTGTATAGTGTGTATGTTTTCAAGTGTGTGTATGCATGTGTCTGTGCCTAGGGTTTGGGTTGCATTGAGTCCATTGACTCCATTCCAACCATGACTCCTCGTCCTCCTCGTCCTCGTCCTCCTCGTCCGCCTCCTCCTCGTCCTCCTCGTCCGCCTCCTCCTCGTCCTCCTCCTCCTCGTCCTCGTCCTCCTCGTCCGCCACCTCCTCGTCCGCCTCCTCCTCCTCCTCCTCGTCCGCCTCCTCCTCGTCCGCTTCCTCCTCGTGCGCCTCCTCCTCGTCCGCCTCCTCCTCGTCCGCCTCCTCCTCGTCCGCCTCCTCCTCGTCCTCCTCCTCTTCGTCCGCCTCCTCCTCGTCCGCCTCCTCCTCGTCCTCCTCGTCCTCCTCGTCCGCCTCCTCCTCCTCCTCCTCCTTCTCCTCGTCCTCGTCCTCCTCCTCCTCCTCCTCTTCCGCCTCCTCCTCGTCCTCCTCCTCCTCGTCCTCCTCCTCCTTGCCCGCCTCCTCCTCGTACTCCTCCTCGTCCTCCTCCTCCTCGTCCGTCTCCTCGTCCGCCTCCTCGTCCGCCTCCTCCTCGTCCTCCTCCTCCTCGTCCGCCTCCTCCTCGTCCGCCTCCTCCTCGTCCTCCTCGTCCTCGTCCTCGTCCTCGTCCGCCTCGTCCGCCTCCTCCTCGTCCTCCTCCTCCTCGTCCGCCTCCTCCTCCTCGTCCGCCTCCTCGTCCGCCTCCTCCTCGTCCTCCTCCTCCTCGTCCTCTTCCTCTTCCTCATCCTCCTCGTCCACCTCAGCAGCCTCAACTCACTGCACTTCTTCTGCAGAGAGCAGAAGAAGTGCCAGGCAAAGACAATAGGAGACAGCAGATTGTTGTGACAGAGAGCAGAAGAAGTGCCAGGCAAAGACAATAGGAGACAGCAGTTTGTTGTGACAGAGAGTAGAAGAAGTGCCAGGCAAAGACAATAGGAGACAGCAGATTGTTGTGACAGAGAGCAGAAGAAGTGCCAGGCAAAGACAATAGGAGACAGCAGTTTGTTGTGACAGAGAGTAGAAGAAGTGCCAGGCAAAGACAATAGAAGACAGCAGTTTGTGGTGGCAGAGAGAAGAAGAAGAAGTGACTGCTGTTTCTGCATCTCAGATGGCAGCCTTTGCTTTTCTAGTGTATTACGTTTAACCAGGGCTTGTCAAAAGTAGTGCACTAAAAAAGGAATAGGGTGGCAGTTAGGACTGTAACTACTGCAGCCTGTACACCACAAACATCTGTTGTAGAACTGCAGCCTTACAGACAGGCATTCCCTGAGAGAGGGTATTTCCCTGAACATAGCCTGCAAGCCATTGCTGCTGTTGTTCCTAGCTAGAGTACAGTAGGGGTTGATGGCTGTGTGCTGATGTTCCTAGCTGGAGTACAGTAGGGGTTGATGGCTGTGTGCTGATGTTCCTAGCTGGAGTACAGTAGGGGTTGATGGCTGTGTGCTGATGTTCCTAGCTGGAGTACAGTAGGGGTTGATGGCTGTGTGCTGATGTTCCTAGCTAGAGTACTGTAGGGGTTGATGGCTGTGTGCTGATGTTCCTAGCTAGAGTACTGTAGGGGTTGATGGCTGTGTGCTGTTGTTCCTAGCTAGGGTACTATAGGGGTTGATGGCTGTGTGCTGATGTTCCTAGCTGGAGTACAGTAGGGGTTGATGGCTGTGTGCTGATGTTCCTAGCTAGAGTACTGTAGGGGTTGATGGCTGTGTGCTGATGTTCCTAGCTAGAGTACTGTAGGGGTTGATGGCTGTGTGCTGTTGTTCCTAGCTAAAGTACTGTAGGGGTTGATGGCTGTGTGCTGATGTTCCTAACTAGGGTACTATAGGGGTTGATGGCTGTGTGCTGATGTTCCTAGCTGGAGTACAGTAGGGGTTGATGGCTGTGTGCTGATGTTCCTAACTAGGGTACTATGGGGGTTGATGGCTGTGTGCTGATGTTCCTAGCTAGAGTACTATGGGGGTTGATGGCTGTGTGCTGATGTTCCTAGCTAGAGTACTGTAGGGGTTGATGGCTGTGTGCTGATGTTCCTAGCTAGAGTACTATAGGGGTTGATGGCTGTGTGCTGATGTTCCTAGCTAGAGTACTATGGGGGTTGATGGCTGTGTGCTGATGTTCCTAGCTAGAGTTCTGTAGGGGTTGATGGCTGTGTGCTGATGTTCCTAGCTAGAGTACTGTAGGGGTTGATGGCTGTGTGCTGATGTTCCTAGCTAGGGTACTGTAGGGGTTGATGGCTGTGTGCTGATGTTCCTAGCTAGGGTACTGTAGGGGTTGATGGCTGTGTGCTGATGTTCCTAACTAGGGTACTATAGGGGTTGATGGCTGTGTGCTGATGTTCCTAGCTAGAGTATTGTAGGGGTTGATGGCTGTGTGCTGATGTTCCTAGCTAGAGTACTGTAGGGGTTGATGGCTGTGTGCTGATGTTCCTAGCTAGAGTACTATAGGGGTTGATGGCTGTGTGCTGATGTTCCTAGCTAGAGTACTATAGGGGTTGATGGCTGTGTGCTGATGTTACTGGCTACAGCATCCTATCCCTTTTGCCTCCTAGCATCTTCCAGACGAGTCAAGACAACAGCTACAATTCATCACAGGGGACTGAAAATAACATCCGTAAACAATTGGTTTCTGACTTTACCTGAGCCAATGTTGATGGTGCTAGCTATGGTAGTAAAGATCCTACACTAGGGCTGGAGGCTGTGTGGAACTACACTAGGGCTGGAGGCTGTGTGGAACTACACTAGGGCTGGAGGCTGTGTGGAACTACACTAGGGCTGGAGGCTGTGTGGAACTACATTAGGGCTGGAGGCTGTGTGGAACTACACTAGGGCTGGAGGCTATGTGGAACTACACTAGGGCTGGAGGCTGTGTGGAACTACACTAGGGCTGGAGGCTGTGTGGAACTACACTAGGGCTGGAGGCTGTGTGGAACTACACTAGGGCTGGAGGCTGTGTGGAACTACATTAGGGCTGGAGGCTGTGTGGAACTACATTAGGGCTGGAGGCTGTGTGGAACTACACTAGGGCTGGAGGCTGTGTGGAACTACATTAGGGCTGGAGGCTGTGTGGAACTACACTAGGGCTGGAGGCTGTGTGGAACTACATTAGGGCTGGAGGCTGTGTGGAACTACACTAGGGCTGGAGGCTATGTGGAACTACACTAGGGCTGGAGGCTGTGTGGAACTACACTAGGGCTGGAGGCTGTGTGGAACTACACTAGGGCTGGAGGCTGTGTGGAACTACACTAGGGCTGGAGGCTGTGTGAAACTACACTAGGGCTGGAGGCTGTGTGGAACTGCACTAGGGCTGGAGGCTGTGTGGAACTACACTAGGGCTGGAGGCTGTGTGGAACTACATTAGGGCTTGAGGCTGTGTGGAACTACACTAGGGCTGGAGGCTATGTGGAACTACACTAGGGCTGGAGGCTGTGTGGAACTACACTAGGGCTGGAGGCTGTGTGGAACTACATTAGGGCTGGAGGCTGTGTGGAACTACACTAGGGCTGGAGGCTGTGTGGAACTACACTAGGGCTGGAGGCTGTGTGAAACTACATTAGGGCTGGAGGCTGTGTGGAACTACACTAGGGCTGGAGGCTGTGTGGAATTACACTAGGGCTGGAGGCTGTGTGGAACTACATTAGACCTGGAGGCTGTGTGGAACTACATTAGACCTGGAGGCTGTGTGGAACTACATTAGACCTGGAGGCTGTGTGGAACTACACTAGGGCTGGAGGCTGTGTGGAACTACATTAGACCTGGAGGCTGTGTGGAACTACATTAGACCTGGAGGCTGTGTGGAACTACACTAGGGCTGGAGGCTGTGTGGAACTACATTAGACCTGGAGGCTGTGTGGAACTACACTAGGGCTGGAGGCTGTGTGGAACTACATTAGACCTGGAGGCTGTGTGGAACTACACTAGGGCTGGAGGCTGTGTGGAATTACACTAGGGCTGGAGGCTGTGTGGAATTACACTAGGCCTGGAGGCTGCACTTTATCAGTGATATATGGGCGATGCTGAGCAGTGCTCACTGCTTAAAGAGAACTGGAGAGCAGAGAGAGGAGAGGCAGACCTACATGGGACTGGGGATGGGAGGGAGGAAGGGAAACCAGCAAACTTACAGAAATCCCTTTGATGTCTCCGCATTCAGAACCAGCCAGCCACTGGCTGTTTACTTACAGTGCTGTGAAAATGCATTTTCCCCCTTTCAGATTTTCTCTATATTTTAATATGTTTTCTCACAGAATGTAATCATATTTTGAACCAGAACCTACAGCACCAGTAAAATGTTTGGAAACACATACTCATTCCATAGTTTTTCTTTATTTTTCCTATTTTCTACCTTTTAGAATAATAGTGAAGACATCAAAACTTTGTAATAACACATATGGAATCATGTAGTAACCCTAAACCCTAGTGTTAAACAAATCAAAATATATTTTATATTTTAAATTCTTCGAAGTAGCCACCCTTTGCTATGCACACTCTTGTCGTTCTCTCAACCAGCTTCATGAGGTAGTCACCTGGAATGCATTTTACTTAACAGGCGTGCCCTGTTAAAAGTTAATTTGTGGAATTTATTCCCTTCTTAATCTGTTTGATTCAATCAGTTGTGTTGTGACAAGGTAGGGTAGGATGTACAGAAGATTTGAAGGTGGGGTCAGTACAGGTGCATCAAAGCAGGGACTGAGAGACTGAAAAACAGCTTCTATCTCAAGGCCATCAGACTGTTAAACAGCCAACACTAACACAGAGAGGCTGCTGCCTACATACAGACTTGAAATCATTGGCCACTTTAATAAATGGATCACTAGTAACTTTAATAACGGCACTTTAATAATGATGTTTACATATCTTGCATTACTCATCTCATGCGTATATACTGTATTTAATACCATCTATTGCATCTTGCCTATGATGCTCGGTCATCGCTCATCCATATATTTATATGTACATGTTCTTATTCCATCCCTTTACTTAGATGTGTGTGTATTAGGTAGTTGTTGTGGAATTGTTAGATTACTTGTTAGATATTACTGCACTGTCAGAACTAGAAGCACAAACATTTAGCTACATTCACGTTAAGATCTGCTAACCATGTGTATGTGACAAATACAATTTGATTTGATTTGATTGGAAGTTTCTTCAAGTGTAATCGCAAAAACCATCAAGAGCTATGATGAAACTGGGTCTCATGAGGACCACCACAAGAAAGGAAGACCCAGTTACCTCTGCTGAAGTTCATTAGACTTACCACGCTCAGAAATTGCAGCCAAAGAAATTTGAGATTTTTGGTTCCAACCGCCGTGTCTTTGTAAGACGCAGAGTAGGTGAACGGATTATCGCTGCATGTGTGGTTATCTGCATGTGTGGTTATCACATGTGTGGTTATCTGCATGTGTGGTTATCTGCATGTGTGGTTATCACATGTGTGGTTATCTGCATGTGTGGTTATCTGCATGTGTGGTTATCACGTGTGGTTAGGCCTGTCAAGACTCCAGATGGCACTTTTTGGACAACATGGATGTAAAGGGCCAATTACTTTTCCCACGGGGACATTGGCTGTTGCATAAATTAGTTTATTGAATAAATTAAATGAGTATAAAAGGTTCCCTTTATCTAATATAAGATTTTGGTTAAATAATATGATTATATTCCGTGTCAAAATATGCAAAAAAATATTACATCAGAAAGGGGGAAAATACGGCCAGTTGTCATCCTGGCACAATGAGATCGTCCTGAAAGGCACCATGACATCGTCCTGAAAGGAACCATGAGATCTTCCTGAAAGGCACAATGACATCATCCTGAAAGGCACCATGAGATCGTCCTGAAAGGCACCATGAGATCTTCCTGAAAGGCACCATGAGATCTTCCTGAAAGGCACAATGACATCATCCTGAAAGGCACCATGAGATCGTCCTGAAAGGCACCATGAGATCTTCCTGAAAGGCACCATGAGATATTCCTGAAAGGCACCATGAGAAGTCCTTAGAATGACTCATATTCTCCTTAAATCCCCGATAAGACCTTGACCCCTATTATTCTTAAATCCCTGATAAGACTTTGACCCCTATTCTCCTTAAATCCCTGAGAAGTCCTTGACCCCTATTCTCCTTAAATCCCTGATAAGACTTTGACCCCTATTATCCTTAAATCGCTGATAAGACCTTGGCCCCTATTCTCCTTAAATCCCTGAGAAGTCCTTGACCCCTATTCTCCTTAAATCCCTGAGAAGTCCTTGACCCCTATTCTCCTGGAATTTCACATTAGAGAAGAATGTAAGCACATATTCTTGCTCTGATGCAATAAACGGAAGATAAATACAGTGCCTTGCCAAAGTATTCAGCCCCCTTGAACTTTGCGACCTTTTGCCACATTTCAGGGTTCAAACATAAAGACATAAAACTGTATTTTTTTGTGAAGAATCAACAACAAGTGGGACACAATCATGAAGTGGAACGACATTTATTGGATATTTCAAACTTTTTTAACAAATCAAAAACTGAAAAATTGGGCGTGTGTGATATGATATCATACCATGTGTGATATTCAGGGTAATCCCCAAATCATATTCTGTATATTATATATTAATCATAATATGTGTAGGTGGTTATTGGTTAAAAAAAGCACCTGTGTTTCAGCCGGTGGCCTTCGTCAGTGTTCTCGTTTACATTCACATGTATTTAGATGAATCCGTTATTTGCTAAAGATCTCCGTTCTTACCGAAGTGTTTCTAAAGTAAGTCCTCTTATCATGTACACTTTAATGAAAAGCTGAGCGTAAATCTAGGATATATATTTAATCATTTGATCCGATGTGTTCGTAACGTAAATCTAGGATATATATCTGTTGCTGCCACAAACCAGCAGACTGTGCTCTGATTCCTTACGGGCATCAGCCACAGTGATCCATTCCTCTATTCCACAGTCCCTGTAACGTCATGAACCCCAAGCACTTAAGCTAATTGCATTTCCTCCCTCCCGGGTTCCCTCACAGGTCTGCTTCTCATTAGGCTGAGTTGAATCTGACACAGTTCCTCCTGCTGCACCATTTGTTTCTCAGACTGATGAACAGACGGCAGGGTTCCAGGGGAAGAGATGGACGCCGTGTTTAAGAAACTGGTAACGTGGGACCCCCTTTTCTGGATTAGATTTCTATTCTCCCTCCACATCCTCCTCCTCCGCCTCATCCTCCTCTTCCTCCTCCTTTCCTCTCCCCAGGTGGTAGCTGACTGGTGGATTTAAACATTGAAGTATTGCTTACATCACATTCTACAAAGAATTAAGCCCTCCTTGACACTGTCATTCTGTATTTTAAAGCTTAAGAGTAGTCAGGAGGTGAAATATTGACGGGAGAGGAGGAGAGAGGGACGGGAGAGGAGAGGAGAGCGGGAGGGAATACTGGAGTAAGCATAACCTCTTACATAACCTATTTTATGCTGGCAGAATAAGAATCTGCTGAAAAGATGCTGCTGGAAGGAGGACATGTCTATGTGGCATACTTACATCGTCCCCTGCTGTTACCAATCAACACCGTACTGCCAACAGAACTGCTGTAGCACCATTACCTCAAGTAAACTCTCAACAAATACTGTACCTCTTACTGCCTCTAGCAATAATATATACCCCTGTCACCACTAGACTAGCTACCACCAATATCCCTGCTTCTAGCAATCTATGTACCCCTGTCACCACTAGACTAAAATGTCAAATGTAAATGTTGCAAAACAAGAGTGTGTACAGGGCTTTAGTGCCTGACTGCAGCAGTGTCAGTGGGGGGGTTGAGGTGCCTAATCTGATTCATTATCTTCCATCTTGTGAGGCTCTGATAGATTATTGATGGTCTGATAGAGCCACAACATGATGTCACAACGCTATCCTGTTTCTCTCTCTTCTAATATTACCACGGCAGCTCTGTCAGTCAATGTATCAGCGGGAGGATTATTGACAAACAGCTCAACCAGGATAGCTAGAGATACCAACCGTTGAAAGACTTTCCAGTAGTTTTTATTTGTCAGTGAGGATTTACATTTTAGTCTAATTTCTAAATGGTTTGAACAGATGAAGGAACGATTTTCAGAATAACCTACAGTTGGGAAGCATTGGTGCCTTACAGGCAATTCAGATTGTCGGTAGAGGACCTCGTCACTGAGGAATGTGGTTGTAATTTATTACATTTAGTCATTTAGCAGACGCTTTAATCCAGAGCGATTTACATGAGCAATTAAGGGTGAAGTGCCTTGCTCAAGGGCACATCGAGATATTTTTCACCTAGTCAGCTCAGGTTACCGAACCAGCGACCTTTCGGTTACTGGCCCAACGCTCTTATTAACCGCTAGGCTACCTGTCACCATTTATTATTGATCGCTAGGCTACCTGTCATCTTTTATGATTGATCGCTAGGCCACCTGTCATCTTTTATGGTTGATCGCTAGGCTACATGCCACCATTTATGATTGATCGCTAGGCTACCTGTCATCATTTGTAATTGATCGCTAGGCTACCTGTCATCTTTTATGATTGATCACTAGGCTTAACTGCTAGGCTACATGTCACCATTTATGATTGATCGCTAGGCTACCTGTCATCTTATATGATTGATCGCTAGGCTACCTGTCATCTTATATGATTGATCGCTAGGCTACCTGTCATCTTATATGATTGATTGCTAGGCTATTCTAGGCCACATGTCACCATTTATGATTGATCGCTAGGCTACCTGTCGTCTCTTATGATTGATTACTAGGCTTAACTGCTAGGCTACCTGTCATCTCTTATGATTGATCACTAGGCTACCTGTCATCTCTTATGATTGATCGCTAGGCTACCTGTCATCTTATATGATTGATCGCTAGGCTACCTGTCATCTTATATAATTGATCGCTAGGCTACCTGTCATCTTATATGATTGATCGCTAGGCTACCTGTCATCTCTTATGATTGATCGCTAGGCTACCTGTCATCTTATATGATTGATCGCTAGGCTACCTGTCATCTTATATGATTGATCGCTAGGCTACCTGTCATCTTATATGATTGATCGCTAGGCTACCTGTCATCTTATATGATTGATCGCTAGGCTACCTGTCATCTCTTATGATTGATCGCTAGGCTACCTGTCATCTTATATGATTGATTGCTAGGCTACCTGTCATCTTATATGATTGATCGCTAGGCTACCTGTCATCTTATATGATTGATCGCTAGGCTTAACTGCTAGGCTACATGTCATCTCTAATGATTGTGTTTTTTGTATTCTTTGTGTATTTATCATGCTTCTGCCCTGATTGTAGTATCTGCGTCTCCAACTTTTATTTGCTTGGTCTTGTCATGCAGGACTGTTTTAAAAATATATACTTTGGTCTCCCCTGATTAAATAAAGGTTAAATAAAAATGAAAATAAATATATAAATGCCTTTAGGCCTATGCCAGCATTTTCACATACTGGTAGTCTAATGAGACCATGTTGACAAATAAGAGAGCAAGATAAATATATATATATATATGTTGTGTAGGCTTGAAACTATAGAGACCCAACCCTCAAATTGCAACACAGAAACACAATAAAGGTTATGTCAGTCAAAGTAAATGATGTCTATAACGCGAATGCTTTATCAAAGGCAACACCAGGTGTGATCTATAATGAATTCCTTAAGTGTGATCCCATTAACCCCTCCTCTGGATTAAATTAAACTGAAGAGGAAAAGATTAATTAAAGATAATTTAGCACATGGTTAAGACCACCCGTCATTTATTTATGCATTATTTTTTGAGTGATTGCTGTTGAGGATTGGAGACTTCTCTCACCATGGATTTCCCTCAGCCTAAACAGGCTAAGTCGTTTAACCTTTTTACGTCTTAGAGACCTTCAGTCGCAGAATCTGAAGAAATGAGCGTGTTTCTCCCACCTGATGTAGGTGTTTTCTTTCATTTAGTGAGTTAGTTGTTTTACCAGCCAGAAACACTTGTAAATAAGTATTTGAATGAATGCTTTGAAGTGGTATCCTCTGGGCTCCAATGCATCTTGCTTGATGAATGTTTGTTTTTTTACCCAATTCAATTTAATTCAATTCAATTCGACATACACTTGGAGTGTCCTTTAGGCGAACAACACACCTCCATTCCTGTAAAGGAATCCTGTCTTTGTTCCCGTTCTGCTGATGCTGCATGCTGATCTAACTCATCAGGGATCCACAGCAAGACTGTTTGATTATGTGTCAAGTCATTTTATGTGGTGTGTTTAAGAATCTGAGCATGCATAAAAGATATGACGCAAAGCCTATCCAATCTCCTCTGTCCAATATCCAAGCAAAGAGAGTGAGAGGGAGAGGAGATGGTGGGAGAAGTGAGGAGGAGAGAGGAAATGAGTGAGGACTGGGGAGGTGAGGAGAGAGAGATGAGGGGAGAGGAGAGGAGAGCAGAATCACTAAAGACTTAAAATGGTCCTAACACACTCGCACAGTCGAGAAGAAGGCTCGACAGACGCCTCTTCCCCCTCAGAAGTTTGAAAAAAGTTTGTCATAGGCCCTCATTTCCTCAAAAAGTTCTACAGCTGTAGCATAGAGAGCATCTTGACTGGCTGCATCACTTCCTGGTATTGCAGAAGCACCACACTCCATTGCATGGCGTAACAGAAGGTGGTGTGAACAGCCCAGTACATCAATGGGGCTGAGTTGCCTGACCTCCAGAATATATATATATATATATATATATCTATATCAGGTAGTGTGGTACGAAGGACCATAAAATCCAGCCACCTGATATAGAGGGCCTATGCTGAACTTTTTCAACCTCCTAAGGGGGAAAAGGTGCTGTCACGCCTTCTTCACAGCTGTGCGTATGTGGACCATTTTAAATCCATTGGGATTTGGACCCCAAGGAACTTGAAGCTCCAGACCCTCTCCACTGCAGTCCCATTGATGTGGATGGTGACAAGCTTGGAGGGGACAATGATGTTGAAGACTGAGCTGTAGTCAGTGAACAGTATTCTCACGTAGGTATCTCTCTTATCTAGGTGGGTGAAGGCAGTGTGGAGTGCAATTGAGATTGCGTCCTTTATGGATCTGTTGGGGCGGTATGCAAATCGGACTGTGTCTAGAGTGTTTGGGATGATGGAGTTGATGTGTGCCATAACCAGCCTCTTTTAAAGCACTCCATGATTACAGATGTGAGTGCTACAGGGCGGTGGTCAGTGTGGCATGACGCCTTAGAGTTCTTAGGAACGGGAATGATGGTGGTCGTTTTGAGACGTGGGGATTACAGACTGGGATTGAAAATGACTGTGAATATGCCTGCCAGCTGTTCTGTGCATGCTCTGAGAATTCGCCATGGCATACCGTCTGGCCCAGCAGCTCATCGAGTGTTGACCTGATTAAAGACCTTCTCACGTCAGCCTCAGTGAGCGAGATCACCCAGTCCTCTGGTTCGGTGGGGGTATGCAAGGTATGGTGTTGTTATCGTCTGTAACGGTTTTCTTCCTGGGAAGGAGAGGCGGACCAAAACGCAGCGTGGTTAGGGTTAAACATCTTTAATCAAGACGAATACCGGGAAAACACTACAAATATACAAAACAATAAATGTGAAAAACCGAAACAGTCCTGTGTGGTGAAACAAACACAGACACGGAAATAACCACCCACAAAATCCAACACAAAACAGGCTACCTAAATATGGTTCCCAATCAGAGACAATGACTAACACCTGCCTCTGATTGAGAACCATATCAGGCCCAAACACAGAAACAGACAAACTAGACATACAACATAGAATACCCACTCAGATCACACCGTGACCAAACAAAACATAGAAACATACAAAGCAAACTATGGTCAGGGTGTGACATCGTCGAAGTGTGCATGACATGCCTTGAGTTGGTCAGATAGAGAGGCATCGTTGGGCAGATCACGGCTGGGTCTTTCTTTGTAATGCATAATGGTCTGTAGCCCCTGTAGCGTCGGAGCTTGTGTGATTCCACTTTATTCTTAAATTGACCTTTTGCATAGAGGAAGTCGTAACGGGACTTCTGGCACTTGTTCCTTTCCTCGGCGGTAGCATCAGGGTTGTCTGAGGATCGCCCTGTGTGTGGTAGCCCTGTCCTTTAGTTTAGCACCAATCTCTGTGTTAATCCAGGGCTTTTGATTGGGGAAGCAGCGAACCTTCACTGCGGGGACAATGTTGCCGATGCGTTTCCTTATGAAGCCGATGACAGAGGCGTTGTTGTTCTCAACGGCGTCTCGGTATATTATTCTATCAGTGCTAGCAAAGCAGTAATATAATCTCTGATTCTGATGACCATATCTCAATTGAGCGAGTCACGGGTACTTCCTCTTTGAGTTTCTGCTTGTAAACAGGAAGCAGGTGTACGGAGTTATGATCTGATTTTCCCGAATGGAGGGCGAGGGAGGGCCTTTTATGCTTACTTGTGGGTAGAATGATAGTTGTCTGGGACTTTATCACCCCTAGTGGCGTTGGAGATGTGTTTATGGAAGCATCACGTGTCTTAATGACACAACATTAAAATCGCCAGCGACGAGGAAGGAAGCCTCTGGTTGTAAGTTTTCCTGCTTGTTTACAGCCTCGTGCAACCCGGGATCTCCGCTTATCAAACCAAAGTGAATTGACCGTCCTCCTTCAAGCACCTCTACTGGTTGCCCCACTTAAAAGCTATTGAGCGGTGCACAAGTGGACACTTAAGGCTGAGGAAGAAAATTCTCCATGTGTTTCTCCATGAAGAAAATTCTCCATGTGTTTCTCCGTGAAGAAAATTCTCCAAGTATCAGGAATCAAGGTAAGACCCAAGTGCAGACTGTGTGAAGTAACAATGTTTATTGTAACCACAGGGGCAGGCAAATGACAGGTCAAGGTAGGCAGGGGTTGATAATCCAGAGTAGGAGCAAAGGTACATGACGGCAGGCAGGCTCAGGGTCAGGGACAGGGTCAGGGTCAGGGTCAGGGACGGGGACGGGGACGGGGTCGGGGTCAGGGACAGGAGACAGGGACAGGGTCAGGGACAGGGTCAGGGTCAGGGTCAGGGACAGGGTCAGGGTCAGGGACAGGGACAGGGTCAGGGACAGGGACAGGGACAGGGTCAGTGTCAGGGTCAGGGTCAGGGTCAGGGACAGGGTCAGGGTCAGGGTCAGGGTCAGGGACAGGGACAGGGACAGGGTCAGGGTCAGGGTCAGTGTCAGGGTCAGGTGGGCGGGTACAGGGTCAGGACAGGCAAGGGTTAAAAACCAGGAGGACGAGAAAAAGAAAGAGGAGACAAACAGGAGCGGAGACGAAACATTGGTTGACTAGAAACAAACAAGATGGACTGGCACAGACTGACAGAAAACACTGGTATAAATACCCAGAGGATAAGTGGGGAAGATGGGCAACACCTGTAGAGGGGGTGTAGACAAGCACAAGGACAGGTGATAGAGATCAGGGCATGACACCATGTGTTTCTCCAGGAGAACATTTCTCCACATGTTTCTCCACGAATAAATGTCTCTATGTGCCACACTTGGTTTATGATATTTTTGAACCTACTGCCCTCATCATCGTGACTGAGACCATGCAGCTCTTATTAAAGCTATGCCCTCATCATCGTGAGTGAGACCATGCAGCTCTTAAAGCTATGCCCTCATCATCGTGAGTGAGACCCTGCAGCTCTTAAAGCTATGCCCTCATCATCGTGAGTGAGACCCTGCAGCTCTTAAAGCTATGCCCTCATTGATTGATCTTAGGTTACACCTGCATCTGTGTGTACGGGACTGCAGCATCACGCTCATGGCTGGTGAACGGGTCTGAAATGCCTGGATGGCTGAATATAAATCACAGGTGTTCTGTCTCCTCCCTTACACAGAGAGGGGGAGGGTCTGAGGTTTGTTTTGTTATATCACAGGAATGACAAGGATAATGTCTGACTGTTTATAAAGCATTAGGCCTTGTAATGCTGCAAGGTGCTGCAGGTAATACCTAGAAACCAGTATTCTAAAACACCTAGAACACATTACCCTAGAACACCTAGAACATCTAGAACATCTAATACACCTAAAACACCTAAAACACTTAGATCCCAGTTTTCTAGAACACCTAGAATTCCTAGAACACCTAGAACACATAGAACACCTAGAATACCTAGAACACTTAGAACCCAGTATACTAGAACACCTAGAACACCTAGAACACCTTAAACACCTAAAACACTCATAACACAGTATTCTAGAACACATAGAACACCTAGAAAACCTAGAACACCTAGCATACCTAGAACACATAGAACCCAGTAGTCTAGAACACCTAAAACACCTAAAACACTTAGAACCAAGTATTCTAGAACACATAGAACACCTAGAACACCTAGAAAACCTAGAACACTTAGAACCCAGTATTCTAGAACACCTAGAACACCTATATCCCAAGAACCAAAACCAACCAGATGATGTAGAAATACACTGAGATTGGGGTAGGGACCTCTCTGAGATGGAGGTGGGGACTGGGACCTCTCTGAGGTGGAGGTGGGGACTGGAACCTCTCTGAGATGGAGGTGGGGACTGGGACCTCTCTGAGATGGAGGCGAGGACTGGAACCTCTCTGAGATGGAGGTGGGGACTGGGACCTCTCTGAGATGGAGGTGGAGACTGGAACCTCTCTGAGATGGAGGTGGGGACTGGAACCTCTCTGAGATGGAGGTGGGGACTGGAACCTCTCTGAGATGGAGGTGGAGACTGGAACCTCTCTGAGATGGAGGTGGGGACTGGAACCTCTCTGAGATGGAGGTGCGGACTGGAACCTCTCTGAGATGGAGGTGCGGACTGGAACCTCTCTGAGATGGAGGTGGGGACTGGAACCTCTGAGATGGAGGTGGGGTCTGGAAAATCTCTGAGATGGAGGTGGGGACTGTGACATCTCTGAAATTGAGGTGGGGTCTGGGACCTCTCTGAGATGGAGGTGGGGACTGGAACCACTGAGATGGAGGTGGGGACTTGAACCTTTCTGAGATGGAGGTGGGGACAGGGGACTAAGAGGAGAGCAGAGAGGAAAACTCATACACCATTAAGGACTATTCCCCAACACCATTAAGGACAGAACACTGCTCATTAGGACTATTCCCCAACACCATTAAGGACAGAACACTGCTCATTAGGACCATTCCCCAACACCATTAAGGACAGAACACTGCTCATTAGGACTATTCCCCAACACTATTAAGGACAGAACACTGCTCATTAGGACCATTCCCCAACACCATTAAGGACAGAGCACTGCTCATTAGGACCATTCCCCAACACCATTAAGGACAGAACACTGCTCATTAGGACCATTTCCCAACACCATTAAGGACAGAGCACTGCTGACATGGAGGAGAAGCTGCTGCCCTCTGTGACCATCGCCAGGGGACAGAGAGTTTTAAACAAACAGATATTTAGCAGATGTTATTGCGGGTGTAGCGAATTGCTTGTTAATACATATTACAAACAGTTTGTCTTACAATTCCCCAACTTTTATTCACTTTTAATCCGGTATTGTAAAGGTTTGCTATTGACTGTTAAAATGGGAGAATTGATGCAGATGGAAAAATGTATAGATTATATTCTATCACATTTTTTTGCTGTCTGTCCAACTGAGCGGCATCTTAATGCTGTGAACAGCTGATAACATACTAACTAGCCTGGGTCTGTGGAGGAAACAACATGCTACGCAGTAGAATGACCACTGTCTGATAACATCATGGAACAGAATTGCTGAGCAGGGTATTTCAATAGCTCTGAGTCATTGGCTGCAAGTCTGTCTGTCTGAATGTGTACAAGATGCACACAAGACTCCAGCCCCTTTTATACCTGGTTCAAGATCAGTTGTCCTAATCTTGTCCACATTCTGATTGTGCCCACATTTGTCGACAAATATCACACTACAAGGAACATCGACACCGTGGACATTTACTGGGAAAATGTGCAGAAACTTTTTTTTTTAAATGAAACATTTTTGCCTTGTGGAAATATGTAAATAGTTTGAGCTGCAACGTACAGAGATGGATGTAGACAAACAGAAGAAGAAGCACTGAGATCTGATTGGAGACAGTTGGCTGTCTGAAGTATTACAATGTAAATGTACTTTTAATCCATCTGTCTTCATAGTTCAACACACGGCACACGGTGTAGTGAGATGCCCGAAAGGCTGAACGATTCTCCTCTCATCACTCATCTTGAAAACATGTATACTCAAAATGTAGGAAAATAAATCAATACGCCATCATTAACACAATGGAAAAATCTAATTATTTAATATTTAAAGATTAAAATAGCACGGGCGACTGAGATTATTATTATTTTTGCACAATTTAAGACCATGTGGCAAACAATAATGCAGGCACTAGGGATGGAGGTGTGACTAGGTACTAGGGAGGGAGGTGTGACCAGGTACTAGGGATGGAGATGTGACCAGGTACTAGAAATGGAGGTGTGACCAGGTACTGGGGATGGAGGTGTGACCAGGTACTAGGGATGGAGGTGTGACCAGGTACTAGGGATGGATGTGTGACCAAGTACTAGGGATGGAGGTGTGACCAGGTACTAGGGATGGATGTGTGACCAGGTACTAGGGATGGATGTGTGACCAGGCACTAAGGATGGAGGTGTGACCAGGTACTAGGGATGGAGATGTGACAGGGGATGGAGGTGTGACCAGGTACTAGGGATGGAGGTGTGACCAGGTACTAGGGATGGATGTGTGACCAGGCACTAAGGATGGAGGTGTGACCAGGTACTAGGGATGGAGATGTGACAGGGGATGGAGGTGTGACCAGGTACTAGGGATGGAGATGTGACAGGGGATGGAGGTGTGACCAGGTACTAGGGATGGAGAATTGACCAGGTATTGGGGTTGGAGGAGTGACCAGGTACTAGGGATGGAGGTGTGGCCATGTACTAGGGATGGAGGTGTGGCCAGGTACTAGGTATGGAGGTGTGACCAGGCGCTAGGGATGGAGGTGTGACCAGGTACTAGGGATGGAGGTGTGACCAGGTACTAGGGATGGAGGTGTGACCAGGTACTAGGGATGGAGGTGTGACTAGGGATGGAGGTGTGACCAGCTTACTAGGGATGGAGGTGTGACCAGGTACTAGGGATGGAGGTGTGACTAGGGATGGAGGTGTGACTAGGGATGGAGGTGTGACTAGGTACTAGGGATGGAGGTGTGACCAGGTACTAGGGATGGAGGTGTGACCAGGTACTAGGGATGGAGGTGTGACTAGGGATGGAGGTGTGACCAGGTACTAGGGATGGAGGTGTGACACTGGATGGAGGTGTGACCGGGTACTAGGGATGGAGGTGTGACTAGGGATGGAGGTGTGACCAGGTACTAGGGATGGAGGTGTGACACTGGATGGAGGTGTGACCGGGTACTAGGGATGGAGGTGTGACTAGGTTCTAGGGATCAAATGAAATCAAAATCAAATCACATTTTTTATATAGCCCTTCGTACATCAGCTGATATTTTAAAGTGCTGTACAGAAACCAAGCCTAAAACCCCAAACAGCAAGCAATGCAGGTGTAGAAGCACGGTGGCTAGGAAAAACTCCCTAGAAAGGCCAAAACCTAGGAAGAAACCTAGAGAGGAACCAGTTTATGTGAGGTGGCCAGTCCTCTTCTGGCTGTGCCGGGTGGAGATTATAACAGAACATGGCCAAGATGTTCAAATGTTCATAAATGACCAGCATGGTCGAATAATAATGCAGAACAGTTGAAACTGGAGCAGCAGCACGGTCAGGTGGACTGGGGACTGCAAGGAGTCATCATGTCAGGTAGTCCTGGGGCATGGTCCTAGGGCTCAGGTCCTCCGAGAGAGAGAAAGAAAGAGAGAATTAGAGAGAGCATATGTGGGGTGGCCAGTCCTCTTCTGGCTGTGCCGGGTGGAGATTATAACAGAACATGGCCAAGATGTTCAAATGTTCATAAATGACCAGCAGGGTCAAATAATGATAAGGCAGAACAGAAAAAAAAGAAAGAAAGAGAGAAGGAGAGAATTAGAGAACGCACACTTAGATTCCCACAGGACACCGAATAGGACAGGAGAAGTACTCCAGATATAACAAACTGACCCTAGCCCCCAGATACATTAACTACTGCAGCATAAATACTGGAGGCTGAGACAGAGGTGTGGAGGTCTGACTAGGGATGGAGGTGTGACCAGCCACTAGGGATGGAGGTGTGGCCAGGTACTAGGGATGGAGGTGTGACCAGGCACTAGGGATGGAGGTGTGACTAGGCAATAGGGATGGAGGTGTGGCCAGGTACTAGGGATGGAGGTGTGGCCAGGTAATAGGGATGGAGGTGTGACCAGGTAATAGGGATGGAGGTGTGACCAGGTACTAGGGATGGAGGTGTGGCCAGGTAATAGGGATGGAGGTGAGGTCAGGTAATAGGGATGGAGGTGTGACCAGGTACTAGGGATGGAGGTGTGGCCAGGTAATAGGGATGGAGGTGAGGTCAGGTAATAGGGATGGAGGTGTGACCAGGTACTAGGGATGGAGGTGTGACCAGGCAATAGGGATGGAGGTGTGGCCAGGTACTAGGGATGGAGGTGTGGCCAGGTAATAGGGATGGAGGTGTGACCAGGTACTAGGGATGGAGGTGTGACCAGGCAATAGGGATGGAGGTGTGGCCAGATACTAAGGATGGAGGTGTGGCCAGGCAATAGGGATGGAGGTGTGACCAGGTACTAGGGATGGTGGTGTGGCCAGGCAATAGGGATGGAGGTGTGGCCAGGTAAGAGGGATGGAGGTGTGACCAGGCAATAGGGATGGAGGTGTGACCAGGTACTAGGGATGGAGGTGTGGCCAGGTAATAGGGATGGAGGTGAGGTCAGGTAATAGGGATGGAGGTGTGACCAGGTACTAGGGATGGAGGTGTGACCAGGCAATAGGGATGGAGGTGTGGCCAGATACTAGGGATGGAGGTGTGGCCAGGCAATAGGGATGGAGGTGTGACCAGGTACTAGGGATGGAGGTGTGGCCAGGCAATAGGGATGGAGGTGTGGCCAGGTAAGAGGGATGGAGGTGTGACCAGGCAATAGGGATGGAGGTGTGTGGCCAGGTACTAGGGATGGAGGTGTGGCCAGGTACTAGGGATGGAGGTGTGACCAGGTACTAGGGATGGAGGTGTGACTAGGGATGGAGGTGTGGCCAGGTACTAGGGATGGAGGTGTGGCCAGGCAATAGGGATGGAGGTGTGACCAGGTACTAGGGATGGAGGTGTGACCTGGTACTATGGATGGAGGTGTGACCAGGTATTAGGGATTGATGTGTGACCAGGCACTAGGGATGAAGGTGTGACTAGGGATGGAGGTGTGACCAGATATTAGGGAGAGAGGTGTGACCAGGCACTAGGGATGGAGGTGTGACTAGGGATGGAGATGTGACCAGGTTTTAGGGACAGAGGTGTGACCAGGTACTAGGGATGGAGGTGTGACCAGGCACTAGGGATGGAGGTGTGACTAGGGATGGAGGTGTGACCATGTACTAGGGATGGAGGTGTGACCAGGCACTAGGGATGGAGGTGTAACTAAGGATGGAGGTGTGACCAGGAACTAGGGATGGAGGTGTGACCAGGTATTAAGGATGGTGGTGTTACCAGGTACTAGGGATGGAGGTGTGACCAGGTACTAGGGATGGAGGTGTGACCAGGTACTAGGGATGGAGGTGTGACCAGGAACTAGGGATGGAGGTGTGACCAGGTATTAGGGATGGAGGTGTGACTAGGCAATAGGGATGGAGGTGTGGCCAGGTACTAGGGATGGTGGTGTGGCCAGGTAATAGGGATGGAGGTGTGACCAGGTACTAGGGATGGAGGTGTGACCAGGCAATAGGGATGGAGGTGTGACCAGGTAATAGGGATGGAGGTGTGACCAGGTAATAGGGATGAGGGTGTGACCAGGTAATAGGGATGGAGGTGTGACCAGGTACGAGGGATGGAGGTGTGGCCAGGTAATAGGGATGGAGGTGTGGCCAGGTAATAGGGATGGAGGTGTGACCAGGTACTAGGGATGGAGGTGTGACTAGGTACTAGGGATGGCGGTGTGACCAGGCACTAGGGATGGAGGTGTGACCAGGCAATAGGGATGGAGGTGTGGCCAGGTACTAGGGATGGAGGTGTGGCCAGGTAATAGGGATGGAGGTGTGACCAGGCAATAGGGATGGAGGTGTGGCCAGATACTAGGGATGGAGGTGTGGCCAGGCAATAGGGATGGAGGTGTGACCAGGTACTAGGGATGGAGGTGTGGCCAGGCAATAGGGATGGAAGTGTGGCCAGGTACTATGGATGGAGGTGTGGCAAGGTACTAGGTATGGAGGTGTGAACAGGTATTAGGGACGGAGTTGTGACCAGGTACTATGGATGGAGGTGTGACCTGGTACTATGGATGGAGGTGTGACCAGGTATTAGGGATTGATGTGTGACCTGGCACTAGGGATGAAGGTGTGACTAGGGATGGAGGTGTGACCAGATATTAGGGAGAGAGGTGTGACCAGGCACTAGGGATGGAGGTGTGACTAGGGATGGAGATGTGACCAGGTTTTAGGGACAGAGGTGTGACCAGGCACTAGGGATGGAGGTGTGACCAGGCACTAGGGATGGAGGTGTGACTAGGGATGGAGGTGTGACCATGTACTAGGGATGGAGGTGTGACCAGGCACTAGGGATGGAGGTGTAACTAAGGATGGAGGTGTGACCAGGAGCTAGGGATGGAGGTGTGACCAGGTATTAAGGATGGTGGTGTTACCAGGTACTAGGGATGGAGGTGTGACCAGGCAATAGGGATGGAGGTGTGACCAGGTAATAGGGATGGAGGTGTGACCAGGTAATAGGGATGAGGGTGTGACCAGGTAATAGGGATGGAGGTGTGACCAGGAACTAGGGATGGAGGTGTGACCAGGTATTAGGGATGGAGGTGTGACTAGGCAATAGGGATGGAGGTGTGGCCAGGTACTAGGGATGGAGGTGTGGCCAGGTAATAGGGATGGAGGTATGACCAGGTACTAGGGATGGAGGTGTGACCAGGCAATAGGGATGGAGGTGTGACCAGGTAATAGGAATGGAGGTGTGACCAGGTAATAGGGATGAGGGTGTGACCAGGTAATAGGGATGGAGGTGTGACCAGGTATGAGTGATGGAGGTGTGGCCAGGTAATAGGGATGGAGGTGTGGCCAGGTAATAGGGATGGAGGTGTGACCAGGTACTAGGGATGGAGGTGTGACCAGGCAATAGGGATGGAGGTGTGGCCAGGTACTAGGGATGGAGGTGTGACCAGGCAATAGGGATGGAGGTGTGACCAGGTAATAGGGATGGAGGTGTGACCAGGTAATAGGGATGAGGGTGTGACCAGGTAATAGGGATGGAGGTGTGACCAGGTATGAGTGATGGAGGTGTGGCCAGGTAATAGGGATGGAGGTGTGGCCAGGTAATAGGGATGGAGGTGTGACCAGGTACTAGGGATGGAGGTGTGACCAGGCAATAGGGATGGAGGTGTGGCCAGGTACTAGGGATGGAGGTGTGGCCAGGTAATAGGGATGGAGGTGTGACCAGGTACTAGGGATGAAGGTGTAACTAGGTACTAGGGATGGAGGTGTGACCAGGCACTAGGGATGGAGGTGTGACCAGGCAATAGGGAAGGAGGTGTGGCCAGGTACTAGGGATGGAGGTGTGGCCAGGTAATAGGGATGGAGGTGTGACCAGGTACTAGGGATGGAGGTGTGACCAGGCAATAGGGATGGAGGAGTGGCCAGGTACTAGGGATGGAGGTGTGGCAAGGTACTATGTATGGAGGTGTGAACAGGTATTAGGGACGGAGTTGTGACCAGGTACTATGGATGGAAGTGTGACCTGGTACTATGGATGGAGGTGTGAACAGGTATTAGGGATTGATGTGTGACCAGGCACTAGGGATGAAGGTGTGACTAGGGATGGAGGTGAGACCATGTACTAGGGATGGAGATGTGACCAGGTTTTAGGGACAGAGGTGTGACCAGGTACTAGGGATGGAGGTGTGACCAGGCACTAGGGATGGAGGTGTGACTAGGGATGGAGGTGTGACCATGTACTAGGGATGGAGGTGTGACCAGGCACTAGGGATGGAGGTGTAACTAAGGATGGAGGTGTGACCAGGAACTAGGGATGCAGGTGTGACCGGGTATTAAGGATGGTGGTGTTACCAGGTACTAGGGATGGAGGTGTGACCAGGTACTAGGGATGGAGGTGTGACCAGGTACTAGGGATGGAGGTGTGACCAGGAACTAGGGATGGAGGTTTGACCAGGTATTAGGGATGGAGGTGTGACTAGGCAATAGGGATGGAGGTGTGGCCAGGTACTAGGGATGGAGGTGTGGCCAGGTACTAGGGATGGAGGTGTGACCAGGTACTAGGGATGGAGGTGTGACCAGGCACTAGGGATGGAGGTGTGACTAGGGATGGAGGTGTGACCATGTACTAGGGATGGAGGTGTGACCAGGCACTAGGGATGGAGGTGTAACTAAGGATGGAGGTGTGACCAGGAGCTAGGGATGGAGGTGTGACCAGGTATTAAGGATGGTGGTGTTACCAGGTACTAGGGATGGAGGTGTGACCAGGTACTAGGGATGGAGGTGTGACCAGGAACTAGGGATGGAGGTGTGACCAGGTATTGGGGATGGAGGTGTGACTAGGCAATAGGGATGGAGGTGTGGCCAGGTACTAGGGATGGAGGTGTGGCCAGGTATTAGGGATGGAGGTGTGACCAGGTACTAGGGATGGAGGTGTGACCAGGCAATAGGGATGGAGGTGTGACCAGGTAATAGGGATGGAGGTGTGACCAGGTAATAGGGATGAGGGTGTGACCAGGTAATAGGGATGGAGGTGTGACCAGGTATGAGGGATGGGGGTGTGGCCAGGTAATAGGGATGGAGGTGTGACCAGGTACTAGGGATGGAGGTGTAACTAGGTACTAGGGATGGAGGTGTGACCAGGCACTAGGGATGGAGGTGTGACCAGGCAATAGGGAAGGAGGTGTGGCCAGGTACTAGGGATGGAGGTGTGGCCAGGTAATAGGGATGGAGGTGTGGCCAGGTAAGAGGGATGGAGGTGTGACCAGGAACTAGGGATGGAGGTGTGACCAGGTATTAGGGATGGAGGTGTGACTAGGCAATAGGGATGGAGGTGTGGCCAGGAGCTAGGGATGGAGGTGTGACCAGGTATTAAGGATGGTGGTGTTACCAGGTACTAGGGATGGAGGTGTGACCAGGTACTAGTGATGGAGGTGTGACCAGGAACTAGGGATGGAGGTGTGACCAGGTATTAGGGATGGAGGTGTGACTAGGCAATAGGGATGGAGGTGTGGCCAGGTACTAGGGATGGAGGTGTGGCCAGGTATTAGGGATGGAGGTGTGACCAGGTACTAGGGATGGAGGTGTGACCAGGCAATAGGGATGGAGGTGTGACCAGGTAATAGGGATGGAGGTGTGACCAGGTAATAGGGATGAGGGTGTGACCAGGTAATAGGGATGGAGGTGTGACCAGGTATGAGGGATGGAGGTGTGGCCAGGTAATAGGGATGGAGGTGTGGCCAGGTAATAGGGATGGAGGTGTGGCCAGGTACTAGGGATGGAGGTGTGGCCAGGTAATAGGGATGGAGGTGTGACCAGGTACTAGGGATGGAGGTGTAACTAGGTACTAGGGATGGAGGTGTGACCAGGCACTAGGGATGGAGGTGTGACCAGGCAATAGGGAAGGAGGTGTGGCTAGGTACTAGGGATGGAGGTGTGGCCAGGTAATAGGGATGGAGGTGTGACCAGGTACTAGGGATGGAGGTGTGACCAGGCAATAGGGATGGAGGTGTGGCCAGGTACTAGGGATGGAGGTGTGGCCAGGCAATAGGGATGGAGGTGTGACCAGGTACTAGGGATGGAGGTGTGGCCAGGCAATAGGGATGGAGGAGTGGCCAGGTACTAGGGATGGAGGTGTGGCAAGGTACTATGGATGGAGGTGTGAACAGGTATTAGGGATTGATGTGTGACCAGGCACTAGGGATGAAGGTGTGACTAGGGATGGAGGTGAGACCAGATATTAGGGAGAGAGGTGTGACCAGGCACTAGGGATGGAGGTGTGACTAGGGATGGAGATGTGACCAGGTTTTAGGGACAGAGGTGTGACCAGGCACTAGGGATGGAGGTGTGACCAGGCACTAGGGATGGAGGTGTGACTAGGGATGGAGGTGTGACCATGTACTAGGGATGGAGATGTGACCAGGTTTTAGGGACAGAGGTGTGACCAGGTACTAGGGATGGAGGTGTGACCAGGCACTAGGGATGGAGGTGTGACTAAGGATGGAGGTGTGACCATGTACTAGGGATGGAGGTGTGACCAGGCACTAGGGATGGAGGTGTGACTAGGGATGGAGGTGTGACCATGTACTAGGGATGGAGGTGTGACCAGGCACTAGGGATGGAGGTGTAACTAAGGATGGAGGTGTGACCAGGAACTAGGGATGCAGGTGTGACCGGGTATTAAGGATGGTGGTGTTACCAGGTACTAGGGATGGAGGTGTGACCAGGTACTAGGGATGGAGGTGTGACCAGGTACTAGGGATGGAGGTGTGACCAGGAACTAGGGATGGAGGTGTGACCAGGTATTAGGGATGGAGGTGTGACTAGGCAATAGGGATGGAGGTGTGGCCAGGTACTAGGGATGGAGGTGTGGCCAGGTACTAGGGATGGAGGTGTGGCCAGGTAATAGGGATGGAGGTGTGACCAGGTACTAGGGATGGAGGTGTGACCAGGTACTAGGGATGGAGGTGTGACCAGGCAATAGGGATGGAGGTGTGACCAGGTAATAGGGATGGAGGTGTGACCAGGAAATAGGGATGAGGGTGTGACCAGGTAATAGGGATGGAGGTGTGACCAGGTACGAGGGATGGAGGTGTGGCCAGGTAATAGGGATGGAGGTGTGGCCAGGTAATAGGGATGGAGGTGTGACCAGGTACTAGGGATGGAGGTGTGACCAGGCAATAGGGATGGAGGTGTGGCCAGGTACTAGGGATGGAGATGTGGCCAGGTAATGGGGATGGAGGTGTGACCAGGTACTAGGGATGGCGGTGTAACTAGGTACTAGGGATGGAGGTGTGACCAGGCACTAGGGATGGAGGCGTGACCAGGCAATAGGGAAGGAGGTGTGGCCAGGTAATAGGGATGGAGGTGTGACCAGGTACTAGGGATGGAGGTGTGACCAGGCAATAGGGATGGAGGTGTGGCCAGGTACTAGGGATGGAGGTGTGGCCAGGCAATAGGGATGGAGGTGTGACAAGGTACTAGGGATGGAGGTGTGACCAGGAACTAGGGATGGAGGTGTGACCAGGTATTAGGGATGGAGGTGTGACCAGGCACTAGGGATGGAGGTGTAACTAAGGATGGATGTGTGACCAGGTACTAGGGATGGAGGTGTGACCAGGTACTAGGGATGGAGGTGTGACCAGGAACTAGGGATGGAGGTGTGACCAGGTATTAGGGATGGAGGTGTGACCAGGTACTAGGGATGGATGTGTGACCATGTACTAGGGATGGAGGTGTGACCAGGTACTAGGGATGGAGGTGTGACCAGGAACTAGGGATGGAGATGTGACCAGGCACCAAGGATGGAGGTGTGACCAGGTACTAGGGATGGAGATGTGACTTGGGATGGAGGTGTGACCAGGCACTAGGGATGGAGGTGTGACCAGGTACTAGGGATGGAGATGTGACTGGGGATGGAGGTGTGACCAGGCACTAGGGATGGAGATGTGACTAGGCACTAGGGATGGAGGTGTGACCAGGTAATAGGGATGGAGGTGTTACCAGGTACTAGGGAGGGAGGTGTGACCAGGTACTAGGGATGGAGGTGTGACCTGGTACTATGGATGGAGGTGTGAACAGGTATTAGGGATTGATGTGTGACCAGGCACTAGGGATGAAGGTGTGACTAGGGATGGAGGTGAGACCAGATATTAGGGAGAGAGGTGTGACCAGGCACTAGGGATGGAGGTGTGACTAGGGATGGAGATGTGACCAGGTTTTAGGGACAGAGGTGTGACCAGGCACTAGGGATGGAGGTGTGACCAGGCACTAGGGATGGAGGTGTGACTAGGGATGGAGGTGTGACCATGTACTAGGGATGGAGATGTGACCAGGTTTTAGGGACAGAGGTGTGACCAGGTACTAGGGATGGAGGTGTGACCAGGCACTAGGGATGGAGGTGTGACTAGGGATGGAGGTGTGGCCATGTACTAGGGATGGAGGTGTGACCAGGCACTAGGGATGGAGGTGTAACTAAGGATGGAGGTGTGACCAGGAACTAGGCATGCAGGTGTGACCGGGTATTAAGGATGGTGGTGTTACCAGGTACTAGGGATGGAGGTGTGACCAGGTACTAGGGATGGAGGTGTGACCAGGTACTAGGGATGGAGGTGTGACCAGGAACTAGGGATGGAGGTGTGACCAGGTATTAGGGATGGAGGTGTGATTAGGCAATAGGGATGGAGGTGTGTCCAGGTACTAGGGATGGAGGTGTGGCCAGGTACTAGGGATGGAGGTGTGGCCAGGTAATAGGGATGGAGGTGTGACCAGGTACTAGGGATGGAGGTGTGACCAGGTACTAGGGATGGAGGTGTGACCAGGCAATAGGGATGGAGGTGTGACCAGGTAATAGGGATGGAGGTGTGACCAGGAAATAGGGATGAGGGTGTGACCAGGTAATAGGGATGGAGGTGTGACCAGGTACGAGGGATGGAGGTGTGGCCAGGTAATAGGGATGGAGGTGTGGCCAGGTAATAGGGATGGAGGTGTGACCAGGTACTAGGGATGGAGGTGTGACCAGGCAATAGGGATGGAGGTGTGGCCAGGTACTAGGGATGGAGATGTGGCCAGGTAATGGGGATGGAGGTGTGACCAGGTACTAGGGATGGAGGTGTAACTAGGTACTAGGGATGGAGGTGTGACCAGGCACTAGGGATGGAGGTGTGACCAGGCAATAGGGAAGGAGGTGTGGCCAGGTACTAGGGATGGAGGTGTGGCCAGGTAATAGGGATGGAGGTGTGACCAGGTACTAGGGATGGAGGTGTGATCAGGCAATAGGGATGGAGGTGTGGCCAGGTACTAGGGATGGAGGTGTGGCCAGGCAATAGGGATGGAGGTGTGACCAGGTACTAGGGATGGAGGTGTGGCCAGGCAATAGGGATGGAGGTGTGGCCAGGTACTAGGGATGGAGGTGTGGCAAGGTACTATGTATGGAGGTGTGAACAGGTATTAGGGACGGAGTTGTGACCAGGTACTATGGATGGAGGTGTGACCTGGTACTATGGATGGAGGTGTGACCAGGTATTAGGGATTGATGTGTGACCAGGCACTAGGGATGAAGGTGTGACTAGGGATGGAGGTGTGACCAGATATTAGGGAGAGAGGTGTGACCAGGCACTAGGGATGGAGGTGTGACTAGGGATGGAGATGTGACCAGGTTTTAGGGACAGAGGTGTGACCAGGTATTAGGGATGGAGGTGTGACCAGGCACTAGGGATGGAGGTGTGACTAGGGATGGAGGTGTGACCATGTACTAGGGATGGAGGTGTGACCAGGTACTAGGGATGGAGGTGTGACCAGGTACTAGGGATGAAGGTGTGACCAGGAACTAGGGATGGAGGTGTGACCAGGTATTAGGGATGGAGGTGTGACCAGGCACTAGGGATGGAGGTGTAACTAAGGATGGATGTGTGACCAGGTACTAGGGATGGAGGTGTGACCAGGTACTAGGGATGGAGGTGTGACCAGGAACTAGGGATGGAGGTGTGACCAGGTATTAGGGATGGAGGTGTGACCAGGTACTAGGGATGGATGTGTGACCATGTACTAGGGATGGAGGTGTGACCAGGTACTAGGGATGGAGGTGTGACCAGGAACTAGGGATGGAGGTGTGACCAGGCACCAAGGATGGAGGTGTGACCAGGTACTAGGGATGGAGATGTGACTGGGGATGGAGGTGTGACCAGGCACTAGGGATGGAGGTGTGACCAGGTACTAGGGATGGAGATGTGACTGGGGATGGAGGTGTGACCAGGCACTAGGGATGGAGATGTGACTAGGCACTAGGGATGGAGGTGTGACCAGGTAATAGGGATGGAGGTGTTACCAGGTACTAGGGAGGGAGGTGTGACCAGGTACTAGGGATGGAGGTGTGACCAGGTACTAGGGATGGAGGTGTGACCAGGTACTAGGGATGGAGGTGTGACCAGGTACTAGGGTGGGCGGTTTGACCAGGTACTAGGGAGGGAGGTGTGACCAGGTACTAGGGATGGAGGTGTGACCAGGTACTAGGGAGGGAGGTGTGACCAGGTACTAGGGATGGAGGTGTGACTAGGGATGGAGGTGTGACCAGATATTAGGGAGAGAGGTGTGACCAGGCACTAGGGATGGAGGTGTGACTAGGGATGGAGATGTGACCAGGTTTTAGGGACAGAGGTGTGACCAGGTACTAGGGATGGAGGTGAGACCAGGCACTAGGGATGGAGGTGTGACTAGGGATGGAGGTGTGACCATGTACTAGGGATGGAGTTGTGACCAGGCACTAGGGATGGAGGTGTTACTAAGGATGGAGATGTGACCAGGAACTAGGGATGGAGGTGTGACCAGGTATTAAGGATGGTGGTGTTACCAGGTACTAGGGATGGAGATGTGACTGGGGATGGAGGTGTGACCAGGCACTAGGGATGGAGGTGTGACCAGGTACTAGGGATGGAGATGTGACTGGGGATGGAGGTGTGACCAGGCACTAGGGATGGAGGAGTGACCAGGTAATAGGGATGGAGGTGTGACCAGGTACTAGGGAGGGAGGTGTGACCAGGTACTAGGGATGGAGGTGTGACCAGGTACTAGGGATGGAGGTGTGACCAGGTACTAGGGATGGAGGTGTGACCAGGTACTAGGGAGGGAGGTGTGACCAGGTACTAGGGAGGGAGGTGTGACCAGGTACTAGGGATGGAGGTGTGACCAGGTACTAGGGAGGGAGGTGTGACCAGGTACTAGGGAGGGAGGTGTGACCAGGTACTAGGGATGGAGGTGTGACCAGGTACTAGGGATGGAGGTGTGACCAGGTACTAGGGATGGAGGTGTGACCAGGTACTAGGGATGGAGGTGTGACACACATGCAGAGGTCATCGGTTCACCTACTCTGCGTTCAGAGGAGTCCCATAGGACTCGTGGAGGTCAGAAAGTAAAACAGAGAACCTTTCGGATGCTACAGACGTTTTCCTGAGTAGATCGATTTTCTCCTTTTCTGACAAAAAGCACTGTAGCTCTCCCACTTTCCACCGCCGATGCAGAAGGCCACCATAGGTGGGTGCAGTGGATTGAGACGTACTCCATGTAAAAAATAATTGACATCTCTACGTTAAATTGACAGATTATTATTGGATTTTGTTAATTATGTTTCTTAGATTGCTAATGTCTAAATGTCTAAATAAAGCACAACACATAATAAAACAGTAGATTACAGTATACTAAAGTATAATACAGTGGTATAATACAGTTTAATAAGGAATTATACAGTGTAATACAGTATAATACAGTATAATACAGTATAATACAGTTAATACAGTATAATACAGTATATTACAGTATAATACAGTACAATACAGTGTAATACAGTATAATACAGGATAATACAGTTAATACAGTATAATACAGTATCAAACAATATCATACAGTACAATACAGTGTAATACAGTATAAAACAGTATAACACAGTACAATACAGTGTAATACAGTATAATACAGTATCACACAGTATAATTACAGTACAATACAGTGTAATACAGTATCACACAGTTTAAAACAGTACAATACAGTGTAATACAGTATTACAGTATAACACAGTATAACACAGTATAATACAGTATAATACAGTATAACAAAGTATAACACAGTATAACACAGTATAATACAGTATTATACCATATCACACAGTATAAAACAGTACAATACAGTGTAGCACAGTATAACACAGCATAATACAGTGTAACACAGTATAATAAAGCACAACACATTACAGCACAGTAGAACACAGTATAATATAGTATAATACAGTGGCATAATACAGTATAATACATTGGTATAATATAGTATAATACAGTGGCATATAATACAGTATAATACAGTGGAATAATATAGCACAATACAGTGGTATAATATAGTATAATACAGTGGTATAATAAAGTATAATACAGTGGTATAATATAGTATAATATAGTATAATACAGTGGTATAATACATTGTAATACAGTGGTATAATATAGTATAATGCAGTGGTATAATATAGTATAATACATTGTAATACAGTGGTATAATAAAGTATAATATAGTATAATACAGTGGTATAACATAGTATAATGCAGTGGTATAATATAGTATAATACAGTGGTATAATAAAGTATAATATAGTATAATACAGTGGTATAATATAGTATAATATAGTATAATACAGTGGTATAATAAAGTATAATATAGTATAATACAGTGGTATAATATAGTATAATGCAGTGGTATAATATAGTATAATACAGTGGTATAATATAGTATAATGCAGTGGTATAATATAGTATAATACAGTGGTATAATAAAGTATAATATAGTATAATACAGTGGTATAATATAGTATAATGCAGTGGTATAATATAGTATAATGCAGTGGTATAATATAGTATAATACAGTGGTATAATAAAGTATAATATAGTATAATACAGTGGTATAATATAGTATAATATAGTATAATACAGTGGTATAAGAAAGTATAATATAGTATAATACAGTGGTATAATATAGTATAATACAGTGGTATAATATAGAATAATACAGTGGTATAATAAAGTATAATACAGTGGTATAATATAGTATAATATAGTATAATACAGTGTTATAATACATTGTAATACAGTGGTATAATAAACTATAATATATTATAATACAGTGGTATAATATAGTATAATACATTGTAATACAGTGCTATAATAAAGTATAATATAGTATAATACATTGGTATAATATAGTATAATACAGTGGTATAATATACTATATTATAGTATAATACAGCGGTATATTATAGTATATTGCAGTGGTATAATATAGTATAATACATTGTAATACAGTGGTATAATAAAGTATAATATAGTATAATACAGTGGTATAATATAGTATAATGCAGTGATATAATATTGTATAATACAGTGGTATGATGAAGTATAATATAGTATAATACAGTGGTATAATATAGTATAATATAGTATAATACAGTGGTATAATATAGTATAATGCAGTGGTATAATATAGTATAATACAGCGGTATAATATAGTATAATACAGTGGTATAATAAAGTATAATATAGTATAATACAGTGGTATAATATTGTATAAAATGGTATAATACAGTGGTATAATATAGTATAATGCAGTGGTATAATATAGTATAATACATTGTAATACAGTGGTATAATAAAGTATAATATAGTATAATACAGTGGTATAATATAGTATAATACAGTGGTATAATAAAGTATAATATAGTATAATATAGTATAATACAGTGGTATAATAAAGTATAATATAGTATAATACAGTGGTATAATATAGTATAATGCAGTGGTATAATATAGTATAATACAGTGGTATAATATTGTATAAAATAGTATAATACAGTGGTATAATATAGTATAATATAGTATAATACAGTGGTATAATATAGTATAATGCAGTGGTATAATATAGTATAATACAGTGGTATAATAAAGTATAATATAGTATAATACAGTAGTATAATATAGTATAATGCAGTGGTATAATATAGTATAATACAGAATAATACAGTGGTATAATATAGTATAATGCAGTGGTATAATATAGTATAATACAGAATAATACAGTGGTATAATATAGTATAATACAGAATAATACAGTGGTATAATATAGTATAATGCAGTGGTATAATATAGTATAATACAGAATAATACAGTGGTATAATATAGTATAATGCAGTGGTATAATATAGTATAATACAGCATAATACAGTGGTATTTCTTTAGCAATAAAGCCCGAGGAGATGTGGTATATGGCCAACATACCACATCTAAGGGCTGTTCTTATGTATGACGGAACACACAAACCAAAAATTCCACAAACCCCGAAGTACCTTACTGCTGTTATAAACTTCTTACCAACGTAATCCGAGGTGTACCCGTAGTATACGGTCTGATATACCACGGCTGTCAGGCAAACAGCAGTCAGGGCTCAAACCACCCAGTTTATAATACAATATAATACTGCCTTTGGAAAAGTTGTAAAAAGGCTATATTTAAAGGTGCGGAGGTCATCGGTTCACCTACTCTGCGTTCAGAGGAGTCCCGTAGGACTCGTGGAGGTCAGAAAGTAAAACAGAGAACCTTTAAAATGCCTTGCCATGCCTGACAACCGTATAACACAGTTCTCTTGTGCTGTGACTCCATCATAGTCCATCCCATGCATCCCCAATACATTTGTAGTTCTCTAGTATATCAATCTGTCAACCCTCGATGAGACTGTTATTTCTTAATTATCACTAATCAATTTATTTCTTTATTCAACTAGGCAAGTCAGTTAAGAACAAATTCTTATTTTCAATGACTGCCTAGGAACAGTGGGTTAACTGCCTGTTCAGGGGCAGAACGACAGATTTGTACCTTGTCAGCTCGGGGATTTGAACTTGCAACCTTCCGTTCTAACCACTAGGCTACCCTGCCACCCCAATGACTTGGAGGAAACCAAACCATGGTTGTTCTTCCAGCATTTGTCATTATTTTCCCTTCGTTACTGTTTAGGCATGTACTAAATACGAATTGGACTCCTGCGTGATAATGCAATCCCTTTCTATTTTATTATATTATACTACATTCTGAATCTTTGAGCATTTTCCAGAAAAATCGCTAACAATAAAATGTAGAATTTTCCCAAACTGATGTGTCAAAGCACATAGCTGTCTGTATTATGTTCAAATACAAAGGACTCTTTAGGCACATTTTAGATTTAGTACTTTACTCCTTCTATAAGCCAGAGTATTTGCGTTACATCCATGCCCCATTGCATTTTTTTTAATACATTTTCCTAATTTAACCATGCGTCTTGTAATAGGTTCACATATTAGAGGTTATTCGCAATACAAACGTTTGGTATGCTAATTCTTCTTCAGACACAACCAGTGCACCTAGGACTACAAAGCTATTTGACTCTTTTTAAAAATGGAGGATATATTAAATAATATTTATTAATACAGGTCAAGGATATTGGGACAGCAGCCTATTACATCCAGTCTTAAACCACCCAATAACAAATATGGGCTGTAATGATGAGAGTAAAAACACTAGCTAGGAAGGTGTGATGTTTTCTGTCTATTTATACAGCTTGTGTCATAAGGGAGATCCAAGGAAGGTTGTATTAATTTGCATACAGGGAGGGACCAATACGGACACGGAGGGGCAATATAAGAGACACAATTTGTTTCCACGGCAACAGGCTCAGAGTATAGACACACACAGAAAAAAAAGGTTTAACCTGGACTTCAGAGAGTCGATTTGAAAACACTTTTATGGTTTCATTTCAGTTGAACTGTGGCTGTGTGGATAAATGGGATGGATAGTGGAAAAGTAGCTGTGTGGATAAATGGACACGTGTCTCGTGGACAAAATAATAATATTTCTATAGTTGTTATTTTTGTGCGCCTGTTTTGTAACATAAATATTTCCTCTTGATGCAGTATTACAAAATAGATGTGGATAGATATGTTACATGACAGCGGGTTAGAAAGGGAGAAATCTATTAACCCTCGCACTGACAACATATTTTAAATACATTAACTACACACTGGGGTCATTTGGACCCCAACAACAAACTATTATAAAAAAAACTGGGATAGCAAAATATCAACAAAATTGTTATAAATATAAATGTAAATATCCATTCTGTATGATTGTATTTGTTATTTTAGTTACATTTATGGTAATTAGCATATCATTAGTACTGATACGGTATCTCTAAAAGACACGTCTGGATTCAGAAATCATTAGGTGGAAATCCACAAAACTCAAAATATACATCGGACATGTATACTATAGAATATAAAAAACGTGATGTTAAGATACCACCTGATATGGACCCTTTCCCCCAGTGCTGGGTAATGTATTCCAAATGAACATCATCACAGAACACATCTGATCAACACAACATCATTACAGAACACATCTGATCAACACAACATCATCACAGAACACATCCTGATCAACACAACATCATTACAGAACACATCTGATCAACACAACATCATTACAGAACACATCTGATCAACACAACATCATTACAGAACACATCTGATCAACACAACATCATTACAGAACACATCTGATCAACACAACATCATTACACATCTGATCAACACAACATCATTACAGAACACATCTGATCAACACAACATCATCACACATCTGATCAACACAACATCATTACAGAACACATCTGATCAACACAACATCATTACAGAACACATCTGATCAACACAACATCATTACACATCTGATCAACACAACATCATTACAGAACACATCCTGATCAACACAACATCATTACAGAACACATCTGATCAACACAACATCATTACAGAACACATCTGATCAACACAACATCATTACAGAACACATCTGATCAACACAACATCATTACACATCTGATCAACACAACATCATTACACATCTGATCAACACAACATCATTACAGAACACATCTGATCAACACAACATCATTACACATCTGATCAACACAACATCATTACAGAACACATCTGATCAACACAACATCATCACAGAACACATCTGATCAACACAACATCATTACACATCTGATCAACACAACATCATTACAGAACACTGATCAACACAACATCATTACAGAACACATCTGATCAACACAACATCATCACACATCTGATCAACACAACATCATTACAGAACACATCTGATCAACACAACATCATTACACATCTGATCAACACAACATCATCACAGAACACATCTGATCAACACAACATCATTACAGAACACATCTGATCAACACAACATCATTACACATCTGATCAACACAACATCATTACAGAACACATCTGATCAACACAACATCATTACACATCTGATCAACACAACATCATTACAGAACACATCTGATCAACACAACATCAGAACACATCGGATCAACACAACATCATTACAGAACACATTTGATCAACACAACATCATTACACATCTGATCAACACAACATCATTACACATCTGATGAACACAACATCATTACAGAACACATCTGATCAACACAACATCAGAACACATCTGATCAACACAACATCATTACACATCTGATCAACACAACATCATTACAGAACACATCTGATCAACACAACATCATCACAGAACACATCCTGATCAACACAACATCATTACAGAACACATCTGATCAACACAACATCAGAACACATCTGATCAACACAACATCATCACAGAACACATCCTGATCAACACAACATCATTACAGAACACATCCTGATCAACACAACATCATTACACATCTGATCAACACAACATCATTACAGAACACATCCTGATCAACACAACATCATCACAGAACACATCCTGATCAACACAACATCATTACAGAACACATCTGATCAACACAACACCATCACAGAACACTGATCAACACAACATCAGAACACATCTGATCAACACAACATCATTACAGAACACATCTGATCAACACAACATCATCACAGAACACATCTGATCAACACAACATCATCACAGAACACATCTGATCAACACAACATCATCACAGAACACATCTGATCAACACAACATCAGAACACATCTGATCAACACAACACCATCACAGAACACTGATCAACACAACATCAGAACACATCTGATCAACACAACATCATTACAGAACACATCTGATCAACACAACATCATCACAGAACACATCTGATCAACACAACATCATCACAGAACACATCTGATCAACACAACATCATCACAGAACACATCTGATCAACACAACATCAGAACACATCTGATCAACACAACATCATCACAGAACACATCTGATCAACACAACATCATTACAGAACACATCTGATCAACACAACATCAGAACACATCTGATCAACACAACATCATTACACATCTGATCAACACAACATCATTACAGAACACATCTGATCAACACAACATCATCACAGAACACATCCTGATCAACACAACATCATTACAGAACACATCTGATCAACACAACATCAGAACACATCTGATCAACACAACATCATCACAGAACACATCCTGATCAACACAACATCATTACAGAACACATCCTGATCAACACAACATCATTACACATCTGATCAACACAACATCATTACAGAACACATCCTGATCAACACAACATCATCACAGAACACATCCTGATCAACACAACATCATTACAGAACACATCTGATCAACACAACACCATCACAGAACACTGATCAACACAACATCAGAACACATCTGATCAACACAACATCATTACAGAACACATCTGATCAACACAACATCATCACAGAAGACATCTGATCAACACAACATCATCACAGAACACATCTGATCAACACAACATCATCACAGAACACATCTGATCAACACAACATCAGAACACATCTGATCAACACAACATCATTACAGAACACATCTGATCAACACAACATCATTACAGAACACATCTGATCAACACAACATCAGAACACATCTGATCAACACAACATCAGAACACATCTGATCAACACAACATCATTACAGAACACATCTGATCAACACAACATCAGAACACATCTGATCAACACAACATCATTACACATCTGATCAACACAACATCATTACAGAACACATCTGATCAACACAACATCATCACAGAACACATCCTGATCAACACAACATCATTACAGAACACATCTGATCAACACAACATCAGAACACATCTGATCAACACAACATCATCACAGAACACATCCTGATCAACACAACATCATTACAGAACACATCCTGATCAACACAACATCATTACACATCTGATCAACACAACATCATTACAGAACACATCCTGATCAACACAACATCATCACAGAACACATCCTGATCAACACAACATCATTACAGAACACATCTGATCAACACAACACCATCACAGAACACTGATCAACACAACATCAGAACACATCTGATCAACACAACATCATTACAGAACACATCTGATCAACACAACATCATCACAGAACACATCTGATCAACACAACATCATCACAGAACACATCTGATCAACACAACATCATCACAGAACACATCTGATCAACACAACATCAGAACACATCTGATCAACACAACACCATCACAGAACACTGATCAACACAACATCAGAACACATCTGATCAACACAACATCATTACAGAACACATCTGATCAACACAACATCATCACAGAACACATCTGATCAACACAACATCATCACAGAACACATCTGATCAACACAACATCATCACAGAACACATCTGATCAACACAACATCAGAACACATCTGATCAACACAACATCATCACAGAACACATCTGATCAACACAACATCATTACAGAACACATCTGATCAACACAACATCAGAACACATCTGATCAACACAACATCATTACACATCTGATCAACACAACATCATTACAGAACACATCTGATCAACACAACATCATCACAGAACACATCCTGATCAACACAACATCATTACAGAACACATCTGATCAACACAACATCAGAACACATCTGATCAACACAACATCATCACAGAACACATCCTGATCAACACAACATCATTACAGAACACATCCTGATCAACACAACATCATTACACATCTGATCAACACAACATCATTACAGAACACATCCTGATCAACACAACATCATCACAGAACACATCCTGATCAACACAACATCATTACAGAACACATCTGATCAACACAACACCATCACAGAACACTGATCAACACAACATCAGAACACATCTGATCAACACAACATCATTACAGAACACATCTGATCAACACAACATCATCACAGAACACATCTGATCAACACAACATCATCACAGAACACATCTGATCAACACAACATCATCACAGAACACATCTGATCAACACAACATCAGAACACATCTGATCAACACAACATCATTACAGAACACATCTGATCAACACAACATCATTACAGAACACATCTGATCAACACAACATCAGAACACATCTGATCAACACAACATCAGAACACATCTGATCAACACAACATCATTACAGAACACATCTGATCAACACAACATCATTACAGAACACATCTGATCAACACAACATCAGAACACATCTGATCAACACAACATCATTACACATCTGATCAACACAACATCATTACAGAACACATCTGATCAACACAACATCATCACAGAACACATCCTGATCAACACAACATCATTACAGAACACATCTGATCAACACAACATCAGAACACATCTGATCAACACAACATCATCACAGAACACATCCTGATCAACACAACATCATTACAGAACACATCCTGATCAACACAACATCATTACACATCTGATCAACACAACATCATTACAGAACACATCCTGATCAACACAACATCATCACAGAACACATCCTGATCAACACAACATCATTACAGAACACATCTGATCAACACAACACCATCACAGAACACTGATCAACACAACATCAGAACACATCTGATCAACACAACATCATTACAGAACACATCTGATCAACACAACATCATCACAGAACACATCTGATCAACACAACATCATCACAGAACACATCTGATCAACACAACATCATCACAGAACACATCTGATCAACACAACATCAGAACACATCTGATCAACACAACATCATTACAGAACACATCTGATCAACACAACATCATCACAGAACACATCTGATCAACACAATATCAGAACACATCTGATCAACACAACATCATTACAGAACACATCTGATCAACACAACATCATTACACATCTGATCAACACAACATCATCACAGAACACATCCTGATCAACACAACATCATTACAGAACACATCTGATCAACACAACATCATCACAGAACACATCTGATCAACACAACATCAGAACACATCTGATCAACACAACATCATTACAGAACACATCTGATCAACACAACATCATTACACATCTGATCAACACAACATCATCACAGAACACATCTGATCAACACAACATCAGAACACATCTGATCAACACAACAACATTACAGAACACATCTGATCAACACAACATCATTACAGAACACATCTGATCAACACAACATCATCACATATCTAATCAACACAACATCATCATAGAACACATCTGATCAACACAACATCATTACAGAACACATCTGATCAACACAACATCATTACAGAACACATCTGATCAACACAACATCATCACAGAACACATCTGATCAACACAACATCATCACAGAACACATCTGATCAACACAACATCATCACAGAACACATCTGATCAACACAACATCATCACAGAACACATCTGATCAACACAACATCATTACACATCTAATCAACATAACATCATCACAGAACACATCTGATCAACACAATATCATCACAGAACACATCTGATCAACACAACATCATTACAGAACACATCTGATCAACACAACATCATCACAGAACACATCTGATCAACACAACATCATCACAAAACACATCCTGATCAACACAACATCATTACAGAACACATCTGATCAACACAACATTACAGAAAACATCTGATCAACGCAACATCATCACAGAACACATCTGATCAACACAACATCAGAACACATCTGATCAACACAACATCATCACAGAACACATCTGATCAACACAACATCATCACAGAACACATCTGATCAACGCAACATCATCACAGAACACATCTGATCAACACAACATCAGAACACATCTGATCAACACAACATCATTACACATCTGATCAACACAACATCATTACAGAACACATCTGATCAACACAACATCATTACACATCTGATCAACACAACATCATTACACATGTGATCAACACAACATCAGAACACATCTGATCAACACAACATCATTACACATCTGATCAACACAACATCATTACAGAACACATCTGATCAACACAACATCATTACACATCTGATCAACACAACATCATTACAGAACACATCTGATCAACACAACATCAGAACACATCTGATCAACACAACATCATTACACATCTGATCAACAAAACATCATTACAGAACACATCTGATCAACACAACATCATCACAGAACACATCCTGATCAACACAACATCATTACAGAACACATCTGATCAACACAACATCAGAACACATCTGATCAACACAACATCATCACAGAACACATCCTGATCAACACAACATCATTACAGAACACATCCTGATCAACACAACATCATTACACATCTGATCAACACAACATCATTACAGAACACATCCTGATCAACACAACATCATCACAGAACACATCCTGATCAACACAACATCATTACAGAACACATCTGATCAACACAACACCATCACAGAACACTGATCAACACAACATCAGAACACATCTGATCAACACAACATCATTACAGAACACATCTGATCAACACAACATCATCACAGAACACATCTGATCAACACAACATCATCACAGAACACATCTGATCAACACAACATCATCACAGAACACATCTGATCAACACAACATCAGAACACATCTGATCAACACAACATCATTACAGAACACATCTGATCAACACAACATCATCACAGAACACATCTGATCAACACAACATCAGAACACATCTGATCAACACAACATCATTACACATCTGATCAACACAACATCATTACAGAACACATCTGATCAACACAACATCATTACACATCTGATCAACACAACATCATTACACATCTGATCAACACAACATCAGAACACATCTGATCAACACAACATCATTACACATCTGATCAACACAACATCATTACAGAACACATCTGATCAACACAACATCATTACACATCTGATCAACACAACATCATTACAGAACACATCTGATCAACACAACATCAGAACACATCTGATCAACACAACATCATTACACATCTGATCAACACAACATCATTACAGAACACATCTGATCAACACAACATCATCACAGAACACATCCTGATCAACACAACATCATTACAGAACACATCTGATCAACACAACATCAGAACACATCTGATCAACACAACATCATCACAGAACACATCCTGATCAACACAACATCATTACAGAACACATCCTGATCAACACAACATCATTACACATCTGATCAACACAACATCATTACAGAACACATCCTGATCAACACAACATCATCACAGAACACATCCTGATCAACACAACATCATTACAGAACACATCTAAACAACACAACACCATCACAGAACACTGATCAACACAACATCAGAACACATCTGATCAACACAACATCATTACAGAACACATCTGATCAACACAACATCATCACAGAACACATCTGATCAACACAACATCATCACAGAACACATCTGATCAACACAACATCATCACAGAACACATCAAATCAACACAACATCAGAACACATCTGATCAACACAACATCATTACAGAACACATCTGATCAACACAACATCATCACAGAACACATCTGATCAACACAACATCAGAACACATCTGATCAACACAACATCATTACAGAACACATCTGATCAACACAACATCATTACACATCTGATCAACACAACATCATCACAGAACACATCCTGATCAACACAACATCATTACAGAACACATCTGATCAACACAACATCATCACAGAACACATCTGATCAACACAACATCAGAACACATCTGATCAACACAACATCATTACAGAACACATCTGATCAACACAACATCATTACACATCTGATCAACACAACATCATCACAGAACACATCTGATCAACACAACATCATTACACATCTGATCAACACAACATCATTACACATCTGATCAACACAACAACATTACAGAACACATCTGATCAACACAACATCATTACAGAACACATCTGATCAACACAACATCATCACATATCTGATCAACACAACATCATCATAGAACACATCTGATCAACACAACATCATTACAGAACACATCTGATCAACACAACATCATTACAGAACACATCTGATCAACACAACATCATCACAGAACACATCTGATCAACACAACATCATCACAGAACACATCTGATCAACACAACATCATCACAGAACACATCTGATCAACACAACATCATCACAGAACACATCTGATCAACACAACATCATTACACATCTAATCAACATAACATCATCACAGAACACATCTGATCAACACAACATCATCACAGAACACATCTGATCAACACAACATCATTACAGAACACATCTGATCAACACAACATCATCACAGAACACATCTGATCAACACAACATCATCACAAAACACATCCTGATCAACACAACATCATTACAGAACACATCTGATCAACACAACATTACAGAAAACATCTGATCAACGCAACATCATCACAGAACACATCTGATCAACACAACATCAGAACACATCTGATCAACACAACATCATCACAGAACACATCTGATCAACACAACATCATCACAGAACACATCTGATCAACACAACATCAGAACACATCTGATCAACACAACATCATTACACATCTGATCAACACAACATCATTACAGAACACATCTGATCAACACAACATCATTACAGAACACATCTGATCAACAGAACATCAGAACACATCCGATCAACGCAACATCATCACGGAACACATCCTGATCAACATAACATCATCACGGAACACATCCTGATCAACACAACATCATCACAGAACACATCCTGATCAACACAACATCAGAACACATCCGATCAACACAACATCATCACGGAACACATCGGATCAAATGATTAAATATATATCCTAGATTTCCGTTCAGCTTTTCATTAAAGTGTACATGATAAGAGGACTTACTTTAGAAACACTTCGGTAAGAACGGAGATCTTTAGCAAATAACGGATTCATCTAAATACATGTGAATGTAACACTGACGAAGGCCACCGGCTGAAACACTGGTGCCTTTTTTAACCCAATAACCACCTACACATATTATGATTAATATATAATTTACAGAATATGATTTGGAGATTACCCTGAATATCACACATGGATATTTCCTATGGCCGGTTGTGGACTCATTCAACATCCTGAGATATGTGACATCCTGTGTTCTCTCTTCCTGTTGACAAATACTGACTGTATACAGTGCCTTCTGAAGGTATTCACAAGTCTTTGTGTCACTGACCTACGCACAATACGACCAAATATCAATGCGGATCTATGTTTTTTACAAAATGTTAACAAATAAAAAAATGATGAAAAGCTGAAAAGTCTTTGAGTGTCAATAAGTGTTGCCTAAATAAGATCAGGAGTGAAAATGTGCTAACCTCTTAAAGCTAGGGGGCAGAATTTTCACTTTTGGATAAATAGCGTGCCCAATTTCAACTTCCTGCTACTCATGCCAAGAATATAAGACATGCATATTATTCATAGATTTCGATAGAAAACACTATGAAATGTCTAAAACTGTTTGAATCATGTCTGTGAGTATAACATAACTTATGTAGCAGGCAAAACCCAGAGGACTAACTGTTCAAATTTTTTATTTTTTTCCCCCTCTCTGTTCACTACATTGTTTTTGCCATTGGATATTTAATAGGAACCTATTTTCAGTTCCTACCGCTTCCACACGATGTCGCCAGTCTTTGGAATATGGTTGAGGTTATTCCTTTGTGCTATGAAGAAGTATGCCAACTCAGAACTGGGGACACTTTTGTGAGTTGCGCAAGACGTGAAAAGCAGTGCTGGTTTCTTTTCTTGTCTGTATTGAATACAGATTGCCCCGTCTACAATTTGATCAATTATTAACGTTTAAAAATACCTAAAGTTGTATTACAAAAGTAGTTTGAAATATTTTGGCAAAGTTTATAGGCAACTTTTGAAATATTTTGTAGTGAGTTTTTGTAAGCTGTTTTTTTCTGGATCAAACGCGCTTTATAAATTCACATTTTGGATATATATGGACGGAATTAATCGTACAAAAGGACCAATTGTGATGTTTATGGGACATATTGGAGTGCCAACAAAAGAAGCTTGTCAAAGGTAATGCATATTTGATATTTTATTTCAGCGTTTTGTGTAGCGCCTGCTATGCTAGCTCCTTTGTTTACTGCTGGTGCAGATGGGTGCAGGCTATCAGATAATAGCTTCTTATGCTTTCGCCGAAAAGCATTTTTTAAATCTGACATGTTGGCTGGATTCACGAGTGTAGCTTTAATTGACTATCTTACATGTGTGATTTAATGAAAGTTTGAATTTTATAGCATTTTATTTGAATCTGGCGTTCTGCATTTCCCCCAGCAATTGGCCAGTTGAGACTCCAGCATAATGGACGATGGCTGTGATGGGAGCCAATAGGGTCGTCAGCAGCGGTACCTCACAGTCCAGTCCAGACCCAACGTGGTGGTAGGGTTGGTCTGTGAGCCATTCCAAACTGTCAATGTGTAAATCATGAACCAAAATTGTGTCGATTTTGCAAGGAAATATTCACTTAACCAAGTAGCTTCTGTACCTGCTTCATTCATGATGAGAAAACGAATTGGAACAAGCTAGCTAACTAGCCACATTCCTAGTTAGTTAGCTAGTTAAGTTAGTTAGCTAGGTTATATTAGTAACCAGTAATACCAAATACTCCGAAACGTTTTACATTTTAGCTGTCACTGAGAATTTTTCGGGGATAAAAAAAAATCCATGAAGGGAAGGCAATTTTGTTATTTGTTAGCTAGAAAGGCTACCAGTTAGCTTTTACCCCCCTCTCAAGCCTAGCTAGCTTTGTTTTACCATGAACTTCTTTGAGGTATTTTCTAAACAGCTTCTCACCTCTCTGTTTTTCCAGTTGTCAGTTGAACCACACATCTTAACATACTAATTTGTGGCATCCAAATGAAAAAATAACAATTGGATTGACAGAGCTGAGTCTTGTGGCTAAGCTAACAGTTAGCTTTTAGCTTGCGGTTTTGCATGCCATTATGCAGAGCGAATACAACAATTATAGTCTCTGAAATAATTATACGGATTTCATATTTGTCCAATTATTAAGCATGTGCTGAAACCTCAGAGATGAATAAATTGTCCTTATTTTCAGCATCTCAAAAAACATATCAAGATCCAGATATGGACCTCAGCCAAGATAAGTATATCTGGAATCAATATAGCTTCACATCTTGAATGTGCTGAGAGAACACAGATATGCGATGTACAGTGCCTTCAGAAGGTAATTATAACCCTTGACCTATTCCACATTTTGTTGTGTTACAGCCTGAACTCAAAATGGATACAATTGTTTTTCTCTTACCCATCTAAAGACAACACCCCATAATGACAAGGTGAACTTTAAGCACATGTATTGAACATTAAATACAGAAATATTGAATTTGCATAATAATTCACACCCCTGAGTCAATACTTTGTAGAAGCACCTTTGGCTGTGATTACAGCTGGGATTTCTTCTGGGTAAGTCTCAGAAAGCTTTCCACACCTTGATTGTGCAACATTTGCCCCAAAAATTATTCAGGCACCATCGAATTTGTTGTTGATCATTGCTAGACAACACTTTGCAGGTCTTGAAATATATATTTTTAAGTAGATTTAAGTGAAATCTGCAACTCGACCACTTTAGGTTATTGTCCTGCTGAAAGATGAATTCATCTCCCAGGATCTGGTGGAAAGCAGGTTTTCATCTAGGATTTTTCCTGTGTTTAGCTCTATTCCGTTTCTTTTTTATCCTGAAAAACTCCCCAGTCCTTAATGATTACAATCGCACCCATAACATGATGCAGCCACCACTATGCTCAAAAATATGATGAGTAGTTCTCAGTAATGTGTTGTATTGGATTCGCCCCAAACATAACACTTTGTATTCAGGATAAAAAGTGAATTGCTTTGCCATATTTTTTGCAGCATTACTTCAGTGCCTTGTTGCAAATAGGATGCATTTTATGGAATATTTTTTATTCTGTACAGACTTCTATTTCACTCTGTCAATTAGGTTAGTATTGTGGAGTAATTACAATGTTGTTGATCCATCCTCAACATTGAGGCGCGGGAGCCCGACGAGCCGGCTGAGGCGCGAGAGCCCGACGAGCCGGATGAGGCGCGGGAGCCTGACGAGCCGGATGAGGCGCGGGAGCCCGACGAGCTGGATGAGGCGCGGGAGCCTGACGAGTCGGATGAGGCGCAGGAGCCCGACGAGCCGGATGAGGCGCGGGAGCCTGACGAGCCGGATGAGGCGCAGGAGCCCGACGAGCCGGATGAAGCTCATCACCAACAAAAAACAAAAAAAACAGCATCAATGCAAACACGGGAATGAAACTGAGGAAGTGACAGATATAGGGGGAGGTAATCAATGACGTGATAGAGTCCAGGTGAGTCGATGAAGCGCATAACAATGGTGACAGGTGTTCGTAATGATCAGCAGCCCGTGCTGTGTGTTGATTTCTTTATTTAATTTAAACCTTTATTTAACTAGGCAAGTCAGTTAAGAACAAATTCTTATTTACAATCACAGCCTACCAGGGAACAGTGGATTAACTGCCTTGTTCTGCCAGATGTTTACCTTGTCAGCTCAATCCAGCAACCTTTATGTTACAGGCCAAATGCTTTAACCACTAGGCTACTTGCCACCACCTTGATACACCATCCAAAGTGTAATTAATAACTTCAACCTGGTCAAAGGGATATTCAATGTCTGCTTTTTTACACTGGTTTTGTACAAAATTTTTTATTGGCTTTAATTGGTTTTGTACCCTGTCACGGTCAGCTGTGACAGCCTGGAATCGAACCAGCTGCGCCACTCAGGAGGCTTTTTTTTTTAGATTTACCCATCTACCAATAGGTGCCCTTCTTTGCGAGGCATTGGAAAACCTCCCTGGTCTTTTTTTGTGGTTGAATTTGTGTTTGAAATTTACTACCACACTGAGGGGCCTTACAGATAATTGTATTTGTGGGGTACAGAGATGAGGTAGTCATTCATAAATCATGCTAACACTATGATTGCATACAGAGTGAGTCCATGCAATTTATTGTATCATTTGTTAAACAGAAATAGCAGAGATGTGCTTTGGAAATAGCAACTTGGATTAAATATGATGATTTTTTGCTTTCTGTGCCTTGCATCCTACTACTGCATCCTACTACTGAATACAGTGTAAATGTTCAGATGTCACCTTCAGCTGAAGAAGCAAGATGCTTTTCTGAGCTTGAAAAGGTCCAATAATTTGGAAGCTGGACGTTGATTCCGAGTCAGATTTCGATTTCGATCAGACATACAAGGATGAATCTTACATATCACATAAAGAAATCTATTGAAATCATATCTGTAGTCAATACCTGGTTATGTAGTATGTATCCATACTTTATTAAATATGTTAGACTGGGTAATTAAATATGTGTCTTATATCATATCTTATATCATATCTTAGACTGGGTAGTTAAATATGTGTCTTATATCATATCTTATATCATATGTAGACTGGGTAATTAAATATGTGTCTTATATCATATCTTATATCATATGTAGACTGGGTAATTAAATATGTGTGCTACATCATATGTAGACTGTGTAGTTAAATATGTGTGCTACATCATATGTAGACTGGGTAGTTAAATATGTGTGCTACATCATATCTTAGACTGGGTAATTAAATATGTGTCTTATATCATATCTTATATCATATGTAGACTGTGTAGTTAAATATGTGTGCTACATCATATGTAGACTGGGTAGTTAAATATGTGTGCTACATCATATCTTAGACTGGGTAATTAAATATGTGTGCTACATCATATCTTAGACTGGGTAGTTAAATATGTGTGCTACATCATATCTTAGACTGTGTCATAACTCTCCTGTGATGATCTGAAGGATCAGGACACAGTGGCTCCTCTCTACAGACCCAAAATGTATTTCATACGTAAATGAAAGATAAAGATCTGTACCATTACAAATGTTGACATAGAGGACAGAGAAAAGCCAAACCCCAATTTAATTTGGGATGTTTTTAAAAGAGTGCATTAGGGGAAGGATAATCTCATACTCGGCAAAAGTTACATCTGAGATAGAAATTGACATTTTTTCTCTCTCTCTGCGTTGTTGGTAAGGGCCCGTAAGCATTCCACTGTTTGTCTACACCTCTTGTTTACGAAGCATGTGACAGATCAAAATACAATTTAGTTTGACTTACATTATTGGAAGCATCATAAATGGCACTCCCTTTACAGTGCCCTGGTCCAATATGGACCTACTCAAAGTAGTGCACTATGTAGGGAATAGGTTGCCATTCGGGAGTCCATTGGCTCTGGTGGAATAGCTAAGTTGCTCTTCTTCTGACAGACTCTTGGATTTCATCTCATATGAATCTTGTTCAAACGGATCAATACCCTGTAAAGGAAAATTGGCTCTTGGTTTAATCACCCTGAATTCAGCTAGTTGCTTAAAACCTCATTATGCTGCTTCTGCATGTTGTTTGTTATAGAAGAGGAGACATACCAAATGGCACCCTATTCCCTATGTAGTGCATTGCTTTTGGCCAGGACCCATTGGGAATAGAGTGCCATTTGGAACACCTGTCAGAGCAAACCACAGCCTCTCAGCTGGCCCTCCCTTCTCAGCCTCTCAGCTGGCCCTCCCTTCACAGCCTCTCAGCTGGCCCTCCCTTCACAGCCTCTCACCTGCCCCCCCTTTCACAGCCTCTCAGCTGGCCCTCCCTTCACAGCATTTCAGCTGACCCTCCCTTCACAGCATCTCTGCTGGCCCTCCCTTCACAGCCTCTCAGCTGACCCTCCCTTCACAGCATCTTGAAGTATAAATTCTACTGTTGTTGGATCTAAGATAGAAAATATTAACAATTATTACAGGGAGAATCTGCTGTAACAATGTTTCCCTGAATTCCTCACACATCTAGAAACCAGTCATGAATGCAACAGGTTGGTCCCTTCATCACCTTTATCTGATGGGTAAAGAGGGTTGGTCCCTTCATCACCTTTATCTGATGGATAAAGAGGGTTGGTCCCTTCATCACCTTTATCTGATGGGTAAATAGGGTTGTCCCTTCATCACCTTTATCTGATGGGTAAAGAGGGTTGGTCCCTTCATCACCTTTATCTGATGGGTAAAGAGGGTTGGTCCCTTCATCACCTTTATCTGATGGGTAAAGAGGGTTGGTCCCTTCATCACCTTTATCTGATGGGTAAAGAGGTCTGGACATGAAGATATATAAAACAAACACTGTATTGGTATAGAAATGTCTGTCTGTCTGTCTGTCTGTCTGTCTGTCTGTCTGTCTGTCTGTCTGTCTGTCTGTCTGTCCGTCCGTCCGTCTGTCCGTCCGCCTGCCCGGCCGTCCGTCCGTCCATCCGTCCAATCAAAAGAAATCAGCCAAGACCTCAGAAAAAACATTGTAGACCTCCACAAGTCTGGTTTTTCCTTGGAAGCAATTTCCAAACACCTGAAGGTACCACGTTCATCTGTACAAACAATAGTACGCAAGTATAAACACCATGGGACCACACAGCTGTCTTACCGCTCAGGAAGGAGACGCATTCTGTCTCCTAGAGATGATCGTACTTTGGTGTAAAAAGTGCAAATCAATCCCAAAACAGCAGCAAATGACCTTGTGAAGATGCTGGAGGAAACGGGGAGAAGAGTATCTATATCCCCAGTAAACGAGTCCTATATCGACATAACCTGAAAGGCCGCTCAGCAAGGAAGAAGCCACTGCTCCAAAACCGGCATAAAAAAATGCCAGACTACAGTTTGCAGCTGCACATGAGGACAGAGATTGTACTTTTTGGAGAAATGTCCTCTGGTCTGAAACAAAAATATAATTGTTTAATCATAATGACCATCGTTATGTTTGGAGGAAAAACGTGGGGGATTGCAAGCCAAAGAACACCATCCCAACCGTGAAGCACGGGGTGGCCGTATCATGTTGTGGGGGTGCTATGCTGCAGGATGGACTGGTGCACTTCACAAAATAAATGGCATCATGAGGAACTAAAATTATGTGGATATATTGAAGCAACATCTCAGGACGTCAGTCAGGAAGTTAAAGCTTGGTCGCAAATGAGTCTTCCAAATGGACAATGACCCATAGCATACTTCCAAAGTTCTGGCAAAATGGCTTAAGGACAACAACGTCAAGGTATTGGAGTGGCCATCACAAAGCCCTGACCTCAATCCTATAGACAATTTGTGGGCAGAACTGAAAAAGCATGTGCGAGCAAGGAGGCCTACAAACCTAACTCAGTTACACCAGCTCTGTCAGGAGGAATGGGCCAAAATTCACCCAACTTATTGTGGGAAGCTTGTGGAAGGCTACCTGAAACGTTTGACCCAAGTTAAACGATTTTAAGGCAATGCTACCAAGTACTAATTGAGTGTATGTAAACTTCTGACCCACTGGGAATTTGGTGAAAGAAACAAAAGCTGAAATAAATCATTCTCTCTACTATTATTCTGACATTTCACATTCTTAAAATAAAGTAGTGATCCTAACTCTCCTAAAACAGGGATTTTGTATTAGGATTAAATGTCAGGAATTGTGAAAAAATGTTTAAATGTGTTTAGTTAAGGTGTATGTAAACTTTTGACCTCAACTGTATATGTCTCTATCGTCTTATATAATTACATGAACATCTACTATACCTCTCTACATTCCGTTTCTATTCCAGCAGGAACTGATGATCAGTAATCCTCTGCCTGATTTCAACATGCAGGCTCACACTCCTTTACAACAAACTCATCTCAGAAGATAAGCATGGAGGTAGAAGAAGAAACCCGGTTGGATTGTGATGACGTCTCTGAAATGCAGCGGAGCGGCGTCCCTGCTTAGGAATTACTCTGAGAAACGGAGAAACGGCCGACCAAGCAAAAAATATACAAACAGGTCTGGACATAAATACAGTTGAAGTCGGAAATTTACATATGCTTAGGTTGGAGTCATTAAAACTTGTTTTTCAATCACTCCACAAATTTCTTGTTATTAAACTATAGTTTTGGAAAGTCGGTTAGGCTATGTACTTTGTGCGTGACACAAGTAATTTTTCCAACAATTGTTTACAGACAGATTATTTCACTTATAATTCACTGTATCACAATTCCAGTGGGTCAGAAGTTTACATACACTAAGTTGACTGTACCTTTAAAACAGCTTGGAAAATTCCAGAAAGTTATGTAATGGCTTTAGAAGCTTCTGATAGGCTAATTGACATCATTTGAATCAATTGGAGGTGTACCTGTGGATATATTTCAAGGCCTACCTTCAAACTCAGTGGCTCTTTGCTTGACATCATGGGAAAATCAAAAGAAATCAGCCAAGACCTCAGAAGAAAATGTAGACCTCCACAAGTCTGGTTCATCCTTGGGAGAAATTTCCAAACGCCTGAAGGTACCATGTTCATCTGTACAAACAATAATACGCAATTATAAACAGCATGGGACCACACTGCTCTCATACCCGCTCAGGATAGAAATGCGTTCTGTCTCCTAGAGATGAACGTACTTTTAATGCGAAAAGTGCAAATCAATCCCAGAACAACAGCAAAGGACCTTGTGAAGATGCTGGAGGAAACGGGTACAAAAGTATCTATATCCACAGTAAAACGATTCCTATATCGACATAACCTGAAAGCCCGCTCAGCAAGGAAGAAGCCACTACTACAAAACCGCCATAAAAAAAATGCCAGACTACAGTTTGCAACTGCACATGGGGACAAAGATATTACTTTTTGGAGAAATTTCCTCTGGTCTGATGAAACAAAAATATAACTGTTTGGCTATAATGACCATCATTATGTTTGGAGGAAAACGGGGGAGGCTTGCAAGCCAAAGAACATAATCCCAACGATGACGCACGGGGATGGCAGCATCATGTTGGGTGGGTGCTATGCTGCAGGATGGACTGGTGCACTTCACAAAATAAATGGCATCATTAGGAACTGAAAGTATGTGGATTTATTGATGCAACATCTCAAGACATCAGTCAGGAAGTTAAAGCTTGGTCGAAAATGGGTCTTCCAAATGGACAATGACCCCAAGCATACTTCCGAAGTTGTGGCAAAATGGCTTAAGGACAACAAAGTCAGGTTATTGGAGTGGCCATCACAAAGCCCTGACCTCAATCCCATTGAAAATTTGTGGGCAGAACTGAAAAAGCCTGAGTGAGCAAGGTGGCCTACAATCCTGACTCAGTTACACCAGCTCTGTCAGGAGGAATGGGCCTAATTTTACCCAACTTATTGTAGTAAGCTTGTGGAAGGCTACCCGAAACATTTGACCCAAGTTAAACAATTTTAAGGCAATGCTACCAAATACTAATTGAGTGTATGTAAACTTCTGACCCACTGGGAATGGGATGAAAAAATAAAAGCTGAAATAAATCATTCTCTCCACTATTATTCTGACATTTCACATTCTTAAAATAAAGTGGTGATCCTAACTGACCTAAGACAGGGAATTTGTGTTAAATGTCAGTAGTTTTGAAAAACTGAGTCTGAATGTACTTGGCTGAGGTATATGTAAACTTCCAACTTCAACTGTACATTTAAAAAAACTGTAGTGTTGTAGAGATGTCTGTCTGTCTGTCTGTCTGTCTGTCTGTCTGTCTGCCTACATTCCGTTTCTATTCCAGCAGGAACTGATGATCAGTAATCCTCTGCCTGATTTCAGCATGCAGGCTCACACTCCTTTACAACAAACTCATCTCAGAAGATAAGCATGGAGGTAGAAGAAGAAACCCGGTTGGATTGTGATGACGTCTCTGAAATGTCGCGGAGCGGCATCCCTGCTTAGGAATTACTCTGAGAAACGGAGAAACGGCCGACCAAGCAAAAAATATACAAACATAAAAGACGTCTATTTAAATCCCCGACTTGGTCCCAAATGACACCCTGTTCCCTATAGTCCACTACTTTGGACCAGAACCCTGTGGTAGTGCACTACATAGGGAGAAGGGTTCCATTTGGGAAACACTCATGACTGCTGCTCTCCTGTTATCAGGACAGTCACAACATCTCTTTGACATTTAGGTTCCAAATTGCAGCCTAGTAGTGCACTACATCGTGAATGGGGTGCCAAGTAGGACACGGTCCTGGACTCAACATAATCCGCACTACAGGAAATATTACCGTCTTCATACATCCATTCATTCATTAACTATATTGTATAGAAACACATTTGGCAGGCAGCAGATTGATTGAGCCGATATCCGTTATTCAGTATTCAGTTCTACATTTTATTTTCAGGCCAAAAACATCTAAACTGTTATGTCAACCGAGCTGATTCATTTTGAAAAGCTTCAAGCAGCAGAACATTAAATATTAATGTGTCAAAGAGAATGTAGTAGCAGTCAAAACTTTCTCATTAGCCTAATACATGCTACTGGCTCGAGGGTTGACAAAAACAATACAAAAATGTATTTAGGCCACCCATTTTTGAATATTCATGATTTGCATAATTCTCCCTTTTTGTCTTGTTAAGTTTAGTTTCAGACTCAATAAACTTCAGGTTTTGATTAACAAAGTTATTGTTTTACAGCTCAGTGAAAAACCAATGAGTCAGCGTAAAATAATGTTTACATTTAGAAAAAATGAAAAAGATGAACTAACGAGAACCCAATGAGCGCTCAGTCTGGAGGATATGTTAATTTAGTGTGTTACAAAAAGCTAAAGAAACACCACACACACACGACACACACACACGTCACACAACACACACACCCGACACAGGGAACACATTCAGTCATGAGGACATGTCATGTACCTTAGTATGTGTTATAGTGCCTTGCAGAAGTATTCATCCCCCTTCGCATTATTCCTATTTTGTTGCATTACAACCTGTAATTTAAAATATTTTTATCTGGATTTCATGTAATGGATATGCACAGAAGAGTCAAATTGGTTGAAGTGAAATGAAAAAAAAATAACTTGTTTTCAAAAAATTATACACAGAATAAAAGTAAAAGTGGTGCGTGCATTCAGAAGAATCTTGTCAGATGAGACACAAATTTAGCTTTTTGTCCATCATGGAAAACGCTATGTCTGGCACAAACCCAACACCTCTCCTCACCCCGAGAACACCATCCCCACAGTGTAGCACAGTGAAGCATGGTCTTAACTGACTTGCCTAGTTAAATAAAGGTACAATAAAATAACAATTCTGTGGGGATGTTTTTCATCGGCAGGGACTGGGAAACTGGTAAGAATACAGGGAAATTCTTGAGAGAAACCTGTTTGAGTCCTCCAGAGACTTGAGACTGGGACGAAGTTTCACCTCCGGCAGGACACCTCCTGGTTTAAAGGAGAAACATTTAAATGTCTTGGATTGGCCTAATCAAAGCCCACACCTCAATCCAATTGAGAATCTGTGGTATGACTTAAAGATCGCTGTACTACACCGGAACCCATCCAACTTGAAGGACGTGGAGCAGTTTTGCCTTGAAGAATGGGCAAACATCCCAGTGGCGAGATGTGCCAAGCTTATAAAAACATACCCCAAGAGACTTGAAGCTGTAATTGCTGCAAAAGGTGGCTTTACAACGTATTGACTTTGGTGGGGGGTCGTTATGGATGCTTAAGTTTTCCATTTTTTTATCTTCTTGTTTGTTTCACAATAAAAAATAAAATATTTTTCATCTTTAAAGCGGTAGGCATGTTGTGTCAATCAAATGATACAAACCACAAAAAAGTTCCAGTTTTAAAGGCAACAAAATAGAGAACATGCCAAGGGGGTGCATACTTTTGCAAGCCGCTGTAGCTACATATCACTGTAGTAGGTTGTAGACTGTTTCGTAAGCCACTGTATATGATCTGTCAGGACAGCATTATGTCTGTTACCCACTAATCGTACCCTATTCCCTGTATAGTGCACAACCTTTGATCAGGGTCCCTAGTGGTACGTCCCAAATGGCCCCCTATGATCAAATAGTAGAACACTAAGAAGGGAATAGGGTACCATTTGTGACGTGGGCAGTGTTATCGACAAACTATTGTTAGAACAGCTGAGCTTTAATCCCTGTCTTTTCTCCGGAGGTCTAATGAGAGATTTCCCTAGGGGTACTTGGGAAGTCAATTAAGAAATTTCCTCCGGGCCCTTGGGAACATTATGTCTTGGGAATGACCCTTTGAGAACGTCAGGATAAATTGTACTTCATAGAGAAGGTGACTTAGGCTGTTTCCCTAAATAGACCACTGCTTTAGACCAGGGCCACATGAAAACATTATATTACATGACATTATTATAATAATAAATCTATATTTTTACATTACAAAGGTTTATAAAGTGCCATTAATAACTATCTTAAATAGCATGCTGACTTACTTTCATGTGTTATTTTTATTTCATATTTTTTCATTTCTTGTTTGTTTTTGTTCTAACTTGATGTTTGTAGTTATTGATTACTGCATTACACTGTTATTGATTACTGCATTGGTTTAGAGCTGTACATGATATTAAAAGGTACAACTTAAATACCTCTAACAGTGCCCTCGACCTCTGTTATATTCACTATAACCTTGTGCGCATATTAACACAATCAGCGTTTTAACCATGCGAAAGCTGTGTAGGGTACGCCACACTGACTATTCCATCTCCTGGTTGACTGAATAGAGTGGGATTTAATACACATCATCTTTGAAATGTATTCATTTCCTTTCTTGGAGAATCGTTTGTGTTACATTTATCTGTTGGCTCACTTGGTCTGTCTGTGTCTCCCTGTCTAATCTTTATCTAGTAAAATAAATTACATTACAGATCTCAAACAGTGGCAACAGTGCGTGACAAAGTAGGATTAAAATGAATTTAATTGTTATGTTTTTTTTTTTGTCATTGATCTACAATAAAAAGTCAAAGTGGAAGAAGAATTCAATATTTTTTTTGATTCATGAAAAATATAACACTAATTTACCTTGATTAGAGATGTACGCACTCCCCTGAGTAAATTCATGTTAGAAACATCTATGGCAGTGATTATTACAGCTGTGATTTATATTGAGTAAGTCTCTAAGTGCTTTGCACACCTGGATTGTGCAATATTTGCCCATTATTATTTTTTAAATTCTGTAACTTGGCTTCACAGAAACATTCACTGTCTTCTTGGTAAGCAACTCCAGTGTTGATTTGGCCTTATGTTTTAGGTTCTTGTAATGCTGGAAGGTGAATTAACCTCCCAGCATCTGGTGTAAAACAGACTGAACCAGGTTTTCCTGGACTTTGCCTGTGCTTATCTGTATTATGTTTATTTTTATCCTGAAAAACTCCCCAGTCCTTGACGATGACAAGCATTCCCATAACATTATGCAGCCACATCCATGCAGAGTGGTATAAAGTGATGTGTTGTGATGGCTTTGGTTCAAACATAACACTTTGCATTCAGAACAAAGCTGTAATTCCTTTGCCACATTTCTTGCAGTATTACTTTAGTGCATTGTGGCAAACAGGGTGCCTGTTTTGGAATATTTTTATTCTGTACAGGCTTCCTTCTTTTCACTCTTTCATTTATACTGAAAAAAATATATAAATGCAACATGTAAAGTGTTTGTTCCATGTTTCATGAGCTGAAATAAAAGATCACAGAATTTTTGCATATGCACAAAAAAAACGTATTTCTCACAAATGTTGTGCACAATTTTGTTTACATCCCTGCAAGTGAGCATTTCTCTGTTGCCAAGATAATCTATCTACCTGACAGGTGTGGCATGTCAAGAAGCTGAATTAGCAGCAGGACGTTTACACAGGTGCACCTTGTGCTGGGGACAATACAAATATCAACTAAAATGTGAAGTTTTGTCACACAACACAACGCCACTAATGTCTCATGTTTTGAGGGAGTGTGAAATTGGCATGCTAACTGCAGGAATGTCCATCAGATCTCTACCATAAGCTGCCTCCAACGTCATTTAGAGAATTTGGCAATAGTTCCTAACAGCCTCACAACCGCCAACCATGTGTAGCTATGCCAACCCAGGACCTCCGCATCTTGCTTCTTCACCTGAGGGATCATCTGAGAACAGCCAGCTGGACAGCTGATGATACTGACGAGTATTTCTGTCTGTTACAAAAGCCCTTTGATGGGAGAAATTGATTCTGATTGGCTGGGCCTGGCTCCCCAGTGAATAGACATTGCTCCTAATTGAATATGACTTCTCAGGCCCACCCATGCCTGCGCCCCTGCTCAGTTATGTGAAATGAATAGATTAGGGTCTAATACATTTATTTCAACTGACTGATTTCCTTATATGAACTGTAACTCAGTAAAATCATTGAAATTATTGCATGTTGCGTTTATATTTTTGTTCGGTATAGGTTAGTATTTTACAATGTTGATCCAGCCTCAGTTTTCTCCTATCACAGCAATGTAATTGTTTTTACATTTTATTTGCTAGGCACTGGAGAACCTCTCTGGTCTTTGTGGATAAATCTATGTTTGAAATTCACTGCTCGATTGAGGGACCTTACAGATAATTGTTTGTGTGGCGTACAGATATGGGGTAGTCATTCAAAATGATGTTAAACACTATTATTGCGCACAGAGTGAGTCCACGCAATTTATTATATAATTTGTTTAGCACATTTTTACTCCTGAACTGATTTAGCACTACCATAACAAAGGGGTTGACTACTTTTTGACTCACGACATTTCAAAACATAGTTTGACGTTATGGGGTATTGTGTGAAGATCAGTGACACAAAATCACAATTGAATCCATTTTAAATTCAGGCTGTAAGAAAACAAAATGTGGATAAGTTGAGGGTGTGAAAACTTTCTGAAGGGGTATTCAGATCACTTAACTTTTTCCACAATTTGTTATATTACAGCCTGTTGTTGCCTGGTATTGGCCAGGTGATGAGCGGATACACTTTGTATTCAGGCCAAAGACTTTAACTTGGTTTCATGAGACCTGCTAATCTTGTCCTTTAGGTGACTTTTGGCAATCTCCAAATTGGCTGCCATGTACCTTTTACTGAGGTGTGGATTCTGTCTGGCCACTCTTCCATTAAGGCCTGATTGGTGGAGTGCTGGAGAAATGGATGTACTTCTGGAAGGTTCTCCCATCACTACAGAGGAACTCTAGAGCTCTGTCAGAATGACCATCGGGTTCTTGGACACCTCCCTGACCAAGGCCCTTCTCCCCTGATTGTTTAGTTTGGCCGGGCAGCCAGCTCTAGGAAGAGTCTTGGTGGATCCAAACTTCTTCCAGTTAAGAATGATGGAGTCCACCGTGTTCTTGGGGACCTTCAAAGCTGTTTTGGTACCCTTCCACAGATCTATGCCTCAACACAATCCTGTCTCTGAGCTCTAGGGACAATTCCTTCCACCTTTTGGCTTGGTTTTCTCTTTGACATGCATTGTCAACTGTTGGACCTTATATAGACATGGTGTGCCTTTTCAAATCATGTCCCATCAATTTAATTTTCTACAAGTGGACTCCAATTAGGTTGTAGAAACATCTCAAGGATGATCAATGGAAACAGGATGCACTTGAGCTCAATTTAGAGTCTGATAGCAAAGGCTGATGGCCTGGTAATAGAAGCTGTTCAACAGTCTTATGATTTGGTAATAGAAGCTGTTCAACAGTCTGATGGTGATAGAAGCTGTTTAACAGTCTGATGGTGATAGAAGCTGTTCAACAGTCTGACAGTAATAGAAGCTGTATTTATTAGGGTGGAGGTGATATGGTCCTTGACTAGTCTCTCAAAGCACTTCATGATGACGTAAGTGACGACGGTAGTCGTTTAGCTCAGTTATCTTTACTTTCTTGGGAACAGGAACAATGGTGGCCCTCTTGAAGCATGTGGGAACAGCAGACTGGGATAAGGATTGATTGAATATGTCCGTAAACACACCAGCCAGCTGGTCTGCGCATGCTCTGAGAACGCGGCTGGGGATGCCGTCTGGGCCTGCAGCCTTGCGAGGGTTAACACGTTTAAATGTTTTACTCATGTAGGCTGCAGTGAAGGAGAGTCTGCAGGTTTTGGTAGTGGGCTGTGTCAGTGGCACTGTATTATCCTCAAAGCGGGCAAAAAAGTTATTTAGTCTGTCTGGGAGCAAGACATCCTGGTCCGTGACGTGGCTGGTTTTCTTTTTGTAATCCGTGATTGACTGTAGACGCTGCCACATACCTCTTGTGTCTGAGCCATTGAATTGCGACTCCACTTTGTCAGCGTATTCGTCAATGTTGTTGATGGACGCAATGCGGAACATAGGGCCTTATATGCGTCGCGGAACGTTTATAATCAAACAATAGGTACCCTAATACGCAAATAAAAAATAAAAATAAGGACAGAGAATCATTATTGTCTTTACCGAAGAAAAATAAGGCTGAAACTCTTTCTAAAGACTGTTGACATCTAGTGGAAGCCCTGGGAACTGCAATCGGGCACGATTTCGCCCTATTATAAAAGTGCCAGCCATTGAAATCAGTTACAGGATGAAACCTTTTTTGGGGGGGTTTGCCCTCTGGGTTTTGCCGGCCAGTTCAATTCTGTTATACTCACAGACATTATTGTAACAGAAAATTTAGAGTGTTTTCTATCCAAATCTACCAATTATATGCATTTCCCAGCTTCTGGGCCTGAGTAGAAGGCAGTTTACTTTGGGAATGCTTTTCATCCGGACGTCAAAATACCGCCCCCTATCCAAAAGAATTAGTCCGTGGCTACAATGACTGCGGCCTCAGGATAGGCTGTTCCAATTTGTTCAACGTCCAGTGTAATTCCTTGAGTGCCATTGTGGTGTTGGCTTGTGGGAGGATGTACACAGCCATGAAACAAACAGCTGTGAATTCTGTCGGGAGATAACGGGGTCGGCATTTGATTAGTGAGATATCATGATGTACCTTGAGGTATCTCTCATATCTCTCTGGTAGGAGATCTGATGTAGTTTATTATTATTATTAGTACATTAGCAAGTAATGTACTAGGACGTGGAGGGTGGTTTGCCCTTTTCCTTAATCGAAAAGGGTACTCCAGCTCGCTCCACCTCCTACAGGTGGCGTCTTTTTGGAAAAAGGGCTCTCGTGATGAATGGAACTGCGCCGGGTCGTCCAGACAAAGTCAAATTTGTATTGAGTAAAGTAAAATCTGATGTCCAGAAGTGTTTGTCGGTCATAGTGAATAAAACTATACTGTTGTTGTTCTTTCTCTCTCTTTGAGTCAACTACTCTCCACTTTTTATGCACCGCATTGCTAACTGGCTGTTACGTATGCTTTAAGTACTAGATTCATTCTCTGATCCTTTGATTGGGTGGGAAACATGCTGCAAGTGCTCTGATAGGCTGGAGGATGTCCTCCGGAAGTTGTCAAAATTACTGTTTAAGTCTATGGAAAAGGGTGAGAACCATGAGCCTCCTAGGTTTTGTATTGAAGTCATGTACACAGAGGAGGATGGAAGCTAGCTGTCCTCCGGCTACACCATGGTGCTACCCTGTTGATGCTACTGTAGACCTTCATTGCAAAACAGTGGGTTTTGATCAATTATTTGTTGACATGTGATTATATTTAGTGTAGTTTTATACAAAAATTATAAATTTTTTAATGCTTCAGTATTTTTATTTGTATGATATTCACAGAGGAGGATGGCCCTCCCCTTCCTCTTCTGAGGAGACTCCAGACTGTACAGTGTAAAGCTGTGTGGGGGATATAACTATATAAGCTGAGGAAGGGATGCTGCCATGATGAATATAAACTGTGCATATGATGTACAGTGTAAAGCTGTTCAACCCAGTATGGGGGATATATCTTTATAAGCTGAAGGCGAGATGCTGCCATGATGAATCAAATGTTACTGCTGGCATGAGTTACTTGATGTGGAATAGAGTTCCATGTAGTCATGGCTCTATGTAGTATTGTGCACCTCCCATAGTGTGTTCTGGACTTGGGGACTGTGAAGAGACCACATGCCTTGTACAGTACTTCAAACAGACAGCTCGGTGCAGTCAATACCTCTCAGAAATAACAGTGGTGATGAAGTCAATCTCTGCTCCACTTTGAGCCAGGAGAGATTGACATTCATATCATTAATGTTAGCGCTCTGTGTACATACAAAGGTCAGCTGTCCTGCACTGTTACACCTGACCACACGACTGAACAGTAGTCCAGGTGCGACAAAACTAGGGCTTGTAGGACCTGCATGTTTGTTAGTGCTGTTAATAAGGATCGGCCTCTTTAAAAAAAATGTAAGCCTAAAATGACACACCCAAATCTAACTGCCTGTTGCTCTGAAACAAGGATATGGATATTCTTGATACCATTTGAAAGGAAACAATTTGAAGTTTTTGGAAATGTGAAAGGAATGTTGGCTCTGGCAAAGAAAAAAACATTTATTTTTTTATTTTTTTGTACCATCATCTTTGAAATGCAAGGGAAAGGCCATAATGTATTATTCCAGCCAAACTGCTATTTAGATTTTGGCCACTTGATGGCAGCAGTGTATGAGTGTTTTCTATCTATTTCTAATTATATGCATATTCTAGCCTCTGGTCATGAGAAATAGGCTGTTTACTTTGGGAACCTTATTTTTCCGAACATAAAAATAGTGCCCCCTAGCTTCAAGACGTTAACTGACTTGCCTGGTTAAATAAAGGTTAAATATTTCATAAATAAAAAAAAACATAAAAAAAAAACACACATAATGATAAAATGTGTGCTACTGATTGAACTCAGCCAGCAGCCCCTGAATAGGAAATTCACGATGGTTGGCAGAGTTAGAAAGAACAAGCTTGAGCTCTCCCCTGCACTCCTCGCAACGAGGCGGAGAGAGGCCTTCACATCAAAGTTTGCCTTCACCCGCACCCCCACTCCCAATGTGCTCTTCCTGAGCACACTGCACAAAATGGCTGAGATCAGTGATGGTGAGGACAGAAAGTCAGCCATCATCCTGGACTACAACCACAACAAAGGAGGCGTGGACAACCTAGACAAGGTGATTGGAACTTACAGCTGCAGGAGGATGACTGCCCGCTGGCCCCTGGTCATCTTCCATAACATCATTGATGTGTCCTCATACAATGCCTTCGTGATATAGAACAAGATCAACTATATCTGGATGCCTGATAAGCGGAACAAGAGGAGGGTGTTCCTGGGGCAGCGGGGAAAGGCACTTGTAACTCCACACATTCAAAGAAGAGAGCGCCTCCCCAGCACAGCAGCCTCTGCAGCGCTTGTGAAAGCTGTTCAGAGGTTGAATCTTGTCCTGATCCACCTGAGGCTGCAGCTGGGGCAGGGAAGAGGAGGAGATGCCAATTCTGCCCCCAAAGAAGGACTGTAAAACTAATACTATGTGCTGCACATGTGAGAAATACAAAGTCCAGGCACACACACTTGCATCCTACATGTGCTAATTAGAGTTGATTGATTGTTCTTTTTACGTTTACGTTTTTTATTTGTATCTATTATTTTATTATTATTATTATTATTATTATTATTATTTTTTATTTTTTTTTGAATTTTACCCCTTTTTCTCCCCAATTTCGTAGTATCCAATTGTGTAGTAGCTACTATCTTGTCTCATCGCTACAACTCCCGTACGGGCTCGGGAGAGACGAAGGTTGAAAGTAATGCGTCCTCCGATACACAACCAACCAAGCCGCTGCTTCTTTAACACAGCGCACATCCAACCCGGAAGCCAGCCGCACCAATGCGCCGGAGGAAACACCGTGCACCTGGCCACCTTGGCTAGCGTACACTGCGCCCAGCCCGCCACAGGAGTCGCTGGTGCGCGATGAGACAAGGACACCCCTACCGACCAAGCCCTCCCTAACCCGGGCGACGCTAGGCCAATTGTGCGTCGCCCCACGGACCTCCCGGTCGCGGCCGGTTACGACAGAGCCTGGCTGCGAACCCAGGACTCTGATGGCACAGCTGGCGCTGCAGTACAGCGCCCTTAATTGTATTATTATTTATTGTTGTTGTTTATACACCTTGTGGGTTGGGGCAATGGTTAAAAAAATGGGAGAAGACTAATATTTTGTAGTTGAATTCCTCATTGTACAGTATATAAGAATTTATCACTATGTTACCAAAAAAAGTTCAAGACTGTTAATGATTCTCTTCAATAAAATGCATTCAAAACTACTTTGATATGATTTCTGAAGCTTTCGTAGACTATACAAGGGCTCTCTCTTGCTAAAAGAATTATGTTTACACCTATGCAGTACCTTTAGAAATAATAATAATAATTATAGATCTCTACTTTAGTAAAGAAAACAATTATGACAGGTGTGTTGTAATAATAATGAGTGGTGTCCACTGATTAAATCCAGTCTTTCTGCATTGTGAAGAGGGAAAACCCAGATATTCACAAAGTTTGTGATGAATGATAGATTGTTTCTTCATGCAAAATTGATTTAGGGTTAAAAATTCAATTAAGATAATTGATTTTAAGGGTTTAGTGAATGCGGGTCATTTTTTTACCTTTTGGTCAAGGGACGTATACAGAATCTTAAGACTACACAAGGGTTAAATTGAAGATATGGCAAATAGGAGTGGTAATATCATCCACGAGTATCCTCACTAATTTTCCATCCAAGTTGTCAGACCAAGTTGTCCATCCAAGTTGTCAGTGGCTTGTCATTGTTGATAGACAACGATATTTTGTTCACCTCTTCCACACTTTCTTTAAGTAATTCAACATTACAATGCTTGTCTTTCATTATTTGTTCAGCTGTACTTGAATGTTTAGTGTCAGCGTTTGTTGCTGACATGTCATGCCTAAGTTTGCTAATCTTGCCACTGAAAATATCATTAAAGTAGTTGGCAATATCAGGGTTTTTTGTGATGATCTGATTCAATATTGCGGAGTTTGCCTTTTTGACTAAAATTTCATTTAAGGTGCTCCAAAGTTTTTTACTATCATTCTTTATTTTTTATCTTTGTTTCTTAGTATAATTTCTTCTTAATTTTACTCAGTTTAGTCACATTATTTCTCAATTTGCAGTATGCTTGCCAATCGATTGTACAGCCAGACCTATTTGCCATCTCTTTTGCCTCCTCCCTCTCAACCTAACATTTTTTCAATTCCTCATTAATACATGGGGATTTAACAGTTTGTACAGTCATTTTCGTAATTAATGGGTGCATGCTTATTAGTAACTGGGATAAGCAATTTCATAAACGCGTCAAGTACAGCATCTAATTGCTCAACATTACACACCACTTACCAACAAATATTCTTCACATAAAGAACGTAGGAATCACTTCAAAACGTATTGTATGACCTCTGATACACTATATTAGAACCAGCCTTTGGAACTTTGGTTTTCCTAGACATGGCTACTATATTGTGATCAATACAACCGATGGGTGGGCATACTTATTTCAAACAGATTCATGCAGCATTAGTAAAGATGTGATCAATACATGTTGATGATTTCCTTCCTGTGCTGTTTGTAACTACCCTGGTAGGTTGAATGAAAACCTGAACCAGGACGCAGGCACTAGTTACACTTTGATTCTTTCTCTTGAGTGAGCAGCCTGATGAAAGCCAGTCAATATTTAAATCACCCAGAAAGTATATCTCTGTTGATATCACATACATTATCAAGCATTTCACACATATTATCCAGATACTGACCGTTAGCACTTGGTGGTCTATAGCAGCTTCCCACCAGAATGTGCTTTAGGTGAGGCAGATGAACCTGTAGCCATTATTACATAGGGAATAAGGTTCCATAGGGCTCTGGTCTAAAGTAGTGCACTATATTGGGAATAGGGTTCCATAGGACTCTTGATGATATATAGCAGCTTCCCATCAGAATGGGCTTTAGGTGAGGAAGATGAACCTCTAGTCATATTACTACAACATTATTTAACATGAGATCCTCTCTAAGCTTTACAGGAATGTGGTTCTGCATATTAACAGCCACACCTCTGCCGTTGGCATTTCTGTCTTTTCAGTAGGTCTTATGACCGACCGTATGTTGCTACCACTGTATCATCAAAGGTATTAACTAAGTGAGTTTCAGAGATTGTCAGAATATAAATGTAATCTGTTAGTAGCAAATGACTGATTTCATGAACCTTGTTTCTTAGGCTAAATATATTAACGTGGGTGATTTTTTAACACTTTTCTTTGATGCTGGGAAGCTTAGCAGAGGTAGATGTGGTCTAGTTATTTATTTTCGTGCAGGGTGAGCTACACACAATGGACTTCCTACAAGGGCACATCACCTCAGTGCTAACAGTATAACTCTGGTTCATAGGCTCATGGTTATTACAATAGCTGTAGGATCAGCAGAGGCATTCAGGGCAGTAAGGCGGACAAACATTAGCTTACTTACATTGTGTCTTCCAACACCACTAGGATAATGTACAGTTGTGGCCAAAAGTTTTGAGAATGACACAAATATACATTTTCACAAAGTTTGCTACTTCAGTGTCTTTATATATTTTTGTCAGATGTTACTATGGAATACTGAAGGATAATTACAAGCATTTCATAAGTGTCAAAGGCTTTTATTGACAATTACATGAAGTTGATGCAAAGAGTCCATATTTGCAGTGTTGACCCTGCTTTTTCAAGACCTCTGCAATCCACCCTGGCATGCTGTCAATTAACTTCTGGGCCACACTGATGGCAGCCCCTTCTTGCATAATCAATGTTTGGAGTATGTCAGAATTTGTGTGTTTTTGTTTGTCCACCCACCTCTTGAGGATTAACCACAAGTTTTCAATGGGATTAAGGTCTGGGGAGTTTCCTGGCCATGGACCCAAAATATCAATGTTTTGTTCCCCCGAGCCACTTAGTTATCACTTTTGCCTTATGGCAAGGTGCTCCATCATGCATTGTTGAGGCATTGTTCATCACCAAACGTTTCCTGGATGGTTAGGAGAAGTTGCTCTCATCAAATCAAATCAAATCAAATGTATTTATATAGCCCTTCGTACATCAGCTGATATCTCAAAGTGCTGTACAGAAACCCAGCCTAAAACCCCAAACAGCAAGCAATGCAGGTGTAGAAGCACGGTGGCTAGGAAAAACTCCCTAGAAAGTCCAAAACCTAGGAAGAAACCTAGAGAGGAACCAGGCTATGTGTGGTGGCCAGTCCTCTTCTGGCTGTGCCGGGTGGAGATTATAACAGAACACGGCCAAGATGTTCAAATGTTCATAAATGACCAGCATGGTCCAATAATAATAAGGCAGAACAGTTGAAACTGGAGCAGCAGCACGGCCAGGTGGACTGGGGACAGCAAGGAGTCATCATGTCAGGTAGTCCTGAGGCATGGTCCTAGGGCTCAGGTCCTCCGAGAGAGAGAAAGAAAGAGAGAAAGAGAGAATTAGAGAGAGCACACTTAAATTCACACAGGACACCGAATAGGACAGGAGAAGTACTCCAGATATAACAAACTGACCCTAGCCCCCCGACACATAAACTACTGCAGCATAAATACTGGAGGCTGAGACAGGTGGGGTCAGGAGATACTGAGGCCCCATCCGCGGACACCCCCGGACAGGGCCAAACAGGAAGGATATAACCCCACCCACTTTGCCAAAGCACAGCCCCCACACCACTAGAGGGATATCTTTAACCACCAACTTACCATCCTGAGACAAGGCCGAGTATAGCCCACTAAGGTCTCCGCCACGGCACAACCCAAGGGGGGGGAGGGCGCCAACCCAGACAGGAAGATCACATCAGTGACTCAACCCACTCAAGTGACGCACCCCTCCCAGGGATGGTATAAAAGAGCCCCAGTAAGCCAGTGACTCAGCCCCTGTAATAGGGTTAGAGGCAGAGAATCCCAGTGGAAAGAGGGGAACCGGCCAGGCAGAGACAGCAAGGGCGGTTCGTTGCTCCAGAGCCTTTCTGTTCACCTTCCCACTCCTGGGCCAGACTACACTCAATCATATGACCCACTGAAAAGATGAGTCTTCAGTAAAGACTTAAAGGTTGAGACCGAGTTTGCATCTCTTACATGGGTAGGCAGACCATTCCATAAAAATGGAGCTCTATAGGAGAAAGCCCTGCCTCCAGCTGTTTGCTTAGAAATTCTAGGGACAATTAGGAGGCCTGCGTCTTGTGACCATAGCGTACGTGTAGGTATGTACGGCAGGACCAAATCAGAGAGATAGGTAGGAGCAAGCCCATGTAATGCTTTGTAGGTTAGCAGTAAAACCTTGAAATCAGCCCTTGCCTTGACAGGAAGCCAGTGTAGGGAGGCTAGCACTGGAGTAGTATGATCAAATGTTTTGGTTCTAGTCAGGATTCTAGCAGCCGTATTTAGCACTAACTGAAGTTTATTTAGTGCTTTATCCGGGTAGCCGGAAAGTAGAGCATTGCAGTAGTCTAACCTAGAAGTGACAAAAGCATGGATTAATTTCTCATAGGATGTGTACCATTCTTTATTCATGCAAAATTGTGAGTGAGCCCACTCCCTTGGCTGGGAAGCAACCCCACACAATGGTCTCAGGACGCTTTACTGTTGGCATGACACAGGACTGAAGGTAGCGCTCACCTTGCCTTCTCCGGCCAAGATTTTTTTCCGGATGCCACAAACAATCGGAAATGGGATTCATCAGAGAAAATGACTTTACCCCAGTCCTCAGCAGTCCCATCCCTGTAGCTTTTGCAGAATATCACTCTGTCATTGATGTTTTTCCTGGAGAGAAGTGGCTTCTTTAGTGCCCTTCTTGACACCAGGCCATCCTCCAAAAGTCTTTGCCTCACTGTAGGTTAAGATGCACTCACACCTGCCTGCTGCCATTCCTGAGCAAGCTCTGTACTGGTGGTGCCCCGATCCCGCAGCTGAATCAACTTTAGGAGACAGTCCTGACGCTTGCTGGACTTTCTTGGGTGCCCTGAAGCCGTCATCACAACAATTGAACCGCTCTCCTTGAAATTCTTGATGATCCGATAAATGGTTGATTTAGGTGCAATCTTACTGGCAGCAATATCCTTGCCTGTGAAGCCCTTTTTGTGCAAAGCAATGATGACGACCCGCGTTTCCTTGCAGGTAACCATGGTTGACAGAGGAAGAACAATGATTCCAAGCACCACCATCCTTTTGAAGCTTCCAGTCTGTTATTCGGACTCAATCAGCATGACCACCCAGGCTACCTAAGTACACATGATGCCAGCTGGTACTTTGTGTCAGGGCTGAAGTACATTGGAAATGTTTTTGGGGATTCAGTTCATTTGCATGGCAAAGAGGGCCTTTGCAATTAATTGCAATTCATCTGATCACTCATTATAACATTCTGGAGTATATGCAAATTGCCATCATACAAACTGAGGCAGCATACTTTGTAAAAATTTATATTAGTGTCATTCTCAAAACTTTTGGCCACGACTGTACATTTGCTGAAGCATTATGACAACTCAGTGACACAAAGGTAGGGATTAAATGAGCTGTCATTAATAAGTCATTTTCTCAACACAGACATATAATGCTGTGAAAGGATCCAGGAACCCAAATGATTTGGGTGGATCCCATCCTCATAATACAAGCTTTCAGTCCAGAAGGTTTCAAAATTGTCAATAAATGTTACACCCACAGAGCTGCAATGGTCTGGTATCCAGTTACGGAGGGATAAAAGTCTGCTGAACTGCTCAATGCCACGATTTAGGTAGGGCAGAGGGCCAGACATTATGGGGTGTTTGTTGGTGTCAAGTAGAGACCCAATCGGTTCTTTAATATCCATCTTCTGCTGTTCTGAGCTGCACTTCATAATATGATTTGACTCCACGTGAAGCATGACATTATCAGCCCAGGTGACGGACTCACAGCCTCGGGAAGCTACCCGGTGATATCCTGAACTTTGACCCCACATGAACCATGACAGTATCAGTCCCAGGTGACTGACTCACAGCCTCGGGAAGCAACCTGGTGATATCCTGAACTTTTGCCTGGAATGATCTGTCCTCTTTATTTATTTATTTATTTCAGCTTTATTTAAACAGGTAGGCAAGTTGAGAACAAGTTCTCATTTACAATTGCGACCTGGCCAAGATAAAGCAAAGCAGTTCGACACATACAACGACCCAGAGTTACACATGGAGTAAAACAAACATACAGTCAATAATACAGTATAAACAAGTCTATATACGATGTGAGCAAATGAGGTGAGATGAGGGAGGTAAAGGCAAAAAAAGGCCATGGTGGCAAAGTAAATACAATATAGCAAGTAAAACACTGGAATGTTGATTTGCAGTGGAAGAATGTGCAAAGTAGAAATAAAAACAATGGGGTGCAAAGGAGCAAAATAAATAAATAAATAAAATAAATACAGTAGGGAAAGAGGTAGTTGTTTGGGCTAATTTATAGGTGGGCTATGTATAGGTGCAGTAATCTTTGTGCTGCTCTGACAGCTGGTGCTTAAAGCTAGTGAGGGAGATAAGTGTTTCCAGTTTCAGAGAATTTTGTAGTTCGTTCCAGTCATTGGCAGCAGAGAACTGGAAGGATTGGCGGCCAAAGAAAGAATTGGTTTTGGGGTTGACCAGTGAGATATACCTGCTGGAGCGAGTGCTACAGGTGGGTGATGCTATGGTGACCAGAGAGCTGAGATAAGGGGGGACTTTACCTAGCAGGGTCTTGTAGATGACATGGAGCCAGTGGGTTTGGCGACGAGTATGAAGCGAGGGCCAGCCAACGAGAGCGTAGAGGTCGCAATGGTGGGTAGTGTCACACCCTGACCATAGTTTGCTTTGTATGTTTCTATGTTTTGGTTGGTCAGGGTGTGAGCTGGGTGGGCATTCTATGTTACATGTCTAGTTTGTCTATTTCTATGTTTCGGCCTAGTATGGTTCTCAATCAGAGGCAGGTGTCATTAGTTGTCTCTGATTGAGAATCATACTTAGGTAGCCTGGGTTGCACTGTTTGTTTGTGGGTGATTGTCTATGTTAGTGGCTTGTGTCAGCACAGGTCTCATTTTGTAGATTCACGGTCGTATTTGGTTTATTGTTTTTGTTACTCTTTGTATAGTGTTCAGTGTTCTCTTTATTAAAATTCACTATGAACACATACCACGCCGCATATTGGTCATCTGATCCTTCTCGCCTCTCCTCTTCAGATGAAGAGGAGGAAGACCGTGACAGGTAGTATATGGGGCTTTGGTGACAAAACGGATTGCACTGTGATAGACTGCATCCAATTTGTTGAGTCGGGTATTAGAGGCTATTTTGTAAATGACATCACTGAAGTCGAGGATTGGTAGGATGGTCAGTTTTACAAGGGTATGTTTGGCAGCATGAGTGAAGGATGCTTTGTTGCAAAATAGGAATACAATTCTAGAGTTAACTTTGGATTGGAGATGTTTGATGTGGGTCTGGAAGGAGAGTTTACAGTCTAACCAGACACCTAGGTATTTGTAGTTATCCACGTATTCTAGTCAGAGCCGTCCAAAGTAGTGATGTTGGACAGGCAGGCAGGTGCAGGCAGCGATCGGTTGAAGAGCATGCATTTAGTTTTACTTGTATTTAAGAGCATTTGGAGGCCACGGAAGGAGAGTTGCATGGCATTGAAGCTTGCGTCTGCCGTGTGTCGAAGCAGAATGTGAGGCCAGAGACACAGAACTCACGTGAGAAGAGGGCTGCTGAGATGCCGGCTGTGTGCAGGACACAACAACCAAACGGACAGAGCTCTGATCCAGAGATTGGTGGTTCAGGCTGTGTACAGGACACAACAGACAAAGGGACAGAGCTCCGATCCAGAGAGTGGTGGTTCAGGATGTGTGCAGGACACAACAACCAAAAGGACAGAGATCTGATCCAGAGAGTGGTGGTTCAGGATGTGTGCAGGACACAACAACCAAAAGGACAGAGATCTGATCCAGAGAGTGGTGGTTCAGGATGTGTGCAGGACACAACAGCCAAAGGGACAGAGTTCTGATCCAGAGAGTGGTGGTTCAGGATGTGTGCAGGACACAACAGCCAAAGGGACAGAGATCTGATCCAGAGAGTGGTGGTTCAGGCTGTGTGCAGGACACAACAGCCAAAAGGACAGAGCTCTGATCCAGAGATTGGTGGTTCAGGCTGTGTACAGGACACAACAGACAAAGGGACAGAGCTCCGATCCAGAGAGTGGTGGTTCAGGCTGTGTGCAGGACACAACAGCCAAAGGGACAGAGCTCCGATCCAGAGAGTGGTGGTTCAGGCTGTGTGCAGGACACAACAGACAAAAGGGACAGAGTTCTGATCCAGAGAGTGGTGGTTCAGGCTGTGTGCAGGACACAACAGCCAAAGGGACAGAGCTCTGATCCAGAGAGTGGTGGTTCAGGCTGTGTACAGGACACAACAGACAAAGGGACAGAGCTCCGATCCAGAGAGTGGTGGTTCAGGCTGTGTGCAGGACACAACAGCCAAAGGGACAGAGCTCCGATCCAGAGAGTGGTGGTTCAGGCTGTGTGCAGGACACAACAGACAAAAGGGACAGAGTTCTGATCCAGAGAGTGGTGGTTCAGGCTGTGTGCAGGACACAACAGCCAAAGGGACAGAGTTCTGATCCAGAGAGTGGTGGTTCAGGATGTGTGCAGGACACAACAACCAAAAGGACAGAGTTCTGATCCAGAGAGTGGTGGTTCAGGCTGTGTGCAGGACACAACAGCCAAACGGACAGAGCTCTGATCCAGAGAGTGGTGGTTCAGGATGTGTGCAGGACACAACAGACAAAGGGACAGAGCTCCGATCCAGAGAGTGGTGGTTCAGGCTGTGTGCAGGACACAACAGCCAAAGGGACAGAGCTCCGATCCAGAGAGTGGTGGTTCAGGCTGTGTGCAGGACACAACAGACAAAAGGGACAGAGTTCTGATCCAGAGAGTGGTGGTTCAGGCTGTGTGCAGGACACAACAGCCAAAGGGACAGAGTTCTGATCCAGAGAGTGGTGGTTCAGGATGTGTGCAGGACACAACAACCAAAAGGACAGAGTTCTGATCCAGAGAGTGGTGGTTCAGGCTGTGTGCAGGACACAACAGCCAAACGGACAGAGCTCTGATCCAGAGAGTGGTGGTTCAGGCTGTGTGCAGGACACAACAACCAAAAGGACAGAGCTCTGATCCAGAGAGCACAGCCCAGAGGAGGGGAGCCATGGTGGTCCAAGCTGTGTCCAGGCAGTTGAATGACTAGGACATGAAAGTCTTGGGGAAAAGGCAGGCGCACCAAGAACCATTCTTCTTCTCCTTCTTTCTGGTTCCGACAAGCATCCATTTACGCTCACCTGGAGTCCAACAAGGAGCAGCCATTTACACTCACCTGGAGTCCAACAAGGAGCAGCCATTTACACTCACCTGGAGTCCAACAAGGAGCAGCCATTTACACTCACAAGGAGTCCAACAAGGAGCAGCCATTTACACTCACCTGGAGTCCAACAAGGAGCAGCCATTTACACTCACCTGGAGTCCAACAAGGAGCAGCCATTTACACTCACCTGGAGTCCAACAAGGAGCAGCCATTTACACTCACCTGAAGTCCAACAAGGAGCAGCCATTTACACTCACCTGAAGTCCAACAAGGAGCAGCCATTTCCTGGTTCTAGCTAGTAGAGGGGTTCAGTGTGGGAAACTGATCGTAGTCCAGGAAGGTACCATTATGATCCTCTTGGATGTTTTGATAGGAAGCAATTAAAGATGCCGATAGTCTCATAGAATACTTATTCAGTTCAAGGCGCTTGGTCAAAAGTTGTATTTCTTCATGAAGAGTAATAATCCTTTATTTAGCTGCATCAAGTTCAATACATTTTTCCCGAAGGAAGGTTTCCATCAGACCTTTCCCTGTGACAACAACAAACATGTTGTAGATTAAACACTTAATAGCATGCAAGTCCCCAGCAGATTCAAATTAGTTTTCACTGCTGCCGACAGTCCAAGGTCACAAACATTTCCCGGTTCAGCCGGGGAGTTAGATGCTCCCTCCATGGCCACGGATGCCCACACCAGCCCCCGCACAACCGACAGTCCAAGGTCACAAACATTTCCCGGTTCAGCCGGGGAGTTAGATGCTCCCTCCATGGCCATGGATGCCCACAACAGCCTCTGCACAACTGTATGTGCGGAAACTCTTGTTTGCTGAGGGGTTAAATGACTGAGGAGACTAGATGGCTGAGGGGTTAGATGGCTGAGGAAAACCTTGTTTGCTGAGTGGTTAGATGGCTAAGAAGACTTGTTGGCTGAGGAGATAGATGCCTGTGGAAACTCTTTATGGCTGAGGGGTTAGATGGTTGTGGAAATTATTGATGGCTGAGAAGTTGGATGGATGAGGAGATTCTTGATGGCTGAGGAGTTAGAAGATGAGGAGACTCTTGATGCCTGAAAAGTTAGATGGATGAGGAGACTCTTGATGGCGGTGGAGTTAGATGGATGAGGAGACTTGATAGCTGAGGAGTTAGATGGATGAGGAGATTCTCGATAGCTGATTAGTTATATGGATGAGGAGACTATTGATAGCTGAGGAGTTAGATGGATGAGGAGACTCTTGATAGCTGAGGAGTTAGATGGATGAGGAGACTCTTGATAGCTGAGGGCCTACTATGATTCAAAACAACAGTAGAACTCAATTAGCTGGTTTTGTCTGATGCCTGGGGGGTCCTTTGCATGTAGTTTGTGGTCTGCCGGAGACTCTTCCAGACAGACGATGAGGCGTTGTTGGCGAACTGTGGTTCCCTTGTTGAGCAGCTGTTTAGCAGTTCTATAGTCCACTTTGTTGTTGGTAATATGTGCTTCCTCTTAGACTGAGCATAGGGCTCTGAGTTCAGCAGTGAACCATGGTTTCTCATTGTTGAATTTGACAAAGTACTGGTTGGGTTGCACGCCACTGGGGAACTCTGGCCATGTGATGAGCCAACTTATCTCCTCATACAGACAGAGACTGAAATCCGCCAAGCCTGTCAAGAAAACAGTGTGGAAATGGATTATTGAGGACATAGAGGAGTTAAACAGCTGCCTGGACTCTGCTGAGTGGGACATATTTATAGAGACTCCACTGATTGGGACATATTTAAAGAGGAAAATACCAACATTCACCAATATTCAGTCTCTGTCTGAATGTGGGGTTGAGATGGAGCAACACATGGTCAGAATTGTCCAGTGGCAAGCGGAGGGGAGCTCAGAGGGGAGCGAGGAGGGGAGCACGAAGTGGAGTGCGAAGGGGCAGTGTGGAGGGGATTGCTGAGGGGAGTGCGGAGGGGCAGCGAGGAGGGGAGCGCGGAGGGGAGCGCGGAGGGACAGTGTGGAGGGGATCGATGAGGGGAGTGCGGAGGGGAGCGAAGAGGGGAGTGCGGAGGGGAGCGAAGAGGGGAGCGCGGAGGGGAGCGAGGAGGGGAGAGCGGAGGGGAGCGAGGAGGGGAGCGTGGAGGGGAGCGCGGAGGGGAGTGCGGAGGGGCAGTGTGGAGGGGATCGATGAGGGGAGTGCGGAGGGGCAGCGAGGAGGGGAGCGTGGAGGGGAGCGAGGAGGGGAGCGCGGAGGGGAGCGAGGAGGGGAGCGAGGAGGGGAGAGCGGAGGGGAGCAAGGAGGGGAGCGCGGAGGGGAGCGCGGAGGGGAGCGAGGAGGGGAGCGAGGAGGGGGGCGCGGAAGGGAGCGCGGAGGGGAGCGAGGAGGGGAGCGCGGAGGGGAGCGCGGAGGGAAGCAAGGAGGGGAGCGCGGAGGGGAGCGTGGAGGGGAGCGCGGAGGGGAGCGTGGAGGGGAGCATAGAGGGGAGCGAGGAGGGGAGCGTGGAGGGGAGCGTTTGGGACAGCGCAGTATGCTTATTTGACGGTGCTGTATACATGATCCCAGGTATTCTGTTCTCTGCAGTGGCATAGGGAAAACTTATACAAATCAAAAACCACAAGGCTGCCGGCCCAGGCGTTATCCCTAGCCGCATCTCAGAGCATTTGCAGACCAGCCTGCTCTTTTTGGACAATTTCCATCTCTCTCTTGCTCAGGTTGTTATCCCCACCTGCTTCCAGATGTCCACTATCATCCCCATGCCCAAAAAAAGGGAAAGTAAATTAACTGAATGACTACCGACCCATAGCACTAACTTCCGTCATCATAAAGCGCTTCGAGAGGCTACTCAAAAACCACATCACATCCTCCATCCCTGACCCTCTCAACCCTCTCCATTTCGCCTACCGCCTTGACAGATCCAAGGACTACTCAATCACCATTGAACTGCACACAGCTCTCACCCACCTGTACAAAAGGAATGCATATGTGAGGATGTTGTTCATCGACTACAGCATGGGCTGAAATGAGCATACTGTCAGGCTGCATTATGGCCTGGAACGGCAACTCCCATCGCCGCTGACCGCAAGGCGCTACAGAGGGTTGTACGCTCAGCAGAAAGCACCATTGGGTGTAAACTGTCTGCCCTCCAGGACACTTACAACACCAGGTGTCGCAGGAAAGCCAAGAAGATCATAAAGGACGTCAGGCTCCCAAGCTACAGCCTGTTCTCCCAGCTACAGCCTGTTCTCCAAGCTACAGCCTGTTCTCCCAGCTACAGCCTGTTCTCCCAGCTACATACAGCCTGTTCTCCCAGCTACAGCCTGTTCTCCCAGCTACAGCCTGTTCTCCCAGCTACAGCCTGTTCTTCCAGCTACAGCCTGTTCTCCCAGCTACAACCTGTTCTCCCAGCTACAGCCTGTTCTCCCAGCTACAGCCTGTTCTCCCAGCTACAGCCTGTTCTCCCAGCTACATACAGCCTGTTCTCCCAGCTACATACAGCCTGTTCTCCCAGCTACAGCCTGTTCTCCCAGCTACAGCCTGTTCTCCCAGCTACAGCCTGTTCTTCCAGCTACAGCCTGTTCTCCCAGCTACAACCTGTTCTCCCAGCTACAGCCTGTTCTCCCAGCTACAGCCTGTTCTCCCAGCTACAGCCTGTTCTCCCAGCTACATACAGCCTGTTCTCCCAGCTACAGCCTGTTCTCCCAGCTACAGCCTGTTCTCCCAGCTACAGCCTGTTCTCCCAGCTACAGCCTGTTCTCCCAGCTAGACTTGGGCAGTATAGGAGTATGATGGCAAAAACTGTCAGACAGGTCAACAGCTTCCAGCCCTCTCCTACCCCCAATGGACATGTGCCTTCTCCTACCCCCAATGGACATGTGCCCTCTCCTACCCCCAATGGACATGTGCCCTCTCCTACCCCCAATGGACATGTGCCCTCTCCTACCCCCAATGGACATGTGCCCTCTCCTACCCCCAATGGACATGTGCCCTCTCCTACCCCAAATGTACATGTGCCCTCTCCTACCCCCAATGGACATGAGCCCTCTCCTACCCCCAATTGACATGTGCCCTCTCCTACCCCCAATGGACATGTGCCCTCTCCTACCCCCAATGGACATGTGCCCTCTCCTACCCCCAATGTACATGTGCCCTCTCCTACCCCCAATGTACATGTGCCCTCTCCTACCCCCAATGTACATGTGCCCTCTCCTACCCCCAATGGACATGTGCCCTCTCCTACCCCCAATGTACATGTGCCCTCTCCTACCCCCAATGGACATGTGCCCTCTCCTACCCCCAATGGACATGTGCCCTCTCCTACCCCCAATGGACATGTGCCCTCTCCTACCCCCAATGGACATGTGCCCTCTCCTACCCCCAATGGACATGTGCCCTCTCCTACCCCCAATGGACATGTGCCCTCTCCTACCCCCAATGGACATGTGCCCTCTCCTACCCCCAATGGACATGTGCCCTCTCCTACCCCCAATGTACATGTGCCCTCTCCTACCCCCAATGGACATGTGCCCTCTCCTACCCCCAATTGACATGTGCCCTCTCCTACCCCCAATGTACATGTGCCCTCTCCTACCCCCAATGGACATGTGCCCTCTCCTACCCCCAATGGACATGTGCCCTCTCCTACCCCCAATGGACATGTGCCCTCTCCTACCCCCAATGGACATGTGCCCTCTCCTACCCCCAATGTACATGTGCCCTCTCCTACCCCCAATGTACATGTGCCCTCTCCTACCCCCAATGTACATGTGCCCTCTCCTACCCCCAATGGACATGTGCCCTCTCCTACCCCCAATGTACATGTGCCCTCTCCTACCCCCAATGTACATGTGCCCTCTCCTACCCCCAATGTACATGTGCCCTCTCCTACCCCAAATGTACATGTGTCATTGTTACAGCTGTGTATATATTATGTGTATATTTTTATTATATTTGTACCATTGTTTCATCCAGTTCTCACTCTGCCCCCCAGCTGCTCCCCCTATGGACATTCTACCCCCCCATGGTCATTTACATTATCACTGCTACAGTTGTAAATGCTACAGTTGTAAATGACACAGTTGTAAATGACACAGTTGTAAATGACACAGTTGTAAATGACACAGTTGTAAATGTGTATATATTTAAAATGTTATATCTTTATTATTGTCTCATTCACTTCTCTTTTGAGCTTGAAGTTCACTACTTGACTGAGGGACCATACAGATGTTCTTTGTACGGGGGACAGAGGAAGGTGTTAAGAAATCATATTAACAGCCATTTTTCACAGTGAGTCCAAACTTTTGCAACTATATTTGGGTGATTTCATTTTTTGATCATTTGTTAACATTTGCAGAACTGTCTTTTCACTTTGACTTTTACAAAGTATTTTGTGTAGATGAAAAATCACAATTAAATCCATTTCAATCCTGATTTTTAACGCAACAAAATGTGACAAATCCAAGGGGGGTGAATACTTATGATACCCATTGTATCTCCTATCCCAACACTGAGAGGCTGTCACTGGGAGGCTGTCACTGGGAGGCTGTCACTGATAGGCTGTCACTGAGAGGCTGTCACTGAGAGGCTGTCACTGAGAGGCTGTCACTGGGAGGCTGTCACTGAGAGGCTGTCACTGAGAGGCTGTCACTGGGAGGCTGTCACTGAGAGGCTGTCACTGAGAGGCTGTCACTGAGAGGCTGTCACTGAGAGGCTTTCACTGGGAGGCTGTCACTGAGAGGCTGTCACTGAGAGGCTGTCACTGAGAGGCTGTCACTGAGAGGCTGTCACTGAGATGCTGTCACTGAGGGGCTGTCACTGAGAGGCTGTCACTGAGAGGCTGTCACTGAGAGGCTGTCGCCGTATTCCCCTTCAACCAGTGATTGTGTGGTTTGACTTAAACAGCCTAGCCATCCACCGCCCACATCTGTCATCCACAACAATATTGTTAGCATGTAGGCTAATGCCATCCACAGCTGCTAATGGTGAACAATGGTGTTAGCAGTGTTAGCATTTGGGCTAAAGTCATCCACAGTATCAGATGAATAATTGTGTTAGCATGTAGGCTAAAGGAAGATAAAGTGTTCGTAGTAGAGAGGGTTAGCTGCCAGTACCAGCCATGGTGGACAAGGAAGAGGTAACACAAGGTTGGAAGAGTATTGGTTTATTTATATTGGGGAATGCAGGATAGTTAAATACCACCATATGCAAATTAAAATGTAGAATAGATTACCTTTGTATCGGATTCTCCTGGAGAGATAAATTGTCACCCGTTGAAGAGTGTTAAGCCACTTTTGGTTTAAGGCACTGAGGGCGGGATAATGGTTTGTCTCCACAGACAGACATACACGACAAGACACAGAAGAGATTATCATAAGAAGTTTATGATACAGACAGACAGAGAACTCAGACTTTACTGTCCGTGTTGCCATGAAGGAGCGTCTAGATTATGGTGAGTGAAAATACCAATAAAGGAGGCTGATCTGTGACGCCAGCCACCAGACAACCTTACCGGTAAAACCTTATTTTATTTATTTATTTATCCGTTATTTTACCAAGTAAGTTGACTGAGAGCACATTCTCATTTACAGCAACGACCTGGGGAATAGTTACAGGGGAGAGGAGGGGGGATGAATGAGCCAATTACGAAGAGCCTCTGTGACCCCAACCACCAGACAACCTTGCAGGAATACTTTATGACGAGAATGTGGGATGTCTTATAGGAATACATTAAACAGACAAACGCACGCAACGTTTTTACCTCTGCAAAATGTATTGAGGTCAAAGTTTTGGTTTTCAACACTGTTGATTTTAACCAATGAGATGACCTTGGCTGCGCGCATTGACTTTTTTCTCTTGTTTTGATCAGACAAAATTATAGAAATAACAGAACACGACATAACGTGATTAGATGCCTGTGTGAACCAGGAACATAATGTTGAGGTGACATCTGGTGCTGAGACCTGGTATGTACACATGAACATTAAATAATCCATGCTATCGAAAGTTAACCATGAAAATGCCCAGCCTATAAAGATGTAGACTATCCGTTATGGCTGGGTGTGCACCCTACTCGGGTTTCTGGATAGGCTTTCAGACAAGACCTGTTGAGACTGAAACAAGTCCTGCTGAGATTGAAACAAGTCCTGTTGAGACTGAAACAAGTACTGTTGAGATTGACACAAGTTCTTCTGAGACTTAAACAAGTCCTGTTGAGACTGAAACAAGTCCTGCTGAGACTTAAACAAGTCCTGGTGAGACTGAAACAAGTCCTTCTGAGATTTAAACAAGTCCTGTTGAGACTGAAACAAGTCCTGTTGAGATTGAAACAAGTCCTTCTGAGATTTAAACAAGTCCTGTTGAGACTGAAACAAGTCCTGCTGAGATTGAAACAAGTCCTTCTGAGACTGAAACCAGTCCTGTTGAGACTGAAACAAGTCCTGCTGAGATTGAAACAAGTCCTTCTGAGATTGAAACAAGTCCTGTTGAGACTGACACTTTCCTAATATGGACACTGTACTATTCAGACAGAGGCTGTTCCAATATGGACACTGTACTGGACAGAGAGAGAGGCTGTTCCAATATGGACACTGTACTGGACAGACAGACACTTTCCTAATATGGACACTGTACTATTCAGATAGAGGCTGTTCCAATATGGACACTGTACTGGACAGAGGCTGTTCTAATATGGACACTGTACTATTCAGACAGAGGCTGTTCTAATATGGACACTGCACTGGACAGAGAGAGAGGCTGTCCTAATATGGACACTGTACTGGACAGACAGACACATTTCAAATATGGACACTGTACTGGACAGACAGACACTTTTCTAATATGGACACTGTACTATTCAGACAGAGGCTGTCCTAATATGGAGACTGTACTGGACAGATAGAGAGCATCCTATTATGGAAACAGTACAAGTCAGCTCCTATCCATCTACTGTATCTACTCTGACTGGACAGGACATGTTATGAGAGGTGATTATCTCTCCTTTTCAACCATGATGACATGTTATGAGAGGTGATTATCTCTCCTCTTCAGCAATGTTAGGAGAGGTACTTATTTCTCCTCTTCAACCATGATGACATGTTATGAGAGGTGATTATCTCTCCTCTTCAGCCTTGATGACATGTTATGAGAGGTGATTATCTCTCCTCTTCAACCACGATGACATGTTATGAGACGTGATTTTCTTATTTTCAGCCTTTAGCCACTCTGATATGTATTCAAACCCATGATTCCCCAGTAGAGGTGACAACAGTATCAGTGTCTGCATGATTCCCCAGTAGAGGTAACAACAGTATCAGTGTCTGCATGATTCCCCAGTAGAGGTAATAACAGTATCAGTGTCTGCATGATTCCCCAGTAGAGGTAATAACAGTATCAGTGTCTGCATGATTCCCCAGTAGAGGTAATAACAGTATCAGTGTCTGCATGATTCCCCAGTAGAGGTAACAACAGTATCAGTGTCTGCATGATTCCCCAGTAGAGGTAACAACAGTATCAGTGTCTGCATGATTCCCCAGTAGAGGTAATAACAGTATCAGTGTCTGCATGATTCCCCAGTAGAGGTAATAACAGTATCAGTGTCTGCATGATTCCCCAGTAGAGGTAATAACAGTATCAGTGTCTGCATGATTCCCCAGTAGAGGTAATAAGAGTATCAGTGTCTGCATGATTCCCCAGTAGAGGTGACAACAGTATCAGTGTCTGCATGATTCCCCAGTAGAGGTAATAACAGTATCAGTGTCTGCATGATTCCACAGTAGAGGTAATAACAGTATCAGTGTCTGCATGATTCCCCAGTAGAGGTAATAACAGTATCAGTGTCTGCATGATTCCCCAGTAGAGGTAATAACAGTATCAGTGTCTGCATGATTCCCCAGTAGAGGTAATAACAGTATCAGTGTCTGCATGATTCCCCAGTAGAGGTAATAACAGTATCAGTGTCTGCATGATTCCCCAGTAGAGGTAATAACAGTATCAGTGTCTGCATGATTCCCCAGTAGAGGTGACAACATTATCAGTGTCTGCATGATTCCCCAGTAGAGGTAATAACAGTATCAGTGTCTGCATGATTCCCCAGTAGAGGTAATAACAGTATCAGTGTCTGCATGATTCCCCAGTAGAGGTAATAACAGTATCAGTGTCTGCATGATTCCCCAGTAGAGGTAATAACAGTATCAGTGTCTGCATGATTCCCCAGTAGAGGTAATAACAGTATCAGTGTCTGCATGATTCCCCAGTAGAGGTAATAACAGTATCAGTGTCTGCATGATTCCCCAGTAGAGGTAATAACAGTATCAGTGTCTGCATGATTCCCCAGTAGAGGTAATAACAGTATCAGTGTCTGCATGATTCCCCAGTAGAGGTAATAACAGTATCAGTGTCTGCATGATTCCCCAGTAGAGGTGACAACATTATCAGTGTCTGCATGATTCCCCAGTAGAGGTGACAACAGTATCAGTGTCTGCATGATTCCCCAGTAGAGGTAATAACAGTATCAGTGTCTGCATGATTCCCCAGTAGAGGTAATAACAGTATCAGTGTCTGCATGATTCCCCAGTAGAGGTGACAACATTATCAGTGTCTGCATGATTCCCCAGTAGAGGTGACAACAGTATCAGTGTCTGCATGATTCCCCAGTAGAGGTAATAACAGTATCAGTGTCTGCATGATTCCCCAGTAGAGGTAACAACAGTATCAGTGTCTGCATGATTCCCCAGTAGAGGTAATAACAGTATCAGTGTCTGCATGATTCCCCAGTAGAGGTAATAACAGTATCAGTGTCTGCATGATTCCCCAGTAGAGGTAATAACAGTATCAGTGTCTGCATGATTCCCCAGTAGAGGTAATAACAGTATCAGTGTCTGCATGATTCCCCAGTAGAGGTGAGTAATATTTTCACCTTTAAATATTTTCATCTTTAAATATGTCCCAATCAGTGGAGTATGTTATTCACCACTACTAATGGACTCTATAGAGGGGTTAATGGACTCTATATAGGGGTTAATGGACTCTATATAGGGGTTTATGGACTCTATATAGGGGTTTATGGACTCTATAGAGGGGTTAATGGACTCTATATAGGGGTTTATGGGCTACATATATGGGTTAATGGGATCTATATATTTTTTTATTTTTTTATTTTATTTTCACCTTTATTTAACCAGGTAGGCTAGTTGAGAACAAGTTCTAATTTGCAACTGCGACCTGGCCAAGATAAAGCATAGCAGTGTGAACAGACAACACAGAGTTAGTTACACATGGAGTAAACAATTAACAAGTCAATAACACATTAGAAAAAAAGAGAGTCTATATACATTGTGTGCAAAAGGCATGAGGAGGTAGCGAATAATTACAATTTTGCAGATTAATACTGAAGTGATAAATGATCAGATGGTCATGTACAGGTAGAGATATTGGTGTGCAAAAGAGCAGAAAAGTAAATAAATATAAAGAGTATGGGGATGAGGTAGGTAAAAATTGGGTGGGCTATTTACTGATAGACTATGTACAGCTGCAGTGATCGGTTAGCTGCTCAGATAGCTGATGTTTAAAGTTGGTGAGGGAGATAAAAGTCTCCAACTTCAGCGATTTTTGCAATTCGTTCCAGTCACAGGCAGCAGAGAACTGGAACGAAAGGCGGCCAAATAAAGGGGTTAATGGGTTATATATAGAGGTAATGGGCTATATATAAGGGTTAATGGACTCTATATATGTGTTAATTGGCTCAATATAGGGGTTAATGGGCTCTATATAGGGGTTAATGGGTTAAACATAGGTGTTAATGGGTTCTATATAGGGGTTAATGGGCTGTATATAGGGGTTAATGGGCTGTATATAGGGGTTAATGGGCTGTATATAGGGGTTAATGGGCTGTATATAGGGGTTAATGGGCTGTATATAGGGGTTAATGGGCTGTATATAGGGGTTAATGGGCTGTATATAGGGGTTAATGGGCTGTATATACAGGTTATTAATGGGCTCTTTATTCTACCGCACCCAGAAACCTGCTCCATTTACTCTCTGTTCTGAACATACTAGACGACCAGTTCTTATAGCCTTTAGCCGTACCCTTATCCTACTCCTCCTCTGTTCCTCTGGTGGTGTAGAGGTTAATCCAGGCCTTGTAGTGCCTAGCTCCAATCCCATTCCCCAGGCCCTCTCATTTGTTGACTTCTGTAACCGTGAAAGCCTTGGTTTCATGCATGTTAACATTATAAGCCTCCGCCCTAAGTTTGTTTTATTCACTGCTTTAGCACACTCTGCCAACCCGGGTGTCCTTACCGTGTCTGCATCCTGGCTTAGGAAGGCCACCAAAAACCCTGAAACTTCAATCCCTAACTATAACATTTTCCGACAAGATCGAACTGGCAAAGGGGGTGGAGTTGCAATCTACTGCAGAGACAGCCTGCAGAGATCTGTCATACTATTCAGGTCTGTGCCCAAACAATTTGAGCTTCTACTTTTAAAAATATACCTTTCCAGAAACAAGACTCTCACTTTTGCCGCTTGCTATAGACCCCCCTCAGCCCCCAGCTGTGCCCTGGACACCATATATGAATTGAATGCCCCCCATCTATCTTCAGAGCTTGTGCTGTTAGGTGACCTAAACGGGGATATGCTTAACACCCCAGCCATCCTATGATCTAAGCTTGATGCTCTCAATCTCAAACAAATGATCAATGAACCTACGAGGGACAACCCCAAATCCGTAAACACAGGCACCTTCATAGATATCATCCTACCAACCTGCCCTCCAACTACACCTCTGTTGTCCTCAAGCAGCATCTCAGCGATCACTGCCTCATTGCCTGCATCCATAATGGGTCTGGGGTCAAACGACCACCCCTCATCACTGTCAAACGCTCCCTAAAACACTTCAGCGAGCAGGCCTTTCTAATTGACCTGGCCCGAGTATCCTGGAAGGATATTGACCTCATCCCGTCAGTAGAGGATGCCTGGTAATTCTTTAAAAGTGCTTTCCTCACCATCTTAAATAAGCATACCCCATTCAAAAAAATGTAGAACTAAGAACAGATGTAGCCCTTGGTTCTCTCCAGACCTGACCACCCTTGACCAGCACAAAAACATTCTGTGGCGTATTGCATTAGCATCGAATAGCCCCAGTGATATGCAACTTTTCAGGGAAGTTAGGAACCAATATACACAGGAAGTTAGGAAAGTGAAGGCTAGCTTTTGCAAACAGCAATTTGCATCCTGTAGCACAAACTCCAACAAGTTCTGGGACACTGTAAAGTCCATGGAGAATAAGAGCACCTCCTCCCAGCTGCCCACTGCATTGAGGCTAGGAAACACTGTCACCACCGATAAATCCACGATAATTGAGAATTTCAAAAATAATTTTTCTCCGGCTGGCCTACCCCGGTGAACAGCCCTGCACCTTCCACAGCAACTTTCCCAAGCCTCCCCCATTTCTCCTTCACCCAAATCCAGATAGCTGATGTTCTGAAAGAGCTGCAAAATCTGGACCCCTACAAATAAGCCAGGCTAGACAATCTGAACCCTCTTTTTCTAAAATTATCAGCCGAGCATTGTTGCAACCCCAATCACCAATCGGTTTAACCTCTCGTTTGTATAGTCCGAGAACCCTAAAAATTGGAAAGCTGCTGTACTCTTCCACCTCTTCAAAGGGTGTGACACTCTAGACGCAAACTGTTATAGACCTATATCCATCCTGCCCTGCCTTTCTAATGCCTTCAATAGCCACGTTAATAAACAGATCACTGACCATTACGAATCCCACCGTACCTTCTCCGCTGTGCAATACGGTTTCCGAGCTCGTCACAGGTGCAACTCAGCCACGCTCAAGGTAGTAAACGATATCATAACCGCCATCAATAAAAGACAGTACTGTGCAGCCGTCTTCATCAACCTGACCAAGGCTTTCGACTCAACAGTCTTGGTTTCTCAAATGACTGCCTCGCCTGGTTCACCAACTTCTTCTCAGACAGAGTTCAGTGTGTCAAATCTTAGGGCCTGTTGTCCGGACCTCTGGCAGTCTCTATGGGGGTGCCACAGAGTTAAAACCTCGGGCCGACACTTTTCTCAGTATATATCAACGATGTCGCTCTTGGTGCGGGTGATTCCCTGATCTACCTCTACGCAGATGACACCATTCTGTATAATTCTGGCCCTTCTTTGGACACTATGTTAACTAACCTCCAAACGAGCTTCAATGCCACACAACACTCCTTCCATGGCCTTCAACTGCTCTTAAACGCTGGTAAAACCAAATGCATGCTCTTCAACCGATCGCTGCCCACACCTGCCCGCCCGTCCAGCATCACTACTCTGAACAGTTCTGACTTAGAATATGTGGACAATTACAAATACCTAGGTGTCTGGTTAGACTGTAAACTCTCCTTCCAGACTCACATTAAGTATCTCCAAACCAAAATGATATCTAGAATTGGCTTCCTATTTCATAGCAAAGCCTCCTTCACTCATGCTGCCAAACATACCCTCGTAAAACTGCCGATCCTTGACTTCGGCGATGTCATTTACAAAATAGTCTCCAACACTTCTCAACAAATTGGATGCAGTCTATTACAGTGCCATCCGTTTTGTCACCAAAGCCCCATATACTACCCACCACTGCGACCTGTATGCTTTCGTTGGCTGGCCATTGTTTCATATTCATTGCCAAACCCACTGACTCCAGGTCATCTATGAGTCTTTGCTAGGTAAAGCCCCGCTCTTGTCACCACAGCCCCATATACTACCCACCACTGCGACCTGTATGCTTTCATTTGGCTGGCCATTGCTTCATATTCATCGCCAAACCCACTGGCTCCAGGGTCATCTATAAGTCTTTGCTAGGTACCCCCGTAGAGATTGCCAGAGGTCTGGACAACAGGCCCTCTCAGCTCTTTGGTCACCAGAGCAGCATCCACCCATAGCATGCGCTGCACAGGTACATTTCACTGGTCACCCCCAAAGCCAATTCCTCGTTTAGCCGCCTTTCCTTCCAGTTCTCTGCTGCCAACGACTGGAAAGATTTGCAAAAATCACTGAAGCTGGAGACTCATATCTCCCTCACTAACTTTAAGCACCAGCTGTCAGAGCAGCTCACAGGTCACTGCAAATGTACACAGCCCAGCTGTAAATTGCCCGTCCAACTACCTCATCCCCATACTGTTACTTGCACATTCATCTTCTGCACATCTATCACTCCAGCATTTAATTGCTAAATTGTTATTATTTCGCTACTATGGCCTATTTATTGCCTTACCTCCCTAATCTTACCTCATTTGCACTCACTGTATATAGACTTTTCTGATGTATTATTGACTGTATGTTTGTTTATGTGTAACTCTGTGTTGTTGTTTGTGTCGCACTACTTTGCTTTATCTTGGCCAGGTTGCAGTTGTAAATGAGAACTTGTTATCAACTGGCCTCCCTGGTTAAATAAAGGTGAAAGAAATATAGGTGTTAGTGGGCTCTATATAGGGGTTAATGGGCTCTATAAAGGGGTTAATAGGCTCTATATAGGGGTTAATGGAATGTATATAATAGTTAATGAGCTCTATATAGGGGTTAATGGACTGTATATAATGGTTAATGGACTGTATATAGGGGTTAATGGGCTCTATATAGAAGTTAACTGGCTCTATATAGGAGTCAACAGGCTCTATATATGGGTTAACGTGCTCTATATAGGGGATATTGGGCTCTATATACCGGTTAATGGGCTCTATATAGGGGTTAATGGGCTATATATGGAGGTTACTGGGCTCATTATAGGGGTTAATGTGCTCTATATAGGGGTTAATGGACTGTATATAATGGTTAATGAGCTCTATATAGGGGTTAATGGGGTCTATATAGGGGTTAATGGGATCTATATAGGGCTTAATGGACTGTATATAATGGTTAATAGATCTACATAGGGGTTAATGGGGTCTATATAGGGGTTAATGGGCTCTATATAGGGCTTAATGGACTGTATATAATGGTTAATAGATCTATATAGGGGTTAATGGGGTCTATATCGGGGTTAATGGACTGTATATAATGGTTAATGAGCTCTATATAGGGGTTAATGGGGTCTATATAGGGGTTAATGGGGTCTATATAGGGGTTAACGGGCTCTATATAGAAGTTAACTGGCTCTATACAGGAGTCAACAGAATCTATATATGGGTTAATGTGCTCTATATAGGGGTTAGTGGGCTCTATATGGGGGTTAATGGGCTCTATATTGGGGTTAATGGGCTCTATATTGGGGTTAATGGGCTTTTTATGGGGGTTAATGGGCTCTATATAGGGGTTAACAGGCTCTATATTGGGGTTAATAGGCTCTACATAGGGGTTAATGGAATGTATATAATGGTTAATGAGCTCTATATAGGGGTTAATTGATTGTATATAGGGGTTAATGGGCTCTATATAGGGGTTAATGGGCTCTATATAGGGGTTAATGGACTGTATATAATGGTTAATGAGCTCTATATAGGGGTTAATGGGGTCTATATAGGGGTTAACGGGTTCTATATAGAAGTTAACTGGCTCTATATTGGAGTCAACAGGCTCTATATATAGGTTAATGTGCTCTATATAGTGGTTAATGGGCTCTATATAGGGGTTAATGGGCTCTATATTGGGGTTAATGGGATCTATATTGGGGTTAATAGGCTCTATATAGGGGTTAATGGCCTCTATATAGGGGTTAGTGGGCTCTGATTGGTGGTCATCGTTTGGTGTCATCATCGTGGTCTCTGATTGGTGGTCATCATTTGGTGTCATCATAGTGATCTCTGATTGTTGGTCATCATTTGGTGTCATCATAGTGGTCTCTGATTGGTGGTAATCATTTGGTGTCATCATAGTGGTCTCTGATTGGTGGTTTGATCCGCTCAGGTGGAACAAACTTAAACTTGAGCCTAATGTCAATGCTGAATTGAGAAAACATCCTTACTGAATTTAAAAGTAATCCAATAAGTAATTATCTAGTATATCTATCTGGGAACATAAATGATACACATAACTTTTTTGTAATCAGTTACTCCCCAGCCCAGGCTGGAGGAGTATGGAGGTCCTTGTTTTGGGACATCACCAGTCTAAACCAATCTAGCACCAATCTAAACCAATCTATCACCAGTCTAAACCAATCTATCACCAGTCTAAACCAATCTATCACCAGTCTAAACCAATTTATCACCAATCTAAACCAATCTATCACCAGTCTAAACCAATCTATCACCAGTCTAAACCAATCTATCACCAGTCTAAACCAATCTATCACCAGTCTAAACCAATCTATCACCAGTCTAAACCAATCTATCACCAATCTAAACCAATATATCACCAGTCTAAACCAATATATCACCAGTCTAAACCAATCTATCACCTGTCTAAACCAATCTATCACCAATCTAAACCAATCTATCACCAATATATCACCAGTCTAAACCAATCTATCACCTGTCTAAACCAATCTATCACCAATCTAAACCAATCTATCACCAATCTATCACCTGTCTAAACCAATCTATCACCAATCTATCACCAATCTAAACCAATCTATCACCAATCTATCACCAATCTAAACCAATCTATCACCAATCTATCACCTGTCTAAACCAATCTATCACCAATATATCACCAGTCTAAACCAATCTATCACCTGTCTAAACCAATCTATCACCTGTCTAAACCAATCTATCACCAATCTATCACCAATCTAAACCAATCTATCACCAATCTAAACCAATCTATCACCAATCTATCACCAATCTAAACCAATCTCGCAGTCTGGCCAGAAGACAGACACACTCCTGCCAAACCACTTACTAAACGCAAACACGAGGTGCACGTAATATGGAATTAGTGATGCTTCAGACAAAATGACAGGAAATGTGTTGTCGTCAATGACTATAGTCTCACCTGTCAGACAAGACAAGTATGATGAATGCCTCTGTCACTGACATCAGTGTAAATCTGCTTTTTACTGAGGGGTACTTACTTTTTTATTTGACTCTTTAGGTGTTTAATTCTTTCCCATCTAGATAATAACAGACCTCTATTTTCTGCCATGACTTGAGACTTAAAGCAGTCTCTACCGCCCTCTTGTGAATAAGTACCTTCCCCACGGTTGTACTGGGCTGGAGGAGCAGGGAAAAGGGGGGCCTTTGGGTGTAATATCATTCTGACCTGTAGAGGGAGACATCGGCACATGGAATGGAACTTCCTTCACTGAAAACATCCATTGACTCCAGGTGTTATAACAACTCATAAATAACGATTCTTGATAAGTTTCGTTAGATATGACTTTGACGTGTCGAAAATAGCAAGAACTTATACATTAATATGACACTGGTGCCACCGGTGACATTGACTCTGTTCCAGTACCCCCTGTATTCATTTCACCTTTATTTAACCAGGTAGGCTAGTTGAGAACAAGTTCTCATTTGCAACTGCGACCTGGCCAAGATAAAGCAAAGCAGTGCGACACAGACAACAACACAGAGTTACACATAGAATAACATGGAATAAACAATAAACAAACCAATAACACAATAAACAAGTCAATGACACAGTAGAAAAAAGTCTATATACAGTGTGTGCAAAAGGCATGAAGAGTTAGGCAATAAATAGGCCATAGTAGCGAATAGTTACAATTTAGCAGATTAACACTGGAGTGATAAATGAGCAGATGATAATGTGCAAGTAGAGATAGTGGTGTGCAAAAGAGCAGAAAGTAAATAAAAACAATATGGGGATGAGGTAAGTAGATTGGTTGGGCTATTTACCGATGGACTATGTACAGCTGCAGCGATCGGTTAGTTGCTCAGATAGCTGATGTTTAAAGTTAGTGAGGGAAATATAAGTCTCCAGCTTCAGCGATTTTTGCAATTCGTTCCAGTCACTGGCAGCAGAGAACTGGAAGGAAAGGCGGCCAAATGAGGTGTTGGCTTTGGGGATGACCAGTGAGCTCTAAGTGCTGGAATGTGTGCTACGGGTGGGTGTTGTTATCGTGACCAGTGAGCTGAGATAAGGAGGGTCTTTACCTAGACTTATAGATGACCGTGGGTCTGGCGACGAATATGTAGCGAAGGCCAGCCGACTAGAGCATACAGGTCACAGTGGTGGGTGGTATAAGGTGATTTGGTATATAGTCTCCACATTGACTGTTCCAGTACCACCTGTATATAGTCTCCACATTGACTCTGTACCGGTACCCCCCCTATATATAGCCTCCACATTGACTCTGTACCCCCTATATATAGCCTCCACACTGACTCTGTACAGTAACACCCTGTATATAGTCTCCACATTGACTCTGTACCGGTACCCCCTGTATATAGCCTCCACATTGACTCTGTACCGGTACCCCCTGTATATAACCTCCACATTGACTCTGTACCGGTACCCCCTGTATATAGCCTCCACATTGACTCTGTACCGGTACCCCCTGTATATAGCCTCCACACTGACTCTGTACCGTAATACCCTGTATATAGCCTCCACATTGACTCTGTACCGGTACCCCCTGTATATAGCCTCCACATTGACTCTGTACCGTAACACCCTGTATATAGCCTCCACATTGACTCTGTACCGTAATACCCTGTATATAGCCTCCACATTGACTCTGTACCGTAACACCCTGTATATAGCCTCCACATTGACTCTGTACCAGTACCCCCCTGTATATAACCTCCACATTGACTCTGTACCGGTACCCCCTGTATATAGCCTCCACATTGACTCTGTACCGGTACCCCCTGTATATAGCCTCCACATTGACTCTGTACCGGTACCCCCTGTATATAGCCTCCACATTGACTCTGGACCGGTACCCCCTGTATATAGCCTCCACATTGACTCTGTACCGGTACCCCCTGTATATAGCCTCCACATTGACTCTGTACCGGTACCCCCTGTATATAGCCTCCACATTGACTCTGTACCGGTACCCCCTGTATATAGCCTCCACATTGACTCTGTACCGGTACCCCCTGTATATAGCCTCCACATTGACTCTGTAATGTAATAACCTATAAAGCCTCGCTACTGTTATTTACTGCTGCTCTTTAATCATTTGCTTTTCTCTTACTTTGTTTTAGGTATTTTCTTCTTTCTTCCTCTCTACTGTATATAGCTTAACTACCACTGTGAGGTCTACTACACCTGTTGTATTCAGCATTTCACTGTGAGGTCTACTACACCTGTTGTATTCAGCATTTCACTGTGAGGTCTACTACACCTGTTGTATTCAGTATTTCACTGTGAGGTCTACTACACCTGTTGTATTCAGCATTTCACTGTAAGGTCTACTACACCTGTTGTATTCAGCATTTCACTGTAAGGTCTACTACACCTGTTGTATTCAGCATTTCACTGTAAGGTCTACTACACCTGTTGTATTCATCATTTCACTGTGAGGTCTACTACACCTGTTGTATTCAGCATTTCACTGTAAGGTCTACTACACCTGTTGTATTCAGCATTTCACTGTGAGGTCTACTACACCTGTTGTATTCAGCATTTCACTGTAAGGTCTACTACACCTGTTGTATTCAGCATTTCACTGTAAGGTCTACTACACCTGTTGTATTCAGCATTTCACTGTAAGGTCTACTACACCTGTTGTATTCAGCATTTCACTGTAAGGTCTACTACACCTGTTGTATTCATCATTTCACTGTGAGGTCTACTACACCTGTTGTATTCAGCATTTCACTGTAAGGTCTACTACACCTGTTGTATTCATCATTTCACTGTGAGGTCTACTACACCTGTTGTATTCAGCATTTCACTGTAAGGTCTACTACACCTGTTGTATTCATCATTTCACTGTGAGGTCTACTACACCTGTTGTATTCAGCATTTCACTGTAAGGTCTACTACACCTGTTGTATTCAGCATTTCACTGTAAGGTCTACTACACCTGTTGTATTCAGCATTTCACTGTAAGGTCTACTACACCTGTTGTATTCATCATTTCACTGTGAGGTCTACTACACCTGTTGTATTCAGCATTTCACTGTAAGGTCTACTACACCTGTTGTATTCAGCATTTCACTGTGAGGTCTACTACACCTGTTGTATTCAGCATTTCACTGTAAGGTCTACTACACCTGTTGTATTCAGCATTTCACTGTGAGGTCTACTACACCTGTTGTATTCAGCATTTCACTGTAAGGTCTACTACACCTGTTGTATTCAGCATTTCACTGTGAGGTCTACTACACCTGTTGTATTCATCATTTCACTGTGAGGTCTACTACACCTGTTGTATTCAGCATTTAACTGTGAGGTCTACTACACCTGTTGTATTCAGCATTTCACTGTAAGGTCTACTACACCTGTTGTATTCAGCATTTCACTGTGAGGTCTACTACACCTGTTGTATTCAGCATTTCACTGTAAGGTCTACTACACCTGTTGTATTCAGCATTTCACTGTGAGGTCTACTACACCTGTTGTATTCAGCATTTCACTGTAAGGTCTACTACAACAGTTGTATTCAGCATTTCACTGGAAGGTCTTGTTGGCGCATGTGACAACTACAATTTGATTTGATTTGACGTTGATGAACTCCAGTATGAGTTGCATCTCAGATTAAACCCTATTCCCTATGTAGTGCACTACTTCTGACCAGGTCTAATCAACAGTAGTGCACTATATATTGGATAGGGAGCCATTTGGGACATAACGTATGTGTTCATCAGTGAAAAGACAGTTGTGTTGGGAACAAGTGTCTCTGCTACATCAAAGCTGGTCATTTCTGAACTCAGGGTTAGTTATGGTTGAGTTAAATGTCTGAACTCAGGGTTAGGGTTAGTTATGGTTGAGTTAAATGTCTGAACTCAGGGTTAGGGTTAGTTATGGTTGAGTTAAATGTCTGAACTCAGGGTTAGGGTTAGTTATGGTTGAGTTAAATGTCTGAACTCAGGGTTAGGGTTAGTTATGGTTGAGTTAAATGCCTGAACTCAGGATTAGGGTTAGTTATGGTTGAGTTAAATGCCTGAACTCAGGGTTAGTTATGGTTGAGTTAAATGCCTGAACTCAGGGTTAGGGTTAGTTATGGTTGAGTTAAATGTCTGAACTCAGGGTTAGGGTTAGTTATGGTTGAGTTAAATGTCTGAACTCAGGGTTAGAGTTAGTTATGGTTGAGTTAAATGCCTGAACTCAGGGATAGGGTTAGTTATGGTTGAGTTAAATGCCTGAACTCAGGGTTAGGGTTAGTTATGGTTGAGTTAAATGTCTGAACTCAGGGTTAGGGTTAGTTATGGTTGAGTTAAATGTCTGAACTCAGGGTTAGGGTTAGTTATGGTTGAGTTAAATGCCTGAACTCAGGGTTAGGGTTAGTTATGGTTGAGTTAAATGTCTGAACTCAGGGTTAGGGTTAGTTATGGTTATGGTTAGGGTTAGGGTTAGGGTTAGGGTTAGTTAAATGCCTGAACTCAGGGTTAGGGTTAGTTATGGTCGAGTTAAATGCCTGAACTCAGGGTTGGGGTTAGTCAGGGTTAGGGCATAACCCCCCCCTCCCAACAGCATCTACCCCTCACCACTCTCAATCAGGGCAGCATTCACCCTCCTCCCTTTAAGAACAACCTTAACACCCTTCCCTCTCTCCTGACCCCTCACCCCACTCAGGGCAGAGCAGCCTCTCCCCCTCTCAGAGCAGCGAGCTCCCTTCCCTCTCTCCTGACCCCTCACCCCACTCAGGGCAGCCTTCACCCTCCCCCTTTTAGAACAACCTTAACACCCTTCCCTCTCTCCTGACCCCTCAACCCACTCAGGGCAGTGCAGCCTCTCCCCCTCTCAGAGCAGCGAGCTCCCTTTCTGAACAACTACCCCCTCACCCGTTTCAGGGCAGAGCAGCCTCTCCCCCTCTCAGAGCAGCCTCTCCCCCTCTCAGAGCAGCCTCTCCCCCTCTCAGAGCAGCCTCTCCCCCTCTCAGAGCAGCCTCTCCCCCTCTCAGACCAGCCGCCCCCTGTGGTGACAGACAGCTGGAAGGAAGGCTATATTTAGCTGGGCTCCTCTAGGCTTTGTGGCTGTGGTGCGCTGCGTTGGGCTGCATTGCAGTCTGTCCTCTGGGCTGTGTCAGGGTCTGCGAGTGACCCTGGTCTATCAAACTGTCTCTCCTCGTTAGACATAGCGGAGCTGAGAGGAGCATAGGGACCCTGAGAAAGTCAAACAACCATTTAAACACTTAACAGGTTCCTCTGAACAGGCTCCTCAGAACAGCCTCCACCGAACAGGCTCCTCAGAACAGACCCCTCTGAACAGACTCCTCAGGACAGACTACTCTGAACAGACTCCTCAGAACAGACTCCTCAGAACAGACTCCTCAGAACAGGCTCCTCAGAGCAGACTCCTCAGAGCAGGCTCCTCAGAACAGGCTCCTCAGAACAGACTCATCAGAACAGGCTCCTCTGAACAGGCTCCTCAGAACAGACTCCTCAGAACAGACTCCTCTGAACAGACTCCTCTAAATAGACTCCTCTGGACAGACTCTTCCAGAACAGACTCTGCATACATTATATAGGGAATAGGGTTCCATAGGGCTCTGGTCTAAAGTAGTGCACTATATAGGGAATAGGGTTCCATAGGGCTCTGGTCTAAAGTAGTGCACTATAAAGGGAATAGGGTTCCGTAGGGTTCTGGTCTAAAGTAGTGCACTATATAGGGAATAGGGTTCCATGGGGTTCTGCTCTAAAGTAGTGCACTATATAGGGAATAGGGTTCCATAGGACTCTGGTCTAAAGTAGTGAAATATATAGGGAATAGGGTTCCACAGGGCCCTGGTCTAAAGTAATGCACTATATAGGGGATAGGGTTCCATAGGGCTCTGTTCTAAAGTAGTGCACTATGTAGGGAATAGGGTTCCATAGGGCTCTGGTCTAAATTAGTGCACTATATAGGGAATAGGGTTCCCATAGGGCTTTGGTCTAAAGTAGTGCACTATATGGGGAATAGGGTTCCATAGGGCTCTGGCCTAAAGTAGTGCACTATATAGGGAATAGGGTGCCATAGGGCTCTGGTCTAAAGTAGTGCACTATATAGGGAATAGGGTGCCATAGGGCTCTGGTCTAAAGTAACAGCTCATCTGGAAACACCTCATCTGGAAATACCTAATCTGGAAATACCTCTTCTGGAACAACCTCATCTGGAAATACCTAATCTGGAAATACCTAATCTGGAACAACCTCATCTGGAAATACCTAATCTGGAAACACCTCATCTGGAAATACCTCATATGGAAACACCTCATCTGGAAATACCTCATCTGGAAATACCTCATCTGGAAATACCTCATCTGGAAATACCTCATCTGGAAATACCTCATCTGGAAATACCTCATCTGGAAATACCTCATCTGGAAATACCTCATCTGGAAACACCTCATCTGGAAATACCTCATCTGGAAATACCTAATCTGGAAATACCTCATCTGGAAATACCTCATCTGGAAACACCTCATCTGGAAATACCTCATCAGGAAACACCTCATCTGGAAACACCTCATCAGGAAACACCTCATCTGGAAATACCTCATCTGGAAATACCTCATCTGGAAATACCTCATCTGGAAATACCTCATCTGGAAATACCTCATCTGGAAACACCTCATCTGGAAATACCTCATCTGGAAATACCTCATCTGGAAATACCTCATCTGGAAACACCTCATCTAGAAATATCTAATCTAGAAATACCTCATCGGGAAATACCTCATCTGGAAATACCTCATCTGGAAATACCTCATCTGGAAACACCTCATCTGGAAATACCTCATCTGGAAACACCTCATCTGGAAATACCTCATCTGGAAATACCTAATCTGGAAATACCTCATCTGGAAATACCTCATCTGGAAACACCTCATCTGGAAATACCTCATCTGGAAATACCTCATCTGGAAATACCTCATCTGGAAATACCTCATCTGGAAATACCTCATCTGGAAACACCTCATCTGGAAATACCTCATCTGGAAATACCTCATCTGGAAATACCTCATCTGGAAATACCTCATCTGGAAATACCTCATCTGGAAATACCTCATCTAGAAATACCTCATCTGGAAATACCTCATCTGGAAATACCTCATCTGGAAATACCTCATCTGGAAATACCTCATCTTCAGGAGTCCTTATTACAGTGTAAATTCCGGTGTAATTACACTAACGAGCGTTGCAGTTGACTGTAATAACTCATAGTTACACTCTAATACAACACGTAACTGCTGGTAATGACAATATGTAATTACAGAGATAATTAACAATGATTGCTTGTTACAAATTAAACAGTTTCTTCTAAATTCACCAGATGTTTAACTTGTCAGCTCAGGGATTCGATCTTGCAATCTTTCAGTTACTAGTCCAATGCTCTAAACCACTAGGCTTCCTGCCGCACCATAATAGCTAATAATAGCTAATAATAGATAATAACAGCTAATACCCTGCATATAGCCTCCACATTGACTCTGTACCGTAATACCCTGTATATAGCCTCCACATTGACTCTGTACCGGTACCCCTGTATATAGCCTCCACATTGACTCTGTAGCGTAATACCCTGTATATAGCATCCACTTTGACTCTGTACCGGTACCCCTGTATATAGCCTCCACATTGAGTCTGTACTGGCACCCCCTGTATATAGCCTCCACATTGACTCTGTACCGGTACCCCCCTGTATATAGCCTCCACATTGACTCTGTAAAGGTACCCCCCTGTATATTGCCTCCACATTGACTCTGTACCGTAACACCCTGTATATAGCCTCCACATTGACTCTGTACCGGTACCCCCTGTTTATAGTCTCCACATTGACTCTGTACCGGTACCCCCCTGTATATAGCCTCCACATTGACTCTGTACCCTAACACCCTGTATATTGCCTCCACATTGACTCTGTACCGGTACCCCCTGTATATAGCCTCCACATTGACTCTGTACTGGTACCCCCTGTATCTGGCCTCCACATTGACTCTGTACTGGTACCCCCTGTATATAGCCTCCACATTGACTCTGTACCGGTACCCCCCTGTATATAGCCTCCACATTGACTCTGTACAGGTACCCCCTGTATATAACCTCCACATTGACTCTGTACCAGTACCCCCCTGTATATAGCCACCACATTGACTCTGTACCGGTACCCCCCTGTATATAGCCTCCACATTGACTCTGTACCGTAATACCCTGTATATAGCCTCCACATTGACTCTGTACCGGTACCCCTGTATATAGCCTCCACATTGACTCTGTACCGTAATACCCTGTATATAGCCTCCACTTTGACTCTGTACCGGTACCCCCCTGTATATAGCCTCCACATTGACTCTGTACCGTAATACCCTGTATATAGCCTCCACATTGACTCTGTACCGGTACCCCTGTATATAGCCTCCACATTGACTCTGTACCGTAATACCCTGTATATAGCCACCACATTGACTCTGTACCGGTACCCCCCTGTATATAGCCTCCACATTGACTCTGTACCGTAACACCCTGTATATAGCCTCCACATTGACTCTGTACCGGTACCCCCCTGTATATAGCCTCCACATTGACTCTGTACCGGTACCCCCCTGTATATTGCCTCCACATCGACTCTGTACCGTAACACCCTGTATATAGCCTCCACACTGACTCTGTACTGGTACCCCCTGTATATAGCCTCCACATTGACTCTGTACCGGTACCCCCCTGTGTATAGCCTCCACATTGACTCTGTACCCTAACATCCTGTATATTGCCTCCACATTGACTCTGTACCGGTACCCCCTGTATATAGCCTCCACATTGACTCTGTACCGGTACCCCTTGTATATAACCTCCACATTGACTCTGTACCGGTACCCCCTGTTTATAGCCTCCACATTGACTCAGTACCGGTACCCCCTGTATATAGCCTCCCCATTGACTCTGTACTGGGTAGGCCGTCATTGTAAATAAGAACTTGTTCTTAACTGACTTGCCTCGTTAAATAACAGTTAAATAAAGGTTGAAGAAAAAATAAATGTTTTTCAACAGAATCGGCGCAATTAACGCCCTCCAGAAGTTGGCATAATTACTGTGTAAGTCTATGGAATGGGGTAAGAACCATGAGCCTCCTAGGTTTTGTATTGAAGTCAATGTACCCAGAGGAGGACTGAAGTTAGCTGTCTTCCGGCTACACCATGGTGCTACCCTAAAGAGTGCTGCCGAGTCTACTGTAGACCTTCATTGCAAAACAATGTGTTTTAATCAATTATTTGGTGACGTTAATATATTTAGTATAGTTTTATTTAAAAAGAATAACTTTTTTTAATGTTTCACTATTTTTGTTTTTATGAAATTCACTGATGAGGATGGTCCTCCCCTTCCTCTTCTGAAGAGCTGGTGCACATACACAAAACTCTAAATACAGAAATGGTCTTTATTTTGTAGATTATCAAAAACATGTCATGATAAAAGATATCCCCCTGATATGGACCCTTTTCGCCCAGTGGGAAAATAAGTTAACATCGATCCGTTGTGGCAAAAGAGGACAATATCTGAGTTAAATATAGAGATAAATATGATTTCTTTCTTTCAGCATCTTAAGAGAATGTGAATGTGCAGGTAGATACCGTCCGTGCTAAACTGCTGACGGCAGTATGTGTTGTTTTAGTGCTTCTTTGAGGTTTGGTACGCCAACTGGTTTTGCGTGACAGTGTTGATGACCTCAGCACACTGTGGGCTGTCAGACTGCGCGGTGAATTAAATATCTTCTGACAACAGAGCCGAGCCGTGAGGGACTGGTGACATTCAGTAGGGAACCACAGCAGCTGGTGGGAAGGAGTCAAAACGTCTGTTCCAATGGCACCATTTCCCCTATACAGTGCACTACTTTTAATTAGGACCCACACGGCTCTAGTGGAAAGCGGTGTACTACGTAAGGAATAGAGTACATTTGAGACGCAATCAAAGCCCTCTGCGCTGGTTCGTTTCATGCCAATCTTCCTCAGTCTTCCTTTACATGCGACCCAAATGGAACACTTTCCCTTAAATAGGGTGCCTATTCACCCATAGGGCTTTGGTTACAAGTAGTGCCCTATGTAAGGAATAGGGTGGCCTTGTCTTACTAGCATAGGAGCGATATGCAGCAGAACATACAGGAGCTGCACCATTTCCTTATTGACCTTATTCAAATGTGATTAAGTATTTGACGTGTGTGCTTTATTGACCTCTATAGGAGCGATATCCAGCATAACATAGTGACACCATTTCCTTATTGACCTTAAGCATTCTTCTCTCCTTGTCCCCATGGCAACCTCTGTTCTGTTTGCTCAGGGTCAGAGGAACCAACAACTCGTAACAGGATTGTTACAGGATGATTCCCAAATGGCACCCTATTGCCTTTATAGTGCAATATGTGGAATAGGGTGCAATTTAGAATGTAACATACGTTTAAGTTTTTCATTTGTTTTGGGGCAGAATTTTGTGAGGTGTTATATGTTGTTGGAGGTGTGTCTTGGTTAGATAAGATTGGAAAATGCTGCCCTCATCAATCTGCCAACCTAGGCGGCCGCCCGGGAAGCCCTGAACCTGCCTAATAGGCGGGCCAGCCCTGAACCTGCCTAATAGGAGGCCCTGATCCTGCCTAATTGACAGGGCAGCCCTGATCCTTCCTAATGGGAGGCCCTGATCCTGCCTAATTGACAGGACAGCCCTGATCCTTCCTAATAAGAGGCCCTGATCCTGCCTAATTGACAGGACAGCCCTGATCCTGCCTAATTGACAGGACAGCACTGATCCTTCCTAATGGGAGACCTTGATCCTGCCTAATGGGCAGAATGACCCTGATCCTGCCTAATTGACAGGACAGCCCTAATCCTTCCTAATTGGTGGGCCTGATCCTGCCTAATGGGCAGAACGACACTGATCCTGCCTAATGGGCAGACCTGATCCTGCCTAATGGGCGTCCCTGATCCTGCCTAATGGGCAGAACGACCCAGATCCTGCCTAATGGGCAGAACGACCCTGATCCTGTCTAATGGGCAGAACGACCCTGATCCTGCCTAATGGGCAGAACGACCCTGTTCCTTCCTAATGGGCAGAACAACCCTGATCCTTCCTAATGGGCGAGGCCGATCCTTCCTGATGGGCAAGGCTGATCCTTCCTGATGGGTGAGTCTGATCCTTCCTAATGGGTGAGTCTGATCCTTCCTAATGGGTGAGTCTGATCCTTCCTGATGGGTGAGTCTGATCCTTCCTAATGGGTGAGTCTGATCCTTCCTGATGGGTGAGTCTGATCCTTCCTGATGGGTGAGTCTGATCCTTCCTGATGGGCAGAACGACCCTGATCCTTCCTGATGGGTGAGTCTGATCCTTCCTGATGGGCAGAACGACCCTGATCCTTCCTGATGGGTGAGTCTGATCCTTCCTGATGGGTGAGTCTGATCCTTCCTGATGGGCAGAACGACCCTGATCCTTCCTGATGGGTGAGTTTGATCCTTCCTGATGGGCAGAACGACCCTGATCCTTCCTGATGGGTGAGTCTGATCCTTCCTGATGGGTGAGTCTGATCCTTCCTGATGGGCAGAACGACCCTGATCCTTCCTGATGGGTGAGTCTGATCCTTCCTGATGGGCGAGGCTGATCCTTCCTGATGGGTGAGTCTGATCCTTCCTGATGAGTGAGGCTGATCCTTCCTAATGGGCAGAACGACCCTGATCCTTCCTGATGGGCGAGGCTGATCCTTCCTGATGAGTGAGTCTGATCCTTCCTGATGGGCGAGGCTGATCCTTCCTAATGGGTGAGTCTGATCCTTCCTGATGGGCGAGATTGATCCTTCCTGATGGGCGAGTCTGATCATTCCTGATGGGCGAGTCTGATCCTTCCTAATGGGTGAGTCTGATCCTTCCTAATGGGTGAGTCTGATCCTTCCTGATGGGTGAGTCTGATCCTTCCTAATGGGTGAGTCTGATCCTTCCTGATGGGTGAGTCTGATCCTTCCTGATGGGTGAGTCTGATCCTTCCTGATGGGTGAGGCTGATCCTTCCTGATGGGTGAGTCTGATCCTTCCTGATGAGTGAGGCTGATCCTTCCTAATGGGCAGAACGACCCTGATCCTTCCTGATGGGCGAGGCTGATCCTTCCTGATGAGTGAGTCTGATCCTTCCTGATGGCCGAGGCTGATCCTTCCTAATGGGTGAGTCTGATCCTTCCTGATGGGCGAGGCTGATCCTTCCTGATGGGCGAGTCTGATCATTCCTGATGGGCGAGTCTGACCCTTCCTAATGGTTGAGTCTGATCCTTCCTGATGGGTGAGTCTGATCCTTCCTGATGGGCGATGCTGATCCTTCCTGATGGGCGAGGCTGATCCTTCCTGATGGGCGAGTCTGATCCTTCCTAATGGTTGAGTCTGATCCTTCCATATGGGAGAGGCTGATTCTTCCTGATGGCCAATCCTAACAGTAGATCCAGATGTCCAGTGTTGATATCCTCCCCCTGAAGTCATTAGCTCTCATTTATCCAAACCCTCTTGTTTTCTTTCTTCTGTCAATTTAATTAGCTATTATATATTATATTTCACAAGAGACACAAGAGAGGAACGTTTTATTGGAGTAGGACTCTCAAAGGATTGAGCTAATTAATGAAACAAATTAAAGTATTTTATCTCAAAGAAGGACAAAGGACTTATTTCCCCCCTTCCTGGAACAAAGTGTCCAACTTCAATCGCCTTAAAGCTATTCAGCGTGGTCTGGGGTAATGGTATAGTAACGATAGATCTCACTGTGGCACAGTAAGTTGTTGCGTTTGAACGTATGTGATTGTCTGGACAGTTCTGGGCCATCTCAGGTATCTAGTGTGAAACAGAGCAGAGGCGGTACATTATGCCAGCCAAGCCTCAGGGCTTCACATGCAATTGATCAGGGAAATAACGTGTCATTGTCACCATTACAACAACAGATGAACTGCATTAAACACTAAGCTGTAAGTGTATGCAGGTCTGAAGCAAGAAAACAAAGGATATTCACATGAGCACCATAATGCCTACTTCACCCATGCTCTACCAAGGTTTTCCAGCACACAGCTTTGACCTACTACAGTAGCTATGCTGTTCTAGTGTACTTCAATAATAATGTCATACAGACAGACAGACAGACAGACAGACAGACAGACAGACAGACAGACAGACAGACAGGCAGGCAGGCAGGCAGGCAGGCAGGCAGGCAGACAGACAGACAGACAGACAGACAGACAGACAGACAGACAGACAGACAGACAGACAGACAGACAGACAGACAGACAGACATGTGTGTGTGGTCAGAGTGAAGCCAGGCTAATGGGACAGAAAGAGTTTCAGGTATCCTGACTAAGTGCCATTTAAATGACATTTTTTCGCCACAGTTTACAGATGAGCATTTCATTAATGCTTGACATAGTGCATTATCAAACTGAGTGAAAGAAATATAATACCGAAGGCTCATTTTTGCCGCCGGCGCTCCTCAATCTCCTGGTTTCAGAGGGAGGTCATTGTGATGAAGGTCATTGACCACATCAGGTTTTTAACGTGAAATGAGAGTGGCGCTTTTTCCTTCCTAACGTTTCAGAGGTAGAGTAAGAGCAGAACACACCGTGAGCCTCTGTCACTACCAGGCACTTCTGGAGGATGCAACACTAGCTGTGCCGACAGAACCTGACAGCTCCCACCTCCATCTGCTACCTCCAGCTCCCACCTCCAGCTCCCACCTCCATCTGCTACCTCCAGCTCCCACCTCCAGCTCCCACCTCCATCTGCTACCTCCAGCTCCCACCTCCATCTGCCACCTCCAGCTCCCACCCCATCTGCTCCCTCCAGCTCCTATCTCCATCTGCTACCTCCAACTCCTACCTCCAGCTCCTACCTCTAGCTCCTACCTCCTGTCTCCTACCTCCAGCTCCTACCTCCAGCTCCTACCTCCTGTCTCCTACCTCTGTCTCCTACCTCCAGCTCCTACCTCTGTCTCCTACCTCTGGATCCTACCTCCTGTCTCCTACCTCCTGTCTCCTACCTCCAGCTCCTACCTCCGTCTCCTACCTCTGTCTCCTACCTCCAGCTCCTACCTCCTGTCTCCTACCTCCTGTCTCCTACCTCCTGTCTCCTACCTCCAGCTCCTACCTCCTGTCTCCTACCTCCTGTCTCCTACCTCCAGCTCCTACCTCCAGCTCCTACCTTCTGTCTCCTACCTCCAACTCCTACCTCCAGCTCCTACCTCCAGCTCCTACCTCCTGTCTCCTACCTCCTGTCTACTACCTCCAGCTCCTACCTCCAGCTCCTACCTCCAGCTCTTACCTCCAGCTCCTACCTCCTGTCTCCTACCTCCAACTCCTACCTCCAACTCCTACCTCCAGCTCCTACCTCCTGTCTCCTACTTCCAGCTCCTACCTCCTGTCTCCTACCTCTGTCTCCTACCTCCTGTCTCCTACCTCCTGTCTCCTACCTCCAGCTCCTACCTCCTGTCTCCTACCTCCAGCTCCTACCTCCAGCTCCTACCTCCTGTCTCCTACCTCTGTCTCCTACCTCCAGTTCCTACCTCCAGCTCCTACCTCCTGTCTCCTACCTCCAGCTCCTACCTCTGTCTCCTACCTCCTGTCTCCTACCTCCTGTCTCCTACCTCCAGCTCCTACCTCCTGTCTCCTACCTCTGTCTCCTACCTCCTGTCTCCTACCTCCAGCTCCTACCTCCTGTCTCCTACCTCTGTCTCCTACCTCCTGTCTCCTACCTCCTGTCTCCTACCTCCAACTCCTACCTCCAGCTCCTACCTCCTCATCCCCACTGCTTCTTCTGTCCCCTTCCCACTACTGCCTTTGTCCCCGTCCCCACTGCTGTGTTCGTCTCAGCCACTAGAAACCTGGCTTCATCTCTGGGGATATCTCATCACATGCAGCCAGGGTTTGAGGCTGGAGGCTGGATCAGCTCTCCCATCCCAACAGGCAGTGAGACTGGGTCTGACATGAACAGAGACAGAGAGAGGTAGAGGCAGGATCTGAGAATCCCTGGCAGCAGCCAGCGGTATCATGTGTCAGTTAAAAGGCCTGGCCATCTGGAGACTGTGTTGATACAGTTTTTGGTATTTTATTAGGATCCCCATTAGCTGTTGCGAAAGCAGCAGCTACTCTTCCTGTGGTCCACACAGAACATGAAACATGACATAATTTAGAACATTAATAGACAAGAACAGCTCAAGGACAGAACTACATACATTTAAAAATGGCACACATAGCGGCACACACATTTGGGATTTTCAACACATGAATGTTTCTCAGAAAGAGAAGAAGTGGTGCAGTCAGTCTCTCCTCAACTCTTAGCCAAGAGAGACTGGCAGCATAGTACTTATATTAGCACTCTGATTACAAAGACAAGCAAGACATGCCACTCTGTTCTGGGCCAGCTGCAGCTTAACTAGGTCTTTCATTGCAGCACTGGACCACATGACTGGACAATAATCAAGGTAAGACACAACTAGAGCCTACAGGACTTGCTTTGTGGGGTGTGCTGTCAAAAAAGCAGAGCACCTCTTTTTTTCACGGACAGATCTCTCCCCGTCTTTACAACCATTAAATCTACATTATAATTTTTGACCATGACAGTTCACAATCTATGGTAACATCAAGTAATTTAGTCTTCTCAACTTGTTCAACAGCCACACGATTCATTACCAGATTCAGCTAAGGTCTAGCTTAGGGAATGATTTGTCCCAAATACGATGCTCTTAGTTTTAGAGATGTTCAGGACCAGTTTATTACTGACCATCTTGAACAAGGGTAACTTCAAGTGTACTGTCAGAGGCGCGTGACCAGAAAGCTAGCTACAGTTTGTTATCCTCCTGTATTGATTTTTATAGTAATTTATTTGAATTTGGCGCTCTGCATTTTCACTGGCTTTTGGCCAGGTGGGACGCGACCGTCTACCTATGTTAGAGAGGTTAAAATGTTGTGGTCATTGGGTTAAAATACAGTCAATCAACGAAACAGCGGGCAAATCATTGGTGCACAATGATGTCATTACTTGTTGTCTTCAAATCGGTTTCTTTCAGTCAATACGTCCCACGAAATGACCCATCAGGTTTGGTTGTGTTACAAACAATGAAATCAAACATGTCTGGAACAGTGTCGTGGAAATTTCCTCTATTTACCAAATCATGAGCGCAAACCACAACACAAATCAGAGTTAGTTATCAAAGTCCATCTTTAATTATATGAGCTCTATCACAACCCTGTGACTCTCAGATCACTTCAGTGTCTATCAATGAATTCTCTGAGAGCCCCCCTACATTGCAACTGAGATCCTTTAATAGCAAATAACACACATAGTCAGACAGCATAGACATAATAAATCGTTCAGCTTTGTCTCCTTACTCAAACCCCAGAACCATAAACCAATCCTCCATATCAACAGGCATATATCAAATTGTCATTTAGATACAACCAACTGTAAATACAACCAATCCTGGACAAGCTCACGGAGAGGATAGAATGATTCCAGACACTGCCATCCTCCTCTCCCCGATGGGAAAAGTAGGGAGTGACTGGCACACAGACACAGTGGAGCAAAGGATATGTTTACACATGATGACACCTTGACCTCTCCCCTCTCTGCGGCCCATGCAACTTAGTCTTGACATAGAACAGATAACTGCCAATGGCCACCACTATAGTACAACAAAATACATTCTTATGAGAAACAACTCATAAGCATATCATGAAAATAAAACATCTTATCTATGTTACCCACCAATTCTGATTATTCCCCAACAACAGTCACGTCCTGTGTGTGTATTTACCTCGAGTGTGTTGTTGAAAATGTAATGAGACTGAATTCACGACACAAGCGGTTCACAAAATCTTTCGTGTTAGGCTCTAAAAAAGGATTTGATCAAACAATAGACCATTCATTGTGTAACAATGAGCATTGGGATTGCAAACAGATGAAGATCGTCAAAGGTAAACAATTTATTTTATTGCAGTTTGTGATTTTGTTACGCCTGTGCTGGTTGAAATAGTTGTTTTTTATGGGGCTCAATCCTCAGATAATCGCATTGTATTCTTTCGCAGTAAATCCTTTTTAAAATCTGACAACGCAGTTGGATTAGCAAGATTCAAGGCTTTCGACCCATGTGAGACAGTTGTATTTTCATGAATGTTTAATATGACTATTTATGTAGTGATCACCGTTTGTTGTCTACTTTTGTCACGTTCTGACCTCTATTTCTGTTGTTTTGTATTTATTTAGTATGGTCAGGGCGTGAGTTGGGTGGGCAGTCTATGTTTGTTTTTCTATGTTTTGGGGCATTTCTATGTTTTCGGCCTAGTATGGTTCTCAATCAGAGGCAGGTGTCATTAGTTGTCTCTGATTGAGAATCATACTTAGGTAGCCTGGGTTTCACTGTGTGTTTGTGGGTGATTGTTCCTGTCACTGTGTTTGTCGTCACAGGATAGGACTGTTTTGCGTTCTCACATTTCTTGTTTTCGTTAGTTTGTTCATGTGTAGTGATTTATTAAAATATGAACAACCACCACGCTGCGCTTTGGTCCGCTTCTCCTCCTCCTACAGACGAACGCCCTTACAGAATCACCCACCACAACAGGACCAAGCAGCGTGTCAACAGGCAGGAGCAGCAGGAGAAGCAACAGCGGCAGCAGGAGATACGTAGTAAGGAATTCTGGACATGGGAGGAAATCCTCGACGGGAGAGGACCCTGGGCTAAGCCAGGAGAATATTGCCGCCCCAAGGCCGAGCTGGAGGCAGCAAAAGCAGAGAGGTTGGCGAAGCAAGCACGGCGGCGCAGACGGAAGCCCGAGAGTCACCCCCAAAAATTTCTTGGGGGGGGGCACAGGGGGAGTGTGGCAGAGTCAGGAGTCAGACCTGAGCCAACTCCCCCCGTTTATCGTGAGGAGCCAAGGAGGAGCTCAGAACCAGAGCTGGTGTTGGAGGTGAGCGAAGCAGAGACTGTGAAGGAGTTTTAATGGGGAAATTGGAGGAGAGTGATATGAGGGACTTGCTGGTTTGGTGCATGAGGCACGACATTCGCCCGACGGAGCGTGTCAGGGATTTAATGGCACCGGGGTCAGCTCTCCATACTCATCCTGAGGTGCGTGCGAGGGGTCTGGTGAAGACTGTGCCAGCCTCACGCACCAGGCCTCCTGTGCATCTCCCTAGCCTTGCACGTCCTGTGCCATCTCAGCACTACAGTGCTCCTAGCAGTGCTAACTGTGGCGGGCGTGGTGCTGGTCAGGCACCGTGTTATGCAGTTGTGCGCACGGTGTCCCCAGTACGCGTGCTTAGCCCGGTGCGCTACATCCCAGCTCCCCACATCTGCCGGGCTAGGGTGAAGATCCAGCCAGGGCGGTTGGTGCCAGCCCTGCTCTCAAGATCTCCAGTACGCCTTCACGGCCTGGTCTATCAGTCACCACCTCCACGCACCAGCCCTCCGGTGGCAGCCCCCCGTACCAGGCTGTCTCTCCAGCCCATCCTTACAGGGGCTTCCTCGTCTCCAGCGCTGCTGGAGCCTCACACCTGTCCGGCGCCTCTGCCGGAGCCTCTCGCCTGTCCGGCGCCGCTGCCGGAGCCTCCCGCCTGTCCGGCGCCGCTGCCGGAGTCTCCCGCCTCTCCGGCACTACCAGGGCCTTCCTCTTCTCCAGCGTTGCCGGAGCTTCCCGTCTGCCCAGCGCAAGCTGAGCTTCCCGTCTGCCCAGCGCCGCCAGTGCCGCCCGTCTGCCAGGAGCCGCCAGTGCCGCCCGTCTGCCAGGAGCCGCCAGTGCTGCCCGTCTGCCAGGAGCCACCAGTGCCGCCCGTCAGCCAGGGGCCGCCAGTGCCGCCAGTCAGCCAGGGGCCGCCAGTGCCGCCAGTCAGCCAGGGGCCGCCAGTGCCGCCAGTCAGCCAGGGGCCGCCAGTGCCGCCAGTCAGCCAGGGGCCGCCAGTGCCGCCAGTCAGCCAGGGGCCGCCAGTGCTGCCAGTCAGCCAGGGGCCGCCAGTGCCGCCAGTAAGCCAGGGGCCGCCAGTAAGCCAGGGGCCGCCAGTGCCGCCAGTCAGTGCCAGTGCCGCCGCCCCTCTGTCCCGAGCAGTTGTCCCTCTGTCCCGAACAGCTGCTTCACCTCGGTCCCGAGCTGCCCCTCTGTCCCGAGCAGCCCCTCTGTCCAGTGGGGTCATTGAGAGGGGTGGCCATGGTGAGTAAGCCAGGGAGGCGGACAATAAGGCGGACTAAGACAATGGTGAAGTGGGGTCCGCGTCCCGCACCAGAGCCGCCACCGCGGACAGACGCCCACCCAGACCCTCCCCTATAGGTCAAGGTTTTGCGGCCGGAGTCCGCACCTTTGGGGGGGGGGTACTGTCACGTTCTGACCTCTATTTCTGTTGTTTTGTATTTATTTAGTATGGTCAGGGCGTGAGTTGGGTGGGCAGTCTATGTTTGTTTTTCTATGTTTTGGGGCATTTCTATGTTTTCGGCCTAGTATGGTTCTCAATCAGAGGCAGGTGTCATTAGTTGTCTCTGATTGAGAATCATACTTAGGTAGCCTGGGTTTCACTGTGTGTTTGTGGGTGATTGTTCCTGTCACTGTGTTTGTCGTCACAGGATAGGACTGTTTTGCGTTCTCACATTTCTTGTTTTCGTTAGTTTGTTCATGTGTAGTGATTTATTAAAATATGAACAACCACCACGCTGCGCTTTGGTCCGCTTCTCCTCCTCCTACAGACGAACGCCCTTACAACTTTCATCCCACTACCAGGTTCACCGAGAGGTTAAAGAAAACCTTCTGAGAAAGTTGGCTATCAATCCACAATATGGCAGAGGTTGAAAAGCCATAACACATTAGTTTTCTCAACAACAGGTTATGGTCAATAATATCAAAGGCTGCACTGAAATCTAACTGTACCGCTCCCACAATCATTATATTATCAACTTCTTTCAACCAATCATCAGGCATTTGTGTCAGTGCAGTACATGTTGAGTGCCCTTCTCTATAAGCATGCTGAAAGTCTGTTGTTAATTTGTTTACAGCGAAATAGCATTGTATTTGTTCATACACAATTGCTACAACACTTTGCTAAGAGCTGGCAGCAAGCTGATCGGTCTGCTATTAGAAGCTGTTAATGCTGCTTTGCCACTCTTGGGTATTGGAATTACTTTGGCTTCCCTCCAGGCCAGAGACAAACACCTTCCTCTAGATTAAAGATATGACAGATAGGAGTGGCTATAGAGTCAGAATTTTTTTTTAACAAGGCAAGTCAGTTAAGAACAAATTCTTATTTACAACGACAGCCTACCCCGGCCAAACCTGGACGACGCTGGGCCAATTCTGTGCCGCCCAATGGGCACACAATTGTCCAGGCTTCATGTGAAGAATCTGCAATTCCATCCACAACAATGTTGTTCTGCTTTGATTGTCCCTCGAGATAATCTGATTTCTCTGTCATCGTTAACATGGATTCACATACTGAACTGATGTCCTCTCTCAATGACTTACAGATCGCTGTCATCTTGTCGTTCTCCTGTTTAAATTCATCCTTCTGAGCCTGGGAGAACTACATACAGTTCTTCTGGTCCTTGACCTCTCTGGTCATCAAATCAAAAATCAAATTAAATGTGTTTGTCAAGTGCGCCGAATACAACAGGTGTAGGTAGACCTTACCATGAAATGCTTACTGACAAGCACTTAACCAACAGGTGTAGGTAGATCTTACCATGAAATGCTTACTGACAAGCCCTTAACCAACAGGTGTAGGTAGACCTTACCATGAAATGCTTACTTACAAGCCCTTAACCAACAGGTGTAGGTAGACCTTACCATGAAATGCTTACTGACAAGCACTTAACCAACAGGTGTAGGTAGACCTTACCATGAAATGCTTACTGACAAGCCCTTAACCAACAGGTGTAGGTAGACCTTACCATGAAATGCTTACTTACAAGCCCTTAACCAACAGGTGTAGGTAGACCTTACCATGAAATGCTTACTTACAAGCCCTTAACCAACAGGTGTAGGTAGTGCTTGTCGTGTTCTGGTACTGCTTGCCGTGTTCCGGTACCGCTTGCCGTGTTCTGTACCGCTTGCCGTGTTCCGGTACCGCTTGCCGTGTTCTGGTACCGCTTGCCGTGTTCCGGTACCGCTTGCCGTGTTCTGGTACCGCTTGGTGTTCTGGTATCGCTTGGTGTTCTGGTACCGCTTGCCGTGTTCCAGTACCGCTTGCCGTGTTCCGGTACCGCTTGCCGTGTTCTGGTACCGCTTGCCGTGTTCCGGTACCGCTTGCCGTGTGGTAGCAGAGAGAACAGTCTATGACCTGGGTGACTGGAGTCTATGACCATTTTTTGGGCCTTTCTCTGACACCGGCTAGTATATAGGTCCTGGATGGCAGGAAGCTTGGCCCCAGTGATTACTGGGAAGTTCGCACTACCCTCTGTAGCGCCTTGCGATCAGCTTTTCAGTCTCCTGAGGGGGAAAAGGTGTTGTCGTGCCCTCTTCATTACTGTCCTGGTGTGTTTGAGCCATGATAGTTTGTTGGTGAAGTGGACCCCAAAGAACTTGAAACTCTCGACCCGCTCCACTACAGCCCGTCAATGTGAATGGGGGCCTGTTCAGCCCGCCTTTTCCTGTAATCCACTATCATCTCCTTTGTCTTGCTCACGTTGCGAGAGAGGTTGTTGTCCTGGCACCACACTGCCAGGTCTCTGACCTCGTCACCATGGGCTGTATCATCATTGTTGGTGATCAGGCCCCACTGTTGTGTCGTCAGCAAACTTAATGATGGTTTTGGGCACTATGGTGTTGAACGATGAGCTGTTGTCCAGGTGGGAAAGGGCAGTGCGGAGTGCGATCAAGATGGCTTCATCTGTGAATCTGTTGGAGCAGTATGGGAATTGGAGTGGGTCTAGGGTTTCCAGGATGATGGTTGACTCCACCAGTACAAAACACTTGAATCTATTTTCTTATTGTTTTAACAACTGCTTTGACTAATTATTTCTGTTCATTTAAAAGATCCTTCACTTGTGACAGAGCGACACCACTTTCCTCAACAATACTCCCACTGGCTTTGGTCTTTGTCATGGTAGCAACGTAGGCTACGATGTTACTCCTCACCGTTGTCATGGTAGCAACGTAGGCTACGCTGTTACTCCTCGCCGTTGTCATGGTAGCAACGTAGGCTACGATGTTACTCCTCGTTGTTGTCATGGTAGCAACGTAGGCTACGCTGTTACTCCTCGCCGTTGTCATGGTAGCAATGTAGGCTAGGCTGTTACCAGTGGAGGAGCTAGAGGTTTATACATGGGCTGGACAGGGGGTGGCCAAGGCTAGTTCAGGGGGTCCATAGACCATGACAGAACATTACTTTGTAAACCTAACCTGGCATCTAAGGAGCATGAATGAATCCTATGATTGCTGATTAGAGGTAGAAGTGATAATTCACTGAACCCGGAGTTCTTCAATGTAGCAGATAGTGAGGTCCATAAGGGTTACTTCACTAGAATTCAATGTGAGGTCCATAAGGGTTACTACACTAGAATTCAATGTGAGGTCCATAAGGGTTAGTACACTAGAATTCAATGTGCCAGATAGTGAGGTCCATAAGGGTTACTTCACTAGAATTCAATGTGAGGTCCATAAGGGTTACTACACTAGAATTCAATGTGAGGTCCATAAGGGTTAGTACACTAGAATTCAATGTGCCAGATAGTGAGGTCCATAAGGGTTACTACACTAGAATTCAATGTGAGGTCCATAAGGGTTACTACACTAGAATTCAATGTGAGGTCCATAAGGGTTACAACACTAGAATTCAATGTGGCAGATAGTGAGGTCCATAAGGGTTACTACACTAGAATTCAATGTGCCAGATAGTGAGGTCCATAAGGGTTACTTCACTAGAATTCAATGTGCCAGATAGTGAGGTCCATAAGGGTTACTTCACTAGAATTCAATGTGAGGTCCATAAGGGTTACTACACTAGAATTCAATGTGAGGTACATAAGGGTTACTACACTAGAATTCAATGTGCCAGATAGTGAGGTCCATAAGGGTTACTACACTAGAATTCAATGTGCCAGATAGTGAGGTCCATAAGGGTTACTACACTAGAATTCAATGTGCCAGATAGTGAGGTCCATAAGGGTTACTACACTAGAATTCAATGTGAGGTCCATAAGGGTTACTACACTAGAATTCAATGTGAGGTCCATAAGGGTTACTACACTAGAATTCAATGTGCCAGATAGTGAGGTCCATAAGGGTTACTACACTAGAATTCAATGTGAGGTCCATAAGGGTTACTACACTAGAATTCAATGTGAGGTCCATAAGGGTTACTACACTAGAATTCAATGTGCCAGATAGTGAGGTCCATAAGGGTTACTACACTAGAATTCAATGTGAGGTCCATAAGGCTTACTACACTAGAATTCAATGTGAGGTCCATAAGGGTTACTACACTAGAATTCAATGTGACAGAAAGTGAGGTCCATAAGGGTTACTACACTAGAATTCAATGTGAGGTCCATAAGGCTTACTACACTAGAATTCAATGTGAGGTCCATAAGGGTTACTACACTAGAATTCAATGTGAGGTCCATAAGGGTTACTACACTAGAATTCAATGTGAGGTCCATAAGGGTTACTACACTAGAATTCAATGTGACAGAAAGTGAGGTCCATAAGGGTTACTACACTAGAATTCAATGTGCCAGATAGTGAGGTCCATAAGGGTTACTACACTAGAATTCAATGTGAAAGACGGTGAGGTCCATAAGGGTTACTTCACTAGAATTCAATGTGCCAGATAGTGAGGTCCATAAGGGTTACTACACTAGAATTCAATGTGACAGACGGTGAGGTCCATAAGGGTTACTACACTAGAATTCAATGTGGCAGATAGTGAGGTCCATAAGGGTTACTTCACTAGAATTCAATGTGGCAGATAGTGAGGTCCATAAGGGTTACTACACTAGAATTCAATGTGAGGTCCATAAGGGTTACTTCACTAGAATTCAATGTGAGGTCCATAAGGGTTACTACACTAGAATTCAATGTGCCAGATAGTGAGGTCCATAAGGGTTACTACACTAGAATTCAATGTGGCAGATAGTGAGGTCCATAAGGGTTACTACACTAGAATTCAATGTGAGGTCCATAAGGGTAACTTCACTAGAATTCAATGTGCCAGATAGTGAGGTCCATAAGGGTTACTACACTAGAATTCAATATGCCAGATAGTGAGGTCCATAAGGGTTACTACACTAGAATTCAATGTGGCAGATAGTGAGGTCCATAAGGGTTACTACACTAGAATTCAATGTGAGGTCCATAAGGGTTACTACACTGGAATTCAATGTGCCAGATAGTGAGGTCCATAAGGGTTATTACACTAGAATTCAATGTGAGGTCCATAAGGGTTACTACACTAGAATTCAATGTGAGTTCCATAAGGGTTACAACACTAGAATTCAATGTGGCAGATAGTGAGGTCCATAAGGGTTACTACACTAGAATTCAATGTGAGGTCCATAAGGGTTACTACACTAGAATTCAATGTGAGGTCCATAAGGGTTACAACACTAGAATTCAATGTGGCAGATAGTGAGGTCCATAAGGGTTACTACACTAGAATTCAATGTGGCAGATAGTGAGGTCCATAAGGGTTACTACACTAGAATTCAATGTGAGGTCCATAAGGGTTACTACACTGGAATTCAATGTGCCAGATAGTGAGGTCCATAAGGGTTACTACACTAGAATTCAATGTGAGGTCCATAAGGGTTACTACACTAGAATTCAATGTGAGTTCCATAAGTGTTACAACACTAGAATTCAATGTGGCAGATAGTGAGGTCCATAAGGGTTACTACACTAGAATTCAATGTGAGGTCCATAAGGGTTACTACACTAGAATTCAATGTGAGGTCCATAAGGGTTACAACACTAGAATTCAATGTGGCAGATAGTGAGGTCCATAAGGGTTACTACACTATAATTCAATGTGCCAGATAGTGAGGTCCATAAGGGTTACTTCACTAGAATTCAATGTGCCAGATAGTGAGGTCCATAAGGGTTACTTCACTAGAATTCAATGTGAGGTCCATAAGGGTTACTACACTAGAATTCAATGTGAGGTCCATAAGGGTTACTACACTAGAATTCAATGTGCCAGATAGTGAGGTCCATAAGGGTTACTACACTAGAATTCAATGTGCCAGATAGTGAGGTCCATAAGGGTTACTACACTAGAATTCAATGTGACAGATAGTGAGGTCCATAAGGGTTACTACACTAGAATTCAATGTGACAGATAGTGAGGTCCATAAGGGTTACTACACTAGAATTCAATGTGAGGTCCATAAGGGTTACTACACTAGAATTCAATGTGAGGTCCATAAGGGTTACTACACTAGAATTCAATGTGCCAGATAGTGAGGTCCATAAGGGTTACTACACTAGAATTCAATGTGAGGTCCATAAGGGTTACTACACTAGAATTCAATGTGAGGTCCATAAGGGTTACTACACTAGAATTCAATGTGCCAGATAGTGAGGTCCATAAGGGTTACTACACTAGAATTCAATGTGAGGTCCATAAGGCTTACTACACTAGAATTCAATGTGAGGTCCATAAGGGTTACTACACTAGAATTCAATGTGACAGAAAGTGAGGTCCATAAGGGTTACTACACTAGAATTCAATGTGAGGTCCATAAGGCTTACTACACTAGAATTCAATGTGAGGTCCATAAGGGTTACTACACTAGAATTCAATGTGAGGTCCATAAGGGTTACTACACTAGAATTCAATGTGAGGTCCATAAGGGTTACTACACTAGAATTCAATGTGACAGAAAGTGAGGTCCATAAGGGTTACTACACTAGAATTCAATGTGCCAGATAGTGAGGTCCATAAGGGTTACTACACTAGAATTCAATGTGAAAGACGGTGAGGTCCATAAGGGTTACTTCACTAGAATTCAATGTGCCAGATAGTGAGGTCCATAAGGGTTACTTCACTAGAATTCAATGTGAGGTCCATAAGGGTTACTACACTAGAATTCAATGTGAGGTCCATAAGGGTTAGTACACTAGAATTCAATGTGCCAGATAGTGAGGTCCATAAGGGTTACTTCACTAGAATTCAATGTGAGGTCCATAAGGGTTACTACACTAGAATTCAATGTGAGGTCCATAAGGGTTAGTACACTAGAATTCAATGTGCCAGATAGTGAGGTCCATAAGGGTTACTACACTAGAATTCAATGTGAGGTCCATAAGGGTTACTACACTAGAATTCAATGTGAGGTCCATAAGGGTTACAACACTAGAATTCAATGTGGCAGATAGTGAGGTCCATAAGGGTTACTACACTAGAATTCAATGTGCCAGATAGTGAGGTCCATAAGGGTTACTTCACTAGAATTCAATGTGCCAGATAGTGAGGTCCATAAGGGTTACTTCACTAGAATTCAATGTGAGGTCCATAAGGGTTACTACACTAGAATTCAATGTGAGGTACATAAGGGTTACTACACTAGAATTCAATGTGCCAGATAGTGAGGTCCATAAGGGTTACTACACTAGAATTCAATGTGCCAGATAGTGAGGTCCATAAGGGTTACTACACTAGAATTCAATGTGCCAGATAGTGAGGTCCATAAGGGTTACTACACTAGAATTCAATGTGAGGTCCATAAGGGTTACTACACTAGAATTCAATGTGAGGTCCATAAGGGTTACTACACTAGAATTCAATGTGCCAGATAGTGAGGTCCATAAGGGTTACTACACTAGAATTCAATGTGAGGTCCATAAGGGTTACTACACTAGAATTCAATGTGAGGTCCATAAGGGTTACTACACTAGAATTCAATGTGCCAGATAGTGAGGTCCATAAGGGTTACTACACTAGAATTCAATGTGAGGTCCATAAGGCTTACTACACTAGAATTCAATGTGAGGTCCATAAGGGTTACTACACTAGAATTCAATGTGACAGAAAGTGAGGTCCATAAGGGTTACTACACTAGAATTCAATGTGAGGTCCATAAGGCTTACTACACTAGAATTCAATGTGAGGTCCATAAGGGTTACTACACTAGAATTCAATGTGAGGTCCATAAGGGTTACTACACTAGAATTCAATGTGAGGTCCATAAGGGTTACTACACTAGAATTCAATGTGACAGAAAGTGAGGTCCATAAGGGTTACTACACTAGAATTCAATGTGCCAGATAGTGAGGTCCATAAGGGTTACTACACTAGAATTCAATGTGAAAGACGGTGAGGTCCATAAGGGTTACTTCACTAGAATTCAATGTGCCAGATAGTGAGGTCCATAAGGGTTACTACACTAGAATTCAATGTGACAGACGGTGAGGTCCATAAGGGTTACTACACTAGAATTCAATGTGGCAGATAGTGAGGTCCATAAGGGTTACTTCACTAGAATTCAATGTGGCAGATAGTGAGGTCCATAAGGGTTACTACACTAGAATTCAATGTGAGGTCCATAAGGGTTACTTCACTAGAATTCAATGTGAGGTCCATAAGGGTTACTACACTAGAATTCAATGTGCCAGATAGTGAGGTCCATAAGGGTTACTACACTAGAATTCAATGTGGCAGATAGTGAGGTCCATAAGGGTTACTACACTAGAATTCAATGTGAGGTCCATAAGGGTAACTTCACTAGAATTCAATGTGCCAGATAGTGAGGTCCATAAGGGTTACTACACTAGAATTCAATATGCCAGATAGTGAGGTCCATAAGGGTTACTACACTAGAATTCAATGTGGCAGATAGTGAGGTCCATAAGGGTTACTACACTAGAATTCAATGTGAGGTCCATAAGGGTTACTACACTGGAATTCAATGTGCCAGATAGTGAGGTCCATAAGGGTTATTACACTAGAATTCAATGTGAGGTCCATAAGGGTTACTACACTAGAATTCAATGTGAGTTCCATAAGGGTTACAACACTAGAATTCAATGTGGCAGATAGTGAGGTCCATAAGGGTTACTACACTAGAATTCAATGTGAGGTCCATAAGGGTTACTACACTAGAATTCAATGTGAGGTCCATAAGGGTTACAACACTAGAATTCAATGTGGCAGATAGTGAGGTCCATAAGGGTTACTACACTAGAATTCAATGTGGCAGATAGTGAGGTCCATAAGGGTTACTACACTAGAATTCAATGTGAGGTCCATAAGGGTTACTACACTGGAATTCAATGTGCCAGATAGTGAGGTCCATAAGGGTTACTACACTAGAATTCAATGTGAGGTCCATAAGGGTTACTACACTAGAATTCAATGTGAGTTCCATAAGTGTTACAACACTAGAATTCAATGTGGCAGATAGTGAGGTCCATAAGGGTTACTACACTAGAATTCAATGTGAGGTCCATAAGGGTTACTACACTAGAATTCAATGTGAGGTCCATAAGGGTTACAACACTAGAATTCAATGTGGCAGATAGTGAGGTCCATAAGGGTTACTACACTATAATTCAATGTGCCAGATAGTGAGGTCCATAAGGGTTACTTCACTAGAATTCAATGTGCCAGATAGTGAGGTCCATAAGGGTTACTTCACTAGAATTCAATGTGAGGTCCATAAGGGTTACTACACTAGAATTCAATGTGAGGTCCATAAGGGTTACTACACTAGAATTCAATGTGCCAGATAGTGAGGTCCATAAGGGTTACTACACTAGAATTCAATGTGCCAGATAGTGAGGTCCATAAGGGTTACTACACTAGAATTCAATGTGACAGATAGTGAGGTCCATAAGGGTTACTACACTAGAATTCAATGTGACAGATAGTGAGGTCCATAAGGGTTACTACACTAGAATTCAATGTGAGGTCCATAAGGGTTACTACACTAGAATTCAATGTGAGGTCCATAAGGGTTACTACACTAGAATTCAATGTGCCAGATAGTGAGGTCCATAAGGGTTACTACACTAGAATTCAATGTGAGGTCCATAAGGGTTACTACACTAGAATTCAATGTGAGGTCCATAAGGGTTACTACACTAGAATTCAATGTGCCAGATAGTGAGGTCCATAAGGGTTACTACACTAGAATTCAATGTGAGGTCCATAAGGCTTACTACACTAGAATTCAATGTGAGGTCCATAAGGGTTACTACACTAGAATTCAATGTGACAGAAAGTGAGGTCCATAAGGGTTACTACACTAGAATTCAATGTGAGGTCCATAAGGCTTACTACACTAGAATTCAATGTGAGGTCCATAAGGGTTACTACACTAGAATTCAATGTGAGGTCCATAAGGGTTACTACACTAGAATTCAATGTGAGGTCCATAAGGGTTACTACACTAGAATTCAATGTGACAGAAAGTGAGGTCCATAAGGGTTACTACACTAGAATTCAATGTGCCAGATAGTGAGGTCCATAAGGGTTACTACACTAGAATTCAATGTGAAAGACGGTGAGGTCCATAAGGGTTACTTCACTAGAATTCAATGTGCCAGATAGTGAGGTCCATAAGGGTTACTACACTAGAATTCAATGTGACAGACGGTGAGGTCCATAAGGGTTACTACACTAGAATTCAATGTGGCAGATAGTGAGGTCCATAAGGGTTACTTCACTAGAATTCAATGTGGCAGATAGTGAGGTCCATAAGGGTTACTACACTAGAATTCAATGTGAGGTCCATAAGGGTTACTTCACTAGAATTCAATGTGAGGTCCATAAGGGTTACTACACTAGAATTCAATGTGCCAGATAGTGAGGTCCATAAGGGTTACTACACTAGAATTCAATGTGGCAGATAGTGAGGTCCATAAGGGTTACTACACTAGAATTCAATGTGGCAGATAGTGAGGTCCATAAGGGTTACTACACTAGAATTCAATGTGAGGTCCATAAGGGTTACTACACTGGAATTCAATGTGCCAGATAGTGAGGTCCATAAGGGTTACTACACTAGAATTCAATGTGAGGTCCATAAGGGTTACTACACTAGAATTCAATGTGAGTTCCATAAGGGTTACAACACTAGAATTCAATGTGGCAGATAGTGAGGTCCATAAGGGTTACTACACTAGAATTCAATGTGAGGTCCATAAGGGTTACTACACTAGAATTCAATGTGAGGTCCATAAGGGTTACAACACTAGAATTCAATGTGGCAGATAGTGAGGTCCATAAGGGTTACTACACTAGAATTCAATGTGGCAGATAGTGAGGTCCATAAGGGTTACTACACTAGAATTCAATGTGAGGTCCATAAGGGTTACTACACTGGAATTCAATGTGCCAGATAGTGAGGTCCATAAGGGTTACTACACTAGAATTCAATGTGAGGTCCATAAGGGTTACTACACTAGAATTCAATGTGAGTTCCATAAGGGTTACAACACTAGAATTCAATGTGGCAGATAGTGAGGTCCATAAGGGTTACTACACTAGAATTCAATGTGAGGTCCATAAGGGTTACTACACTAGAATTCAATGTGAGGTCCATAAGGGTTACAACACTAGAATTCAATGTGGCAGATAGTGAGGTCCATAAGGGTTACTACACTATAATTCAATGTGCCAGATAGTGAGGTCCATAAGGGTTACTTCACTAGAATTCAATGTGCCAGATAGTGAGGTCCATAAGGGTTACTTCACTAGAATTCAATGTGAGGTCCATAAGGGTTACTACACTAGAATTCAATGTGAGGTCCATAAGGGTTACTACACTAGAATTCAATGTGCCAGATAGTGAGGTCCATAAGGGTTACTACACTAGAATTCAATGTGCCAGATAGTGAGGTCCATAAGGGTTACTACACTAGAATTCAATGTGACAGATAGTGAGGTCCATAAGGGTTACTACACTAGAATTCAATGTGAGGTCCATAAGGGTTACTACACTAGAATTCAATGTGAGGTCCATAAGGGTTACTACACTAGAATTCAATGTGGCAGATAGTGAGGTCCATAAGGGTTACTACACTAGAATTCAATGTGCCAGATAGTGAGGTCCATAAGGGTTACTACACTAGAATTCAATGTGAGGTCCATAAGGGTTACTACACTAGAATTCAATGTGAGGTCCATAAGGGTTACTACACTAGAATTCAATGTGCCAGATAGTGAGGTCCATAAGGGTTACTACACTAGAATTCAATGTGGCAGATAGTGAGGTCCATAAGGGTTACTACACTAGAATTCAATGTGAGGTCCATAAGGGTAACTTCACTAGAATTCAATGTGCCAGATAGTGAGGTCCATAAGGGTTACTACACTAGAATTCAATGTGAGGTCCATAAGGGTAACTTCACTAGAATTCAATGTGCCAGATAGTGAGGTCCATAAGGGTTACTACACTAGAATTCAATGTGAGGTCCATAAGGGTTACTACACTAGAATTCAATGTGAGGTCCATAAGGGTTACAACACTAGAATTCAATGTGGCAGATAGTGAGGTCCATAAGGGTTACTACACTAGAATTCAATGTGGCAGATAGTGAGGTCCATAAGGGTTACTACACTAGAATTCAATGTGAGGTCCATAAGGGTTACTACACTAGAATTCAATGTGAGTTCCATAAGGGTTACAACACTAGAATTCAATGTGGCAGATAGTGAGGTCCATAAGGGTTACTACACTAGAATTCAATGTGAGGTCCATAAGGGTTACTACACTAGAATTCAATGTGAGGTCCATAAGGGTTACAACACTAGAATTCAATGTGGCAGATAGTGAGGTCCATAAGGGTTACTACACTAGAATTCAATGTGGCAGATAGTGAGGTCCATAAGGGTTACTACACTAGAATTCAATGTGAGGTCCATAAGGGTTACTACACTGGAATTCAATGTACCAGATAGTGAGGTCCATAAGGGTTACTACACTAGAATTCAATGTGAGGTCCATAAGGGTTACTACACTAGAATTCAATGTTAGTTCCATAAGGGTTACAACACTAGAATTCAATGTGGCAGATAGTGAGGTCCATAAGGGTTACTACACTAGAATTCAATGTGAGGTCCATAAGGGTTACTACACTAGAATTCAATGTGAGGTCCATAAGGGTTACAACACTAGAATTCAATGTGGCAGATAGTGAGGTCCATAAGGGTTACTACACTATAATTCAATGTGCCAGATAGTGAGGTCCATAAGGGTTACTTCACTAGAATTCAATGTGCCAGATAGTGAGGTCCATAAGGGTTACTTCACTAGAATTCAATGTGAGGTCCATAAGGGTTACTACACTAGAATTCAATGTGAGGTCCATAAGGGTTACTACACTAGAATTCAATGTGCCAGATAGTGAGGTCCATAAGGGTTACTACACTAGAATTCAATGTGCCAGATAGTGAGGTCCATAAGGGTTACTACACTAGAATTCAATGTGACAGATAGTGAGGTCCATAAGGGTTACTACACTAGAATTCAATGTGAGGTCCATAAGGGTTACTACACTAGAATTCAATGTGAGGTCCATAAGGGTTACTACACTAGAATTCAATGTGGCAGATAGTGAGGTCCATAAGGGTTACTACACTAGAATTCAATGTGCCAGATAGTGAGGTCCATAAGGGTTACTACACTAGAATTCAATGTGAGGTCCATAAGGGTTACTACACTAGAATTCAATGTGAGGTCCATAAGGGTTACTACACTAGAATTCAATGTGCCAGATAGTGAGGTCCATAAGGGTTACTACACTAGAATTCAATGTGGCAGATAGTGAGGTCCATAAGGGTTACTACACTAGAATTCAATGTGAGGTCCATAAGGGTAACTTCACTAGAATTCAATGTGCCAGATAGTGAGGTCCATAAGGGTTACTACACTAGAATTCAATATGCCAGATAGTGAGGTCCATAAGGGTTACTACACTAGAATTCAATGTGGCAGATAGTGAGGTCCATAAGGGTTACTACACTAGAATTCAATGTGAGGTCCATAAGGGTTACTACACTGGAATTCAATGTGCCAGATAGTGAGGTCCATAAGGGTTACTACACTAGAATTCAATGTGAGGTCCATAAGGGTTACTACACTAGAATTCAATGTGAGTTCCATAAGGGTTACAACACTAGAATTCAATGTGGCAGATAGTGAGGTCCATAAGGGTTACTACACTAGAATTCAATGTGAGGTCCATAAGGGTTACTACACTAGAATTCAATGTGAGGTCCATAAGGGTTACAACACTAGAATTCAATGTGGCAGATAGTGAGGTCCATAAGGGTTACTACACTAGAATTCAATGTGCCAGATAGTGAGGTCCATAAGGGTTACTTCACTAGAATTCAATGTGCCAGATAGTAAGGTCCATAAGGGTTACTTCACTAGAATTCAATGTGAGGTCCATAAGGGTTACTACACTAGAATTCAATGTGAGGTCCATAAGGGTTACTACACTAGAATTCAATGTGCCAGATAGTGAGGTCCATAAGGGTTACTACACTAGAATTCAATGTGCCAGATAGTGAGGTCCATAAGGGTTACTACACTAGAATTCAATGTGACAGATAGTGAGGTCCATAAGGGTTACTACACTAGAATTCAATGTGAGGTCCATAAGGGTTACTACACTAGAATTCAATGTGAGGTCCATAAGGGTTACTACACTAGAATTCAATGTGGCAGATAGTGAGGTCCATAAGGGTTACTACACTAGAATTCAATGTGCCAGATAGTGAGGTCCATAAGGGTTACTACACTAGAATTCAATGTGAGGTCCATAAGGGTTACTACACTAGAATTCAATGTGAGGTCCATAAGGGTTACTACACTAGAATTCAATGTGAGGTCCATAAGGGTTACTACACTAGAATTCAATGTGGCAGATAGTGAGGTCCATAAGGGTTACTACACTAGAATTCAATGTGCCAGATAGTGAGGTCCATAAGGGTTACTACACTAGAATTCAATGTGAGGTCCATAAGGGTTACTACACTAGAATTCAATGTGAGGTCCATAAGGGTTACTACACTAGAATTCAATGTGCCAGATAGTGAGGTCCATAAGGGTTACTACACTAGAATTCAATGTGAGGTCCATAAGGGTTACTACACTAGAATTCAATGTGGCAGATAGTGAGGTCCATAAGGGTTACTACACTAGAATTCAATGTGCCAGATAGTGAGGTCCATAAGGGTTACTACACTAGAATTCAATGTGAGGTCCATAAGGGTTACTACACTAGAATTCAATGTGAGGTCCATAAGGGTTACTACACTAGAATTCAATGTGCCAGATAGTGAGGTCCATAAGGGTTACTACACTAGAATTCAATGTGACAGATAGTGAGGTCCATAAGGGTTACTACACTAGAATTCAATGTGAGGTCCATAAGGGTTACTACACTAGAATTCAATGTGAGGTCCATAAGGCTTACTACACTACACAACTTGCCTACCTGGTTAAATAAAGGTAAAATAAAAAAAAAAAAAAAAAAAAAATCAATATTACAAACTTGCAGTATCATTTTTATGCTCATATATAATATGTTAACTAATAGCAAAGACATTTATTGGAATTGGCCTAATCAAGACCAAATTAAATCTGTGTGACATGATCCCCTTTGGACGTATCATTTTATAATGTCAGTGTACTAGCTAGTACACAGTGCAGGTTTTAATCACGACCAGAGGGACCGCCTAAGAGCCAAATTATCCCTGGTAGATTTAAAACAGCATAATTCTGCAGTTCTGGTGAGAACTGGCAAAATGTTTTACAAACTCGTCCGTGTTGAGGGAGCGGGCCCTCCTTGACTCAACACTGAGAATTCTGAGCTGACTTAACCTGTCATCATCCATGTTGAGGTATCGTGCCCTCCTTGACTCAACACTGAGAATTCCCAGGTGACTTAACCTGTCATCATCCATGTTGAGGTATCGTGCCCTCCTTGACTCAACACTGAGAATTCCCAGGTGACTTAACCTGTCATCATCCATGTTGAGGTATCGTGCCCTCCTTGACTCAACACTGAGAATTCCCAGGTGACTTCACCTGTCATCATCCATGTTGAGGTATCGTGCCCTCCTTGACTCAACACTGAGAATTCCCAGGTGACTTAACCTGTCATCATCTATGTTGAGGTATCGTGCCCTCCTTGACTCAACATTGAGAATTCCCAGGTGACTTAACCTGTCATTTTAATCTCGCAAGAAGCACTGCTGACTGGTGTAACAAAATAAATCTTACAAAGTGGAAATAGCTCATAGAAGACCTCTTTATACGGTTCTAGAAACACAACAAATTCAAGGAGACTAGTCCCTTCCAGTTTTCTCTCTCCTATCAAGAAGCCGCTTGGTTTGATGAACCTCATGTTTGAGGTCCTCTAAATCTGACTCAAAGATCTGAGCAAAGGCAAACAGAGGCTCCTCATTCAAGAATGTTGTCCTCTTTGGGTTGAGAGACTAGGCCCTTTGCATTATCTCGCAATTCTTCTTTGAAAAACACCTCTGTAGCTCAGCTGTGAGACTGTCGAGCACCTGATAAAAGACAGCTCTTTGGAAGCTCTCACCATCACTTTGTCACTATCTTTCTGTCCTACAGTGCTCCTCATCAATGAGTTGTGGAATCATAAGCTTGTTTTAGACTGTCTTTAACACACTGTTTGTACACTTCTTTTGCAGTGCTCTGCAATCTCTTCAACCTCTTTCCATAGTTCTCTAAAGTAACCCTCACCTCTGGTGTCCTGTAATGTGTCTGTAAGGGCACCTACTAGATCCACAGCCCTTCCTGTAATGGGTCTGTAAAGGCACCTACTAGATCCACAGCCCTTCCTGTAATGGGTCTGTAAGGGCACCTACTAGATCCACAGTCCTTCCTGTATGTATCTGTAAGGGCACCTACTAGATCTACAGCCCTTCCTGTAATGTGTCTGTAAGGGCACCTACTAGATCCACAGTCCTTCCTGTACTGTATCTGTAAGGGCACCTACTAGGTCCACAGCCCTTCCTGTAATGTGTCTGTAAGGGCACCTACTAGATCCACAGCCCTCCTGTAATGTGTATGTAAGGGCACCTACTAGATCCACAGTCCTTGCTAGGTCAAGAGAGTTTGATTGGAGCATGTCAGAAAGACATTTTGCATCACAAAGAACTTTACAAAAGGTAACCAAAAGCCCTATGAAATGTAAATCTATCTGAGAAAGAAGGCCCCTTGCCTCCACTGATCTATCACTACTTTTTTCAAGTGTGATATCCTGTAACACTCTCAGAACTGCAGGAAGCCTGCCCCTCAGATTACGGCATGTCATGTATCTGCAGGCCCACTTTACATCCGTAAATCTCCGTAGTTCCCTGGGCTGCTGCTGTGGATATAGCTCTTTCTGAACTGCAAGCCACTTGAGATGAACGTGTGAGTCAGATACAACGTTATAAAACTTCTGCAGGAGAGTAAAAAAGTAAACTGTCTCAGGCACATTTTACAGCATAGACAAGAACCAAATTCAAACAATGTGAATACAGTGCCCTCAGCTCACAGCGGTTAATTTATTAATCTCTCCAGAAATAAGTCTCTCACTGTTGCCGCCTGTTATAGACCCCCCTCAGGTCCCAGCTGTGCCCTGGACACCATATGTGAATTGATTGCCCCCCATCTATCTTCAGAGTTTGTTCTGTTAGGTGACCTGGGATATGTACCCCAGCAGTCCTACAATCTAAGCTTGATGCCCTCAATCTCACACAAATTATCAAGGAACCCATCATGTACAACCCTAAATCCGTAAACATGGGCGCGCTCATAGATATTATCCTGACCAACTTGCCCTCCAAATACACCTCTAATGTTTTCAATCAGGATCTCAGTGACCACTGCCTCAATGCCTGCATCCACTATGGGTCCGCAGTCAAACGACCACCCCTCATCACTGTCGAACGTTCCCTAAAACACTTTTGTGAGCAGGCCTTTCTAATCGACCTGGCCCGGGTATCCCATCAGTTGAGGATGCCTGGTTGTTCTTTAAAAGTGATTTCCTCACCATCTTAAATAAGCATGCACCATTCAAAAAATGTAGTACTAAGAATAGATATAGTCCTTGGTTCACTCCAGACCTGACTGCCCTTGACGAGCACAAAAACATCCTGTGGCGTACTGCGTTAGCATTGAATAGCCCCCGTGATATGCAACTTTTCAGGAAAGTCAGGAACCAATACACGCAGTCAGTCAGGAAAGCAAAGGCTAGCTTTTTTCAATCAAAAATGTGCATCCTGTAGCACTAACTCCAAAAAGTTCTGGGACACTGTAAAGTCCATGGAGAACAAGAGCACCTCCTCCCAGCTGTCCACGGCACTCAGGCTAGGAAACACTGTCACCACCGATAAATCCATGATAATTGAGAATTTCAAGAAGCATTTCTCTACGACTGGCCATGCTTTCCTCCTGGCTACCCCAAACCCAAACAGCTCCGCACCCCCCGCAGCTACTTGCCCAAGCCTCCCCAGCTTCTCCTTCACTCAAACCCATTTCTGAAAGAGCTGCAAAACCTGGACCTGTACAAATCAGCTGGGCTAGACAATCTGGACCCTCTCTTTCTTTCTAATATTATCCGCCGCCATTGTTGCAACCCCTAATACCGGTTTGTTCAGCCTTTCTTTCGTATCATCCAACATCCCTAGCGATTGGAAAGTTGCCACCCCCTCTTCAAAGGGGGTGACATTCTAGACCCGAACTGTTTTAGACCTATATCCATCCTGCCCTGCCTTTCTAAAGATTTCAAATGTCAATAACCATATTCTTATCGACAGACTCATCAGGCTTGGTCTCTCAAATGACTGCCTCACCTGATTCACCAACTACTTCTCAGACAAAGTTCAGTGTGTCAAATCGGAGGGCCTGTTGTCCGGACCTCTGGCAGTTTCTATGGGGGTACCACAGGGTTTAATTCTCGGGCCGACTCTTTTCTCTGTATATATCAATGATTTCGCTCTTGCTGCGGGTGATTCCCTGTTCCACGCAGATGACACCATTCTGTATACTTCTGGCCCTTCTTCGAACACGGTGTTAACTAACCTCCAAACGAGCTTCAATGCCATACAACACTCCTTCCGTGGCCTCCAACTGCTCTTAAACGCTAGTACAACCAAATCCATGCTTTTCAACCGTTCGCTGCCTGCACCCGCCCGCCCTACTAGCATCACTTCTCTGGACGGTTCTGACTTAGAATATGTGGACAACTACAAATACCTTGGTATCTGGCTAGACTGTAAACTCTCCTTCCAGACTCATATAAAACATCTCTCATTCAAAATTAAATCTAGAATTGGCTTCCTATTTTGCAACAAAGCCTCCTTCACTCACGCCGCCTAGTAAAACTGACTATCCTACCGATCCTCCACTTCGGCGATGTCATTTACAAAATAGCCTCCAATACTCTACTCAGCAAACTGGAAGCAGTCTATCACAGTGCCATCCGTTTTGTCACCAAATCCCCTTATACCACCCACCACAGCGACCTGTATGCTCTAGTCGGCTGGCCCTCGCTACATATTCGTCGCCAGACCAAGTGCCTCCAGGTCATCTATAAGTCCATGCTAGGTAAAGCTCCGTCGTATCTCAGCTCACTGGTCACGATAACAACACCCACCCGTAGCACGTGCTCCAGCGGGTATATCTCACTGGTCATCCCCAAAGCCTACACCTCTTTGGCCGCCTTTCCTTCCAGTTCTCTGCTGTCAGTGACTGGAACGAATTGGAAAAATCGCTGAAGCTGGAGACTTATATTTCCCTCACTAACTTTAAACATCAGCTATCTGAGCAGCTAACCGATCGCTGCAGCTGTACATAGTCCATCTATAAATAGCCCATCAACTACCTCATCCCCATACTGTTATTTATTTGATTTATTTTGCTATCTGAGCAGCTGCTGTACATATTTTTTTATGTACTTTTCTGCTCTTTTGCACACCAGTATCACTACTTTCACATCATCATCTGCTCATCTATCACTCCAGTGTTAATTTGCTAAGTTGTAATTACTTTGCTACTAAGGCCTATTTATTGCCTTACCTCCTCACGCCATTTGCACACACTGTATATAGACGTTATTTTTTCTCTATTGTGTTATTGACTGTACGCATGTTTATTCTATGTGTAACTCTGTTGTTGTTGTTTGTGTCGTAACGCTTTGCTTTATCTTGGCCAGATCGCAGTTGTAAATGAGAACTTGTTATCAACTCGTTTACCTGTTTAAATAAAGGTGAAATAAAAGAAAAAAATTAAAAGCAAATGCACATTTTTAGTCCGTGCAGACACACCAGAATGCTTTCCGCTCATGACAGATGCACCGTCACAGCCTTGAAACACAAGATAATTTATGTATTCCAGACCATGTTTTTCAAAGCAATCAATTATCATTTCTGTGAGACCTGCTGCATCTAAGCTTTCAGCTGACTGAAAGTGTAAAAGGCTGTTGTGGATGGCCTCGTTGTACCTCACAACTAAAGACATTTCTTCTTTTTCTTTTTAAATATTTGGTTTCATCTGAAAATACACTGAAAACTTCACTTTATTTTACTTCTCTTATTAGTTCGCTCTGTACCATCTCAGCTAAGCCCTAAATAACCTCCTTCTGGGTTTGTTGGCTTGTCTACTCAGCATTGCCACATGCATTCATCCTTTTCTCTACGAGACTCTTTTCTCTACGAGACTCTCGATGACCTCTCTGCTCTATATTTTGAGTAGCAGTTAATAGGAGCACCTCTGCAATTGTTTTAATGTAAAGTACAGTTTTCCTCCACTTTCTTCATTCATGACATCTAACATTGATGAGTTGCTGTCAATAGCCCTTTTATGCTGATTCCAAGCACACATAGCATTGATATGATGCTCTGCCTTCAAATGGAGCTTAAACCCAGAACCTTTAAACAGAGCCTTTTCCCAGTTACAAAAACCTGACTGTGATGTGAAGGCAGATACAGGTGTATTGGGCACAGAAAAATGCCCACAGGCGAAACAATAAGTCGAATCTTGACTTACAGAATATTGTCCTTTATACCAGGAGCTGTTGAAAGCCCTTTTCCTAGAACCATGCTGAGCTCTGGGAAATGTTTTCAAACGGCTGTACAGGACCCTCTTCTCTGGATCTTGTAATGTCTGAAATACACGCTGAATAATGTGTCATATTTCCATGGAAATGTATAATTAAGTGATCCACAAGATTAGATACTAACAGCTGCTAACTAAAATGTCTAGATTAAAGTATAGGCCTGGCCTACCATTGGGTCCTTTTGGAAAAGCACATCTGTTGCTTGATACAGTTGGGAGGGGCTCGATGACATCTCCTAGCAGCTCTGGCTCACTGTATTGCTCAGAGCCAGAGGTCTCTGTATCATCCCTACATTAGAATAACACAAAAACCATTAGTGTATATTCACAATAAAAATGCCACAGCCATAAAAACAAGAACACACATGAATCAACAACCAACATGCTATGCTAAGCAGCTACTGTATCAGTGGCAGCTAGGCTAGCTGCTACGCTAAGCAGCTACTGTATGAGTGGCAGCTAGGCTAGCTGCTACGCTAAGCAGCTACTGTATGAGTGGCAGCTAGGCTAGCTGCTACGCTAAGCAGCTACTGTATCAGTGGCAGCTAGGCTAGCTGCTACGCTAAGCAGCTATTGTATCAGTGGCAGCTAGGCTAGCTGCTACGCTAAGCAGCTACTGTATCAGTGGCAGCTAGGCTAGCTGCTACGCTAAGAAGCTACTGTATCAGTGGCAGCTAGGCTAACTGCTACGCTAAGCAGCTCATCAGACATTTGGCCGTTTCGTGAACGGGGTTGTACCTTATAAACTGAGAGGTGAGTGTATACGAAATGTACAGGATCGAGCATTTAATTTAAGCTGCCATTATGGCGTTATGGCAACCACCAAGGGATGTTAAAATATCTACCGACCTAACTAGCTATCTGTCTAGGGATGGTTAAACAGCTGTGGGGGGTGGAATGATAATTACGGATTCATTGGCCATTCATGCCATTAGTGATCTGAAATGGGTTAGGGATCCAGATAGATAATACTCTGTCCATTTTGTCACCTGTTCAGACAGAACATCCTAGGGAAATCTACCTACCTAACCAGCTACCTGTATGTCTGGGGTGGTAATACAGCTCAGGGGGGTAGATAGATAATTAGGTCCATCGCTGGCCATTAATGTCATTAATACTTTGAGTAGATAGACGAGGGGAAAATTACACATATTTCCATGAACATGTTAATGTTGTGATGAGAGACAGCAATCTATTAAATTAGGACAGAGAGACGTGCATCGCCTGAGACCTCTAACGCAGGATGCCACCAGTGATCAGCATTCTGTGTAACTAACTAAGTCAGGGTCACACAGTGATCAGCCTTCTGTGTTACTAACTAAATCAGGGTCACACAGTGATCAGCCTTCTGTCTGTGTTACTAACTAAATCAGGGTCACACAGTGATCAGCCTTCTGTGTTACTAACTAAATCAGGGTCACAGAGTGTTTCTTGGAAGTCTTAAACACATCTACTTTGAAACAGAAGTCTCCACCTCACACACATGGTTATGGGTTTAAAATGCAGAAGACACCTCTACCATGTCAGATATATAGAGTTGACATGAATTACATGTTGAGTTTGCATCCCAATATTACACTTTATATACATCACAGAAGACTGAAATAACAAAACCGTTTTACACAAATACACTGGATTTCCGGCATATTTTTTTAAATAATGTTTATTATTGATGAAATTATAAAAAAATAGTAATTATATTCCACACATGAGGCCACTAGAGGGCAATTTAATCATTTGACCGCAGGAAATGGCCATGTCAACAGTTAACGGCCAGGGTTAAAGGGAGTAATAGTTTTGTGATATATGAGCCCCTGCCAGTAGGATCAGGAAACCCCAGGGAATAGAACAAGAGCCAAGGAGAGGGAGGGAACTGGCTGCCGTGTGTGTGTGTGTGTGTGTGTGTGTGTGTGTGTGTGTGTGTGTGTGTGTGTGTGTGTGTGTGTGTGTGTGTGTGTGTGTGTGTGTGTGTGTGTGTGTGTGTGTGTGTGTGTGTGTGTGTGTGTGTGTGTGTGTGTGTGTGTGTGTGTATGCATGTATACAGTAGCCTGCTCTGTCCCGCTACTGTCAGTTAAAGTAACCCTGAAGGACTCTGACTGAGTAGGCTCTTTGAACCTCTTCTCCTCTGTCATAATAACCTGGCAGCCACTTAGTTCAGGATTACTAGACCCTTCCCCTGAAGCATCGCACACTGTGTGCATCCCAAAAGGCACCCTATTCCCAGGCCTACATCGTGCACTACTTTTGACCAGGGCCTATTCCCAGGCCTATATCGTGCACTACTTTTGACCAGGGCCTATTCCCTGGCCTATATCGTGCACTATGCCAGTTGGGACTCTCCTTCGGCACTCCGGCCAATCTGAGGGTGACTCCGGCCAATCTGAGGGTGACTCCGGCCAATCTGAGGGTGACTCCGGCCAATCTGAGGGTGACTCCTGCCAATCTGAGGGTGACTCCGGCCAATCTGAGGGTGACTCCGGCCAATCTGAGGGTGACTCCGGCCAATCTGAGGGTGACTCCGGCCAATCTGAGGGTGACTCCGGCCAATCTGAGGGTGACTCCGGCCAATCTGAGGGTGACTCCGGCCAATCTGAGGGTGACTCCGGCCAATCTGAGGGTGACTCCTGCCACCCTCAGGGTGAACTGAAGTTATATTAGCATGTATAAGACAGCAAGGCCACCTTGATCCAGAGGGAGTCAGATATGGCCCTGGAACAACATCTCTTCTCCTGGTAGCAGGGTTTTTTAAAATACCATTTTATCCCCTCAGGTTTTGGACAATTATTTCATTAATGTGATGAAGTGACAGTCAGGAATGGGTAATGAATCTGCTGTGATGAGGTGACTGTCAGTACTGGGTAATGATACAGCTGTGATAAGGTGACTGTCAGTACTGGGTAATGGTACTGCTGTGATGAGGTGACTGTCAGTACTGGGTAATGATTCTGCTGTGATGAGGTGACTGTCAGTACTGGGTAATGATTCTGCTGTGATGAGGTGACAGTCAGTACTGGGTAATGGTACTGCTGTGATGAGGTGACTGTCAGGAATCTGTAATGGCACTGCTGTGATGAGGTGACTGTCAGTTCTGGGTAATGGTACAGCTGTGGTGAGGTGACTGTCAGTTCTGGGTAATGGTACAGCTGTGATGAGGTGACTGTCAGTACTGGGTAATGGTACAGCTGTGATGAGGTGACTGTCAGTACTGGGTAATGGTACTGCTGTGATGAGGTGACTGTCAGTACTGGGTAATGGTACTGCTGTGATGAGGTGACTGTCAGTACTGGGTAATGGTACTGCTGTGATGAGGTGACTGTCAGTACTGGGTAATGGTACTGCTGTGATGAGGTGACTGTCAGTACTGGGTAATGGTACTGCTGTGATGAGGTGACTGTCAGTTCTGGGTAATGGTACAGCTGTGATGAGGTGACTGTCAGTACTGGGTAATGGTACTGCTGTGATGAGGTGACTGTCAGTACTGGGTAATGGTACAGCTGTGATGAGGTGACTGTCAGTACTGGGTAATGGTACAGCTGTGATGAGGTGACTGTCAGTACTGGGTAATGGTACTGCTGTGATGAGGTGACTGTCAGTACTGGGTAATGGTACTGCTGTGATGAGATGACTGTCAGTACTGGGTAATGGTACAGCTGTGATGAGGTGACTGTCAGTACTGGGTAATGGTACTGCTGTGATGAGGTGACTGTCAGTTCTGGGTAATGGTACAGCTGTGATGAGGTGACTGTCAGTTCTGGGTAATGAATCAGCTGTGATGAGGTGACTGTCAGTACTGGGTAACGGTACAGCTGTGATGAGGTGACTGTCAGTACTGGGTAATGGTACAGCTGTGATGAGGTGACTGTCAGTACTGGGTAATGGTACTGCTGTGATGAGGTGACTGTCAGTACTGGGTAATGGTACTGCTGTGATGAGGTGACTGTCAGTTCTGGGTAATGGTACTGCTGTGATGAGGTGACTGTCAGTACTGGGTAATGGTACAGCTGTGATGAGGTGACTGTCAGTACTGGGTAATGGTACAGCTGTGATGAGGTGACTGTCAGTTCTGGGTAATGGTACAGCTGTGATGAGGTGACTGCCAGTACTGGGTAATGGTACAGCTGTGATGAGGTGACTGTCAGTACTGGGTAATGGTACTGCTGTGATGAGGTGACTGTCAGTACTGGGTAATGGTACAGCTGTGATGAGGTGACTGTCAGTTCTGGGTAATGGTACTGCTGTGATGAGGTGACTGTCAGTACTGGGTAATGGTACTGCTGTGATGAGGTGACTGTCAGTACTGGGTAATGGTACTGCTGTGATGAGGTGACTGTCAGTTCTGGGTAATGGTACAGCTGTGATGAGGTGACTGTCAGTACTGGGTAATGGTACAGCTGTGATGAGGTGACTGTCAGTACTGGGTAATGGTACTGCTGTGATGAGGTGACTGTCAGTACTGGGTAATGGTACTGCTGTGATGAGGTGACTGTCAGTTCTGGGTAATGGTACTGCTGTGATGAGGTGACTGTCAGTTCTGGGTAATGAATCAGCTGTGATGAGGTGACTGTCAGTTCTGGGTAATGGTACTGCTGTGATGAGGTGACTGTCAGTACTGGGTAATGGTACTGCTGTGATGAGGTGACTGTCAGTACTGGGTAATGGTACTGCTGTGATGAGGTGACTGTCAGTTCTGGGTAATGGTACTGCTGTGATGAGGTGACTGTCAGTACTGGGTAATGGTACAGCTGTGATGAGGTGACTGTCAGTACTGGGTAATGGTACTGCTGTGATGAGGTGACTGTCAGTTCTGGGTAATGGTACAGCTGTGATGAGGTGACTGTCAGTACTGGGTAATGGTACAGCTGTGATGAGGTGACTGTCAGTACTGGGTAATGGTACTGCTGTGATGAGGTGACTGTCAGTACTGGGTAATGGTACAGCTGTGATGAGGTGACTGTCAGTTCTGGGTAATGGTACTGCTGTGATGAGGTGACTGTCAGTACTGGGTAATGGTACAGCTGTGATGAGGTGACTGTCAGTACTGGGTAATGGTACAGCTGTGATGAGGTGACTGTCAGTTCTGGGTAATGGTACAGCTGTGATGAGGTGACTGCCAGTACTGGGTAATGGTACAGCTGTGATGAGGTGACTGTCAGTACTGGGTAATGGTACTGCTGTGATGAGGTGACTGTCAGTACTGGGTAATGGTACAGCTGTGATGAGGTGACTGTCAGTTCTGGGTAATGGTACTGCTGTGATGAGGTGACTGTCAGTACTGGGTAATGGTACTGCTGTGATGAGGTGACTGTCAGTACTGGGTAATGGTACTGCTGTGATGAGGTGACTGTCAGTTCTGGGTAATGGTACAGCTGTGATGAGGTGACTGTCAGTACTGGGTAATGGTACAGCTGTGATGAGGTGACTGTCAGTTCTGGGTAATGGTACTGCTGTGATGAGGTGACTGTCAGTACTGGGTAATGGTACTGCTGTGATGAGGTGACTGTCAGTTCTGGGTAATGGTACTGCTGTGATGAGGTGACTGTCAGTTCTGGGTAATGAATCAGCTGTGATGAGGTGACTGTCAGTTCTGGGTAATGGTACTGCTGTGATGAGGTGACTGTCAGTACTGGGTAATGGTACTGCTGTGATGAGGTGACTGTCAGTACTGGGTAATGGTACTGCTGTGATGAGGTGACTGTCAGTTCTGGGTAATGGTACTGCTGTGATGAGGTGACTGTCAGTACTGGGTAATGGTACAGCTGTGATGAGGTGACTGTCAGTACTGGGTAATGGTACTGCTGTGATGAGGTGACTGTCAGTTCTGGGTAATGGTACAGCTGTGATGAGGTGACTGTCAGTACTGGGTAATGGTACAGCTGTGATGAGGTGACTGTCAGTACTGGGTAATGGTACTGCTGTGATGAGGTGACTGTCAGTACTGGGTAATGGTACAGCTGTGATGAGGTGACTGTCAGTTCTGGGTAATGGTACTGCTGTGATGAGGTGACTGTCAGTACTGGGTAATGGTACTGCTGTGATGAGGTGACTGTCAGTACTGGGTAATGGTACTGCTGTGATGAGGTGACTGTCAGTTCTGGGTAATGGTACAGCTGTGATGAGGTGACTGTCAGTACTGGGTAATGGTACAGCTGTGATGAGGTGACTGTCAGTTCTGGGTAATGGTACTGCTGTGATGAGGTGACTGTCAGTACTGGGTAATGGTACTGCTGTGATGAGGTGACTGTCAGTACTGGGTAATGGTACTGCTGTGATGAGGTGACTGTCAGTTCTGGGTAATGGTACTGCTGTGATGAGGTGACTGTCAGTTCTGGGTAATGGTACTGCTGTGATGAGGTGACTGTCAGTTCTGGGTAATGGTACTGCTGTGATGAGGTGACTGTCAGTACTGGGTAATGGTACAGCTGTGATGAGGTGACTGTCAGTACTGGGTAATGGTACTGCTGTGATGAGGTGACTGTCAGTTCTGGGTAATGGTACAGCTGTGATGAGGTGATTGTCAGTTCTGGGTAATGGTACAGCTGTGATGAGGTGACTGTCAGTTCTGGGTAATGGTACAGCTGTGATGAGGTGACTGTCAGTACTGGGTAATGGTACTGCTGTGATGAGGTGACTGTCAGTACTGGGTAATGGTACTGCTGTGATGAGGTGACTGTCAGTACTGGGTAATGGTACTGCTGTGATGAGGTGACTGTCAGTACTGGGTAATGGTACAGCTGTGATGAGGTGACTGTCAGTACTGGTTAATGGTACAGCTGTGATGAGGTGACTGTCAGTTCTGGGTAACGGTACAGCTGTGATGAGGTGACTGTCAGTACTGGGTAATGGTACAGCTGTGATGAGGTGACTGTCAGTTCTGGGTAATGGTACAGCTGTGATGAGGTGACTGTCAGTACTGGGTAATGGTACTGCTGTGATGAGGTGACTGTCAGTTCTGGGTAATGGTACTGCTGTGATGAGGTGACTGTCAGTACTGGGTAATGGTACTGCTGTGATGAGGTGACTGTCAGTACTGGGTAATGGTACAGCTGTGATGAGGTGTTTGTCATTGGGGAAAACATTAGTAGGTCATTCAGTCATCCATGTTCCAAATGGAACCCTATTCCCTATATAGTGCACTACTTTAGACCAGGGCCCTGTGGAACCCTATTCCCTATATAGTGCACTACTTTAGACCAGAGCCCTATGGAACCCTATTCCCTATATAGTGCACTACTTTAGACCAGAAACCTATGGAACCTTATCCCCTATAATGTGCATTACTTTACCAAAGCTATGTGGGCTCTGTTCAAAGCAGTTCATTATAGCCTCCTGTACCCCAGCAGTTCATTAAAGCCTCCTGTACCCCAGCAGTTCATTATAACCTCCTGTACCCCAGCAGTTCATTATAACCTCATGTAAGTTAGCAGTTCATTATAACCTCCTGTACCCCAGCAGGTCATTATAACCTCCTGTAAGTTAGCAGTTCATTATAACCGTCTGTACCCCAGCAGTTCATTATAGCCTCCTGTACGAGAGCAGTTCATTATATCCTCCTGTACCCCAGCAGTTCATTATAACCTCCTGTACCCCAGCAGTTCATTATAACCTCCTGTACCCCAGCAGTTCATTATAGCCTCCTGTACCAGAGCAGTTCATTATAACCTCCTGTACCCCAGCAGTTCATTATAGCCTCCTGTACCCCAGCAGTTCATTATAACCTCCAGGAACCCAGCAGTTCATTATAGCCTCCTCTACCCCAGCAGTTCATAAAAGCCTCCTGTACCCCAGCAGTTCGTTATAACCTCCTGTACCCCAGCAGTTCATTATAACCTCCTGTACCCCAGCAGTTCATTATAACCTCCTGTACCCCAGGAGTTCATTATAACCTCCTGTACCCCAGCAGTTCATTATAACCTCCTGTACCCCAGGAGTTCATTATAACCTCCTGTACCCCAGCAGTTCATTATAACCTCCTGTACCCCAGCAGTTCATTATAACCTCCTGTACCCCAGCAGGTCATTATAACCTCCTGTACCCCAGCAGTTCATTATAACCTCCTGTACCCCAGCAGTTCATTATAACCTCCTGTACCCCAGCAGTTCATTATAACCTCCTGTACCCCAGCAGTTCATTATAGCCTCCTGTACCCCAGCAGTTCATTATAACCTCCTGTACCCCAGCAGTTCATTATAACCTCCTGTACCCCAGCAGTTCATTATAGCCTGTACCCCAGCAGTTCATTATAACTTGTACCCCAGCAGGTCATTATAACCTCCTGTACCCCAGCAGTTCATTATAACCTCCTGTAAGTTAGCAGTCATTGTTGTCCTATCTCGTGGTCTATAGTTCCTGGTCCGTATCTCTGAGGTAATCCAGGCCACTGTATTAATGTGTCCCTTTGAGAGGACACTCTGGGCTTTCCAATGACATCATGTGTTGGGGGGTGTGACCTTGACAACATTATCTTCCTGTTTCTTAACAAAATGGCTACCGTCAAAATTAGCCCATTTAATAGAAGGTTGAAAATTAGTTTGTGTAATGATTGTGTCATTTATTATATTTTATTTTGAGTTTGAAATTCAAATAGTTTCCAGTCAGTGAATATCTTAGAAATAGTAAATAGCAAAGTGAGTTGTGTAATCATTATTTCACATGAAATAAGAGCTTATGAAGAAATGTCCTCTGTAGTGGACACCATGATGATGCAACTATGTTTTTCACCATTGACTCTAATGATAATGTTTTCACCTACTGTACCCATTGACTGTAATGTTTTCACCTACTGTACCCATTGACTGTAATGATAATGTTTTCATCTACTGTACCCATTGACTGTAATGATAATGTTTTCATCTACTGTACCCATTGACTGTAATGATAATGTTTTCATATACTGTACCCATTGACTGTAATGATAATGTTTTCATCTACTGTACCCATTGACTGTAATGTTAATTACGTCTTCATGACGACGACAGAGCATCATTTTGCACTCTCAATAACGACTAACAAAGCTATCTCCTCATTTACACACAGTGAGCAGACCACATGCTAACGACTAACAAAGCTATCTCCTCATTTACATACTGGAGTCAGACAGAAGCTCTGACATATGATGAGTCCTGGGTGACGATTTATAACCCCATGAGAGGAGCTATTGTCTGGAGAACAGTCCCTCCTCTGTCTGTCTGTGTGTGTGTGTGTGTGTGTGTGTGTGTGTGTGTGTGTGTCTGTGTGTGTGTGTGTGCGCGTGTCTGGGAGGGACGGGAAGTGTAATTGCTTGTGCAGTTACACTGATGTGACAGCGCAAGGCTTTAGCTTTGCAATTGTGTGTGTCGTAATGTACCATCATTCATTATAAACGGCTGTAGCATCAACACAGCGTTAACACTGACTCCATCACACCTGTCTGTCACCTTGGAAACAGACCTCACATCTCCCTGGTATTGTCACGGTGCAGGGCTGACCACCCTGTCAGGGGAAACAGACCTCACATCTCCCTGGTATTGTCATGGTGCAGGGCTGACCACCCTGTCAGGGGAAACAGACCTCACATCTCCCTGGTATTGTCACGGTACAGGTCTGACCACCCTGTCAGGGGAAACAGACCTCACATCTTCCTGGTATTGTCACGGTACAGGTCTGACCACCCTGTCAGGGGAAACAGACCTCACATCTTCCTGGTATTGTCACGGTGCAGGGCTGACCACCCTCTCAGGGGAAACAGACCTCACATCTCCCTGGTATTGTCAAGGTGCAGGGCTGACAACCCTCTCAGGGGAAACAGACCTCACGTCTTCCTGGTATTGTCACGGTGCAGGGCTGACCACCCTCTCAGGGCAAAACAGACCTCACGTCTCTCTGGTATTGTCACGGTGCAGGGCTGACCACCCTCTCAGGGGAAACAGACCTCACGTCTCCCTGGTATTGTCACGGTGCAGGGCTGACCACTCTGTCAGGGGAAACAGACCTCACATCTCCCTGGTATTGTCACGGTGCAGGGCTGACCATCCTGTCAGGGGAAACAGACCTCACATCTCCCTGGTATTGTCACGGTGCAGGGCTGACCACCCTGTCAGGAGAAACAGACCTCACATCTCCCTGGTATTGTCACAGTGCAGGGCTGACCACCCTGTCAGGGGAAACAGACCTCACATCTCCCTGGTATTGTCACAGTGCAGGGCTGACCACCCTCTCAGGGGAAACAGACCTCACATCTTCCTGGTATTGTCACGGTGCAGGGCTGAACACCCTCTCAGGGGAAACAGACCTCACATCTCCTTGGTATTGTCACGGTGCAGGGCTGACAACCCTCTCAGGGGAAACAGACCTCACGTCTTCCTGGTATTGTCACGGTGCAGGGCTGACCACCCTCTCAGGGCAAAACAGACCTCACGTCTCCCTGGTATTGTCACGGTGCAGGGCTGACCACCCTCTCTGGGGAAACAGACCTCACGTCTCCCTGGTATTGTCACGGTGCAGGGCTGACCACTCTGTCAGGGGAAACAGACCTCACATCTCCCTGCTATTGTCACGGTGCAGGGCTGACCACCCTATCAGGGGAAACAGACCTCACATCTCCCTGGTATTGTCACCGTGCAGGGCTGACCACCCTGTCAGGAGAAACAGACCTCACATCTCCCTGGTATTGTCACAGTGCAGGGCTGACCACCTTGTCAGGGGAAACAGACCTCACATCTCCCTGGTATTGTCACGGTGCAGGGCTGACCACCCTCTCAGGGGAAACAGACCTCACATCTCCCTGGTATTGTCACGGTGCAGGGCTGACCACCCTCTCAGGGGAAACAGACCTCACGTCTCCCTGGTATTGTCACGGTGCAGGGCTGACCACCCTCTCAGGGGAAACAGACCTCACATCTCCCTGGTATTGTCACGGTGCAGGGCTGACCACCCTGTCAGGGAAACAGATATATGGGGCTTTATTAGCACGGGAAACATGTGTTAACATTGCCAAAGCAAGTGAGGTAGATAATATATAAAAAATGAACAATAAACATTACACATACAGAAGTTTCAAAACAATTAAAGACATTACAAATGTCAAATCTCTCTCTCTGTGATTCTTTGTCTCTCGCTCCCCTAGTCTGCCTCAGACCAAATTCGTTAGTTAAAACCTCTAAGGGATCAGTGTCCCTCCCGCTGGACGGTTGAGCTAACGTAGGCTAATGGGATTAGCATGAGGTTGTAAGTAACAAGAACATTTCCCAGGATATAGACATATCTGATATGGGCAGAAAGACTCAATTATTTTATTGTTTGAGGAGAGTGCTTAGTTATATACTTGAAAATGTATAAATAAACCAATTAGGGACATTTTGGCAGTCTTGATATAACATTTTCAACAGAAATGCAATGGTTCATTGGATCAGTCTAAAAGTTTGCAAATACACATGTAAATTGCACCTAACCTGGAAAAGTACATTATGGCCTTTCTCTTGCATTTCAAAGTTAATGAGGGGAAAAAAACTATTGTTTTTGTTTGTATTGTCTAATACCAGATCTAATGTGTTATATCCTCCTACATTCCTTTCACATTTCCACAAACGTCAAAGTGTTTCCTTTCTAATGGTATCAAGAATATGCATATTCTTGCTTCAGGTCCTGGGCTACAGGCAGTTAGATTTGGGTCCTGAGCTACAGGCAGTTAGATTTGGGTCCTGAGCTACAGGCAGTTAGATTTGGGTCCTGAGCTACAGGCAGTTAGATTTGGGTCCTGAGCTACAGGCAGTTAGATTTGGGTCCTGAGCTACAGGCAGTTAGATTTGGGTCCTGAGCTACAGGCAGTTAGATTTGGGTCCTGAGCTACAGGCAGTTAGATTTGGGTCCTGAGCTACAGGCAGTTAGATTTGGGTATGTCATTGAAGGAGACAATTGAAAAAAAGGGTCTGATCCTTAAAAGGTTTTTAAATGGTCTAATTCAGTGGATGACCCTTTTTTAAATTCCACATTACTGCTGTCTGAGCATCTGGAAGGCAAATATAGCATTTCAAGGTCAAGATACAGTTTGATCTGATTTAAATAATCTGTTCGTTTCTGGAGTACCCCCATTTGAAATGAGAAAAGTACAAATGAAAGACCCAGCGGTAAGACAGCCACTCATACTGAATACAATTATGGCATACCATTACAGCTAGCCTGAGGTCTTCATACAACAAGATGGCATACCACTACAGCTAGCCTGAGGTCTTCATACAACAAGATGGCATACCACTACAGCTAGCCTGAGGTCTTCATACAACAAGATGGCATACCATTACAGCTAGCCTGAGGTCTTCATACAACAAGATGGCATACCACTACAGCTAGCCTGAGGTCTTCATACAACAAGATGGCATACCATTACAGCTAGCCTGAGGTCTTCATACAACAAGATGGCATACCACTACAGCTAGCCTGAGGTCTTCATACAACAAAAGATGTGTCCTCCCAACTGAAACCAGTGGTGGTCGATGTTTTGCTGCAGTGTTGAAATCCAGCCTCCTCATCCTCCTCTCCTCATCCTCTTCCTCCCCTCATCTTTCCTCCTCCTCCCCTCCTTCTCCTTCCTCCACATTCTCCTCCTTCCACCTCCTCCTCCTCTTTCCTCATCTCCTCCTCCTCCTACTCCTTCCTCGTCTTCCTCCACCTCCTCCTCTTTCCTCCTCTTCCTCCTTCCTCCACCTAATCCCCTCTTCCTCCTTCCTCTTCTTCCTCCATTTCATCCTCCTCCTTCCTCCTCTTCCTTCCCTCCTCCTCCTCCTCCTCCTCCTCCTCCTCCTCAGTCAGGCAGATTGATTACCTATTGCAGTAGCATCACAGTGGAGATCTGACCTTTCAGACATCCCTCTACAGACTCTGACATTAGCATTCCTGATCACACACACACACACACACACACACACACACACACACACACACACACACACACATACAACCCCCCCCCCCCCCCCCCCCCCCACACACACACACACACACACAAACACACACACACATACAAACCCACACACACACACACACACACACACACACATACAACCCCCCCCCACCCCCCCACACACACACACAAACATACACACACACACCCCCACCCCCCCCTCCCCACACACACACACACAGCTACAGCGTCCAGTATTCCCTAATTATTTTAAGTCATGGATCACAGTGCTTGGTCTGTTTGCTTTGTGCTGGTTAAAATACTATTTGGGTTTTAAAACAGCTACTACTAGTGCTGTGTGGTTCTAGTAGCATTCAGTCATTTGATTAACTTCAAGAGAAAGAAGATCGAGAGAGAGAGATAGCGAGTAAGACACGTGACAGAGAGAGATAGCGAGTAAGACACGTGACAGAGAGAGATAACGAGTAAGACACGTGACAGAGAGAGATAGCGAGTAAGACACGTGACAGAGAGAGATAGCGAGTAAGACACGTGACAGAGAGAGATAGCGAGTAAGACACGTGACAGAGAGAGATAGCGAGTAAGACACGTGACAGAGAGAGATAGCGAGTAAGACACGTGACAGAGAGAGATAGCGAGTAAGACACGCGACAGAGAGAGAGAGAGAGAGAGAGAAAGGGAGAGAGAGAGAGAGAGAGTGAGTAAGATGTGACAGAGAGAGAGAGAGAGAGAGAGAGAGAGAGAGTGAGTAAGACACGTTACAGAGAGAGAGAGAGAGAGAGAGAGAAGAAAATGGAGAGAGAAAGATGGGGGGGAAACAAAAGAAAAGAGGGATCATTCCCAGGATGGTCCAATAGAAGGTTTAGTGTGTATGTGACGGACAGACGGACGGACGGACAGACAAAGTCGCTCTTCTGATTGGAGGCTTATGAAGGGACCGAGAAGGAGAGCTGGAGCGGGAAAACAGCTAGCTACCTCCTTCTAATATGTGACTAGCTAACCCCTTCTAATATGTGACTAGGTTCCACCTTCTAATATGTGACTAGCTACCCCCTTCTAATATGTGACTAGCTACCTCCTTCTAATATGTGACTAGCTACCCCCTTCTAATATGTGACTAGCTACCTCCTTCTAATATGTGACTAGCTACCCCCTTCTAATATGTGACTAGCTACCCCCTTCTAATATGTGACTAGCTACCCCCTTCTAATACAGTGGGGCAAGAAAGTATTTAGTCAGCCACCAATTGTGCAAGTTCTCCCACTTAAAAAGATGAGAGAGGCCTGTAATTTTCATCATAGGTACACATCAACTAAGACAGACAAAATGAGATAAAAAATCCAGAAAATCACATTGTAGGATTTTTTATGAATTTATTTGCAAATTATGGTGGAAAATAAGTATTTGGTCAATAACAAAAGTTTATCTCAATACTTTGTTATATACCCTTTGTTGGCCAAACATTTTCTGTAAGTCTTCACAAGGTTTTCACACACTGTGCGTTGAAAGACCCAGCCACGTTTCATCTTCAATGCCCTTGCTGATGGAAGGAGGTTTTCACTCAAAATCTCACAATACATGGCCCCATTCATTCTTTCCTTTACACGGATCAGTCGTCCTGGTCCCTTTGCAGAAAAACAGCCCCAAAGCTGATGTTTCCACCCCCATGCTTCACAGTAGGTATGGTGTTCTTTGGATGCTACTCAGCATTCTTTGTCCTCCAAACACGACGAGTTGAGTTTTTACCAAAAAGTTTTATTTTGGTTTCATCTGACCATATGCCATTCTCCCAATCTTCTTCTGGATCATCCAAATGCTCTCTAGCAAACTTCAGACTTTTGTTATTGACAAAATACTTATTTTCCACCATAATTTGCAAATAAATTTATAAAAAAATCTTTTTTTTCTCATTTAGTCTGTCACAGTTGAATTGTACCTATGATGAAAATTACAGGCCTCTCTCATCTTTTGAAGTGGGAGAACTTGCACAATTGGTGGCTGACTAAATACTTTTTTGTCCCACTGTATCCCCTTACACTTGTGTCTATAAGGTAGTAGTTTTGGAATTGTTAGCTAGATTACTTGTTGGTTATTACTGCATTGTCGGAACTAGAAGCGCAAGCATTTCGCTACACTCGCATTAACATCTGCTAACCATGTGTATGTGACAAAGAAAATTTGATTTGATTTGATTTTGATTAGCTAGCTAGAACTCTCTTTCTCTACTCTCTCATCCTGTAAACCTAAGCCTTTATTGATTACACACGAATCAAACAGTGGTAAATTGTGTCTAAAAAAAAAAAGTTTGTGTGCATGTGTGTGAATCTGATCTCCTCTCTCCTCAGAGATAGGTCTGACTAAGTGCTGCTGAAAAGGTCAAGTGAGATCAAGTGATGTCACAGGATCAGGAAGTGATGCCAGGTCAATAACCTAATCGATAATGGATGCCCTGGTGGGTATTGATACCGAACACAGAATGGCATGTCACTGGAATGCAAACTGATATACTGTGTTTAGTGGTGAAATAAGTATGGGATAAATCAGATGTTATTTGTCACATGCGCCGAATACAACAGGTGTAGTAGACCTCACAGTGAAATGCTGAATACAACAGGTGTAGTAGACCTTACAGTGAAATGCTGAATACAACAGGTGTAGTAGACCTTACAGTGAAATGCTGAATACAACAGGTGTAGTAGACCTCACAGTGAAATGATGAATACAACAGGTGTAGTAGACCTTACAGTGAAATGATGAATACAACAGGTGTAGTAGACCTTACAGTGAAATGATGAATACAACAGGTGTAGTAGACCTTACAGTGAAATGCTGTACACAACAGGTGTAGTAGACCTGACAGTGAAATGCTGAATACAACAGGTGTAGTAGACCTCACAGTGAAATGCTGAATACAACAGGTGTAGGTAGACCTCACAGTGAAATGCTGAATACAACAGGTGTAGGTAGACCTCACAGTGAAATGCTGAATACAACAGGTGTAGTAGACCTCACAGTGAAATGCTGAATACAACAGGTGTAGTAGACCTTACAGTGAAATGCTGAACACAACAGGTGTAGTAGACCTCACAGTGAAATGCTGAATACAACAGGTGTAGTAGACCTTACAGTAAAATGCTGAATACAACAGGTGTAGTAGACCTTACAGTGAAATACTGAATACAACAGGTGTAGTAGACCTCACAGTGAAATGCTGAATACAACAGGTGTAGTAGACCTCACAGTGAAATGCTGAATGCAACAGGTGTAGTAGACCTCACAGTGAAATGCTGAATACAACAGGTGTAGTAGACCTCACAGTGAAATGCTGAATACAACAGGTGTAGTAGACCTTCCAGTGAAATGCTGAATACAACAGGTGTAGTAGACCTCACAGTGAAATGCTGAATACAACAGGTGTAGTAGACCTCTCAGTGAAATGCTGAATACAACAGGTGTAGTAGACCTTACAGTGAAATGCTTACTTACTTACAAGCCTTTAACAAACAATGCAGTTTTAAGAAAAATACCAAATAAGAAATACAAGTAACAAATAATTAAAGAGCAGCAGTAAAATAACAATAGCGGTGCTATATACAGGTTGTACCGGTACAGAGTCAATGTGGAGGCTATATACAGGTGGTACCGGTACAGAGTCAATGTGGAGGCTATATACAGGTGGTACCGGTACAGAGTCAATGTGGAGGCTATATACAGGTGGTACCGGTACAGAGTCAATGTGGAGGCTATATACAGGTGGTACCGGTACAGAGTCAATGTGGAGGCTATATACAGGGTGTTACCGGTACAGAGTCAATGTGGAGGCTATATACAGGGTGTTACGGTACAGAGTCAATGTGGAGGCTATATACAGGGGGTACTGGTACAGAGTCAATGTGGAGGCTATATACAGGTGGTACCGGTACAGAGTCAGTGTGGAGGCTATATACAGGGGGTACCGGTACAGAGTCAATGTGGAGGCTATATACAGGGGGTACCGGTACAGAGTCAATGTGGAGGCTATATACAGGGGGTACCAGTACAGAGTCAATGTGGAGGCTATATACAGGGTGTTACGGTACAGAGTCAGTGTGGAGGCTATATACAGGGGGTACCGGTACAGAGTCAATGTGGAGGCTATATACAGGGTGTTACTGTACAGAGTCAATGTGGAGGCTATATACAGGGTGTTACGGTACAGAGTCAATGTGGAGGCTATATACAGGGGGTACCGGTACAGAGTCAATGTGGAAGCTATATACAGGGGGTTACGGTAAAGAGTCTATGTGGAGGCTATATACAGGGGGTACCGGTACAGAGTCAATGTGGAGGCTATATACAAGGTGTTACGGTACAGAGTCAGTGTGGAGGCTATATACAGGGGGTACCGGTACAGAGTCAGTGTGGAGGCTATATACAGGGGGTACCGGTACAGAGTCAATGTGGAGGCTATATACAGGGGGTACCGGTACAGAGTCAATGTGGAGGCTATATACAGGGTATTACGGTACAGAGTCAATGTGGAGGCTATATACAGGGGGTACAGGTACAGAGTCAATGTGGAGGCTATATACAGGGTGATATGGTACAGAGTCAATGTGGAGGCTATATACAGGGTATTACGGTACAGAGTCAATGTGGAGGCTATATACAGGGTATTACGGTACAGAGTCAATGTGGAGGCTATATACAGGGGGTACCGGTACAGAGTCAATGTGGAGGCTATATACAGGGTATTACGGTACAGAGTCAATGTGGAGGCTATATACAGGGGGTACCGGTACAGAGTCAATGTGGAGGCTATATACAGGGTGTTACTGTACAGAGTCAGTGTGGAGGCTATATACAGGGTATTACGGTACAGAGTCAATGTGGAGGCTATATACAGGGGGTACCGGTACAGAGTCAATGTGGAGGCTATATACAGGGTATTACGGTACAGAGTTAATGTGGAGGCTATATACAGGGTATTACGGTACATACATGATATAATTATTCATACATTAGTAATAGAAAGGAAACAGACTCTTTGTTTAAGTCTTAAAATACTCCTTTAATAATACAATTGTAGACACAAGTTGCTACAGAGTAAAGTATAACAGTATATGATAGTTCTCTCCAAGTTCTGCAAAAATGTCTAAAACATTGTGTAGCTCATATACTGTAGCCTCTCCCAGTCCTCCTTGCATGAATTTCCCTGGAAACAACATTTTAGTAAATCTAACGTCCCCCTGACAGCAGGAACCATCTTGTCCATGGTTCTTCTTTGACCGAAACATATTTGACCCGAAACTTGACCTTTCATCACAAGTATAGAGTCATAACAATGTGAACGAGTCCAAGCAGCTTCTGAAACCAGGTGGCTGGTTTCATTAGGTCTGTGGCGGCCTTGTGTTCTCAGTAAACCAGATAACCACGGTGGGATCCAGACAGGAGGAGTCTGAACGTAGACGCCTTATGATAGTGCCTGAAGGGCACAACACTCAAAAACAGGTTTTAACAAACACACAGAGGTCTCCTAGAAGAGGAGACCTTACAGTTTATCATAACATAATTTATTAACCCTTTTAAAAAGGTATGAGCCCTTGGTTTAATCCTCCTCATTCCCCCCACCAGGCCACAACAAAAGCAAAGCAACTCAAGCATAGTATTTATAAGAAACATCCAGAAAAGGTGCATTAGATTGCAAAACAATCCTCAGGAGATTGAGGATGGAAAGAAGGACCTGGGAGATGAGGAACATGAAGGATAAGCATGCCTGGCATAGTCTTATGAAGAACACGTTTGCCAGCTGCACAGAATGCACAAATGCAAATCAGTAGAACAAGCATGGGATTCAATGATGGAAATAAAATCGGAAAACGACTTAAATCCAAAATGTCCTAGTTAATCTTTCAACCACCCAAATGGGAACCAGGAGTCATCTCCTGTAGGGGTGTAGGTATCAACCAATTGAGTCAGTTTCTTGAGAATTTCTGTCATATTATCAGAGGAGTCAGGGAGAAGCATAACACATTCAGTGGGGGAAATATAATTTAGGCCCTGCAATATCCCCCCCTCCTTATCCAGGATGCAGTCTAATGCCGGGCTATACCTGGCTGTAACAACATTAAGACTGATCATCAGTAGAAAGAAGGGCAAAACCAGCAATAGTCAAATTCAAAAGGGCCTGCATGGAGTAGGTGACGTTGTTAATCCAATCACCTACAACAATTGATCCAAACAACTCACTCTGACTCTGAGGGTTTTTCAAAACGACTACATATGAACCTCTAGGCGTGGCTCGTCGACTCAGGTTTTGGACCATGTTTACCCTTTGATTACGGGTTTTCAATTGGTTCCCCTGCATCTCTATTCCTCCGAGCAGAGACTGCTGCTGCAGAATTAGAAGCACCAAAAACATGTACCTTAAAGGTTTACCCCAAGTTCTGTATTTAACAATGTGACCTTAGCGGTCATGTGTAACAACATTAGGGTCTGGTTGTGAACTCTTATCTATTAGGATGGTTGTGACGTCTCCCGGCAGTGTGAGGGGAGACAATGGGGGTTGTGGCGTCTCCTGTCAGTGTGAGGGGAGACAATGGGGGTTGTGACGTCTCCTGGCAGTGTGAGGGGAGACAATGGGGGTTTTGTCGTCTCCTGTCAGTGTGAGGGGAGACAATGGGGGCTGTGACGTCTCCTGGCAGTGTGAGGGGAGACAATGGGGGCTGTGACGTCTTCTGGTAGTGTGAGGGGAGACAATTGGGGCCGTGACGTCTCCTGGCAGTGTGATTGGTGGTGCCACCCCTGGTGCTTCTGGACCTTCACTGCTGTGGGTGTCGCTGCGATGACCTGGTACGGGCCCATCCATCAGGGGTGGTTCCATTTCCTCTTCTGGACCCTCACTGCTGTGGGTGTCACTGTGATGACCTGGTACGGGCCCATCCATCAGGGGTGGTTCCATTTCCTCTTCTGGACCTTCACTGCTGTGGGTGTCGCTGCGATGACCTGGTACGGGCCCATCCATCAGGGGTGGTTCCATTTCCTCTTCTGGACCCTCACTGCTGTGGGTGTCGCTGTGATGACCTGGTACGGGCCCATCCATCAGGGGTGGTTCCATTTCCTCTTCTGGACCCTCACTGCTGTGGGTGTCGCTGTGATGACCTGGTACGGGCCCATCCATCAGGGGTGGTTCCATTTCCTCTTCTGGACCCTCACTGCTGTGGGTGTCGCTGCGATGACCTGGTACGGGCCCATCCATCAGGGGTGGTTCCATTTCCTCTTCTGGACCCTCACTGCTGTGGGTGTCGCTGTGATGACCTGGTACGGGCCCATCCATCAGGGGTGGTTCCATTTCCTCTTCTGGACCTTCACTGCTGTGGGTGTCGCTGCGATGACCTGGTACGGGCCCATCCATCAGGGGTGGTTCCATTTCCTCTTCTGGACCTTCACTGCTGTGGGTGTCACTGTGATGACCTGGTACGGGCCCATCCATCAGGGGTGGTTCCATTTCCTCTTCTGGACCTTCACTGCTGTGGGTGTCGCTGCGATGACCTGGTACGGGCCCATCCATCAGGGGTGGTTCCATTTCCTCTTCTGGACCCTCACTGCTGTGGGTGTCACTGTGATGACGTGGTACGGGCCCATCCATCAGGGGTGGTTCCATTTCCTCTTCTGGACCCTCACTGCTGTGGGTGTCGCTGCGATGACCTGGTACGGGCCCATCCATCAGGGGTGGTTCCATTTCCTCTTCTGGACCCTCACTGCTGTGGGTGTCGCTGTGATGACCTGGTACGGGCCCATCCATCAGGGGTGGTTCCATTTCCTCTTCTGGACCCTCACTGCTGTGGGTGTCGCTGCGATGACCTGGTACGGGCCCATCCATCAGGGGTGGTTCCATTTCCTCTTCTGGACCTTCTGCTTGATCCATTCTTCAACGTCAACAGCTAGGCTGTCTGGGTCACCCTGTTCTGGAACTTCCTGGGCCTTCCTGTATTGGGAATGCAAAGACATAACAGCATGGGATAGTTCCTTTATATATTTACTCAAATCATCATGCAATGCGGTCAGGTCAGTCAGTTTTGGAATCAGTGGTCTGTGTAAAGGAATGTTAATTAGACGGCCAGTTAAGATCTCATCTGGGCTAAGCCCTGTTCTGCGGTTTATACTATTGCGCATTTTCATCAAGACTAAGGGGAGACACTCTAACCATGACTTCCCTGTGGAGTGGCATGCTTTGGCAAGCTCCTCTTTTATGGTTTGATTAGCCCTCTCAGTAATCCCATTACTTTGTGGGTGGTAAATACAAACAAACTTCTGATCTATCCCCATTTGGGCAACTACATCGCCTGTGAGATGGGTGCCATTGTCTGCGGAGAGAACTTCCTCTATATCAATTCTAGGAATAATTTATCTTACCAAAACGTTTGCTACTGTTTTAGCATCACAGTCAATAGTTGGAAATGTTTCAATCCACCTGATAAAGCGCTAAATTATTACCAGGTACTATCTCTTTCTTTCCTTTCGTTCAGCCATGTCTATGAAATCCAAAGGGTGAACGGGCCAGTCGGCGGTGGAAATTTCCCTGGTTTCAGGGCGGTACCCTTACCAATGTTGTATTGCATATATGTAGTACATTTATACATGTGTGTTTTGCAAATTTCAAACAGATTTGGACAAAACCAGCTGTCAGATATTGGTCTTACCATCTCCCTCCTTGGTGCGTGGCCCAAACCCGTGGGCCAGGCGACACACAGAGTAGATGAGAGGCAGAGGCAGAACTGGTTTGCCAGAGAGTGATTTCCTCCACAGGCCATCAGCAGCCTCTAGACTCCCACAAAGGGTGATTAAGTGCATCAGCAGCCTGGTGTTGGTCCAGATCACTGATTTCAGACGTGCACAGGGAAGCAAGCAGAACAGCATGAGTATGGCGGCGGGAAGCATCATTCTTAGCAGCAGCATCAGCAGCTGCATTACCTAAACTAACGCTGTCAGTCTTACCTGTGTGGGCACGGACCCTAACAAAAGCCAAGGCAGGAAGCAACATAGCTTCACACAGGGCTTCTATCTGTAAACAGTGTTTAATAGGGGTACCAGATACGTTAACAAAGTCCCTACCTTTCCAAACCCCTATCCAAGACAGGTGAATGCCAATGGCATATGCAGAGTCAGAATAAATGTTAACTTGTTATGGCTGCAATCCCACTAACGGGAATCAGGAAGCTTGGTCACGAAAATCAGAAAAGCAATCAAATTAATCGTTTACCTTTGATGATCTTCGGATGTTTTCACTCACGAGACTCCCAGTTACACAACAAATGTTCCTTTTGTTCCATAAAGATTATTTTTATATCCAAAACGCCTCCGTTTGTTTGTCGCGTTATGTTCAGAAATCCACAGGAAAGAGCGGTCACGACAACGCAGACAAAAATTCCAAATAGTTTCCATAATGTCCACAGAAACATGTCAAAGTTTTTTATAATCAATCCTCGGTTGTTTTTAAAATATATAATCGATAATATATCAACCGCAAATGTCTTTCACAGTAGGAGAGGGAAAAGCAATACCTATCCAAACTCTGTTGCGCGAACAAAACTCATGTGACCACTTGTTATCGTTCTGGCTCATTTTTCAAAATAAAAGCCTGAAACTATGTCTGAAGACTGTTGACACCTTGAGGAAGCGATAGGAAAAGGAATCTGGTTCATATCCCTTTAAATCCAGCAAAGGGAGGTTATGGAACATGGAGTTTTCAAAATAGAAGCCACTTCCTGTTTTGATTTTCCTCAGGCTTTCGTCTGCAATATCAGTTCTGTTATACTCACAGACAATATTTTGACAGTTTTGGAAACTTTAGGGTGTTCTCTATCCAATACTAATAATAATATGCATATATTAGCAACTGAGACTGAGGAGCTGGCCGTTTACTATGGGCACCTTTTCATCCAAGCTACTCAATACTGCCCCTGCAGCCATAAACAGTTAACCTTCAAACCACTTCCTAATTTACATGCTTCAGTAAGCTCTAGAAGCTCAGCTTGTTGTGCTGAGCAATGTTCAGGCAAGGGCTGTTCAATCAACAAGGACCTATCCAGTGAGACCATACCAAACCCTGCATGTTTCCTTCCAGTCTCCCTATCAATAAAGGCAGAGCCGTCAACAAAGAGAGTAAGATTAGCGAGCTCAAGAGGTTCATCATAAAGGTCAAGTCGGGCCTTTGAATCTCGTTGAACTTGATCAGGAAATTGTCTCTACTCAGTAGGCCGGAGAGTTCAGAAACGGATCCTTAACAGTATTACCTGTTGTATCTTCAGTCCAGTACAGCGTTGAAGATATCCCAGCGACTCCCATCATCCTCACTGACTTAGATGTGAGCCCCAGGCCGAGGTGTTGGCCTGTAGATCCAATGCAGGAGGTGTGAGCCCCAGGCCGAGATGTTGGCCTGTAGATCCAATGCAGGAGGTGTGAGCCCCAGGCCGAGGTGTTGGCCTGTAGATCCAATGCAGGAGGTGTGAGCCCCAGGCCGAGGTGTTGGCCTGTAGATCCAATGCAGGAGGTGTGAGCTCCAGTATCTATTAAAAATGGTACCTCTTGATCGTTGACCTTCAGAGTGATGATTGGTTCCATGGTCTCATCCGGAAATACGTACTGGTGACACTGGAGAAGGGGGTCAGGGCATCCCTATTGTTGATTATTCTGTGCTGGGAACCACGCCTGGGTTGTCACAGGAGGCTGTTGGGGCCATCCATATTTTTAAGGTTGCTGCTGTGGTTGTTGTAGGCACATGTTTCTTATATGACCTGCCACACTGCAGTACCAGCACACCAGCGGTTGTCTCAGTGTGGGTAAGTATGGTTGTGGGTTCCCATATGGTTGAGGAGGGAACTGAGTAGCAGGTGCTTGGCTAAACTATGGAGCAGGTGGTGGAGGAGGCTGCTGCTGCAGAGCAGCTGGGGTTACAGCCACCATTAGATTGCTGGTCTTCCCTTTGTCCAGCTGGGCCTTCTTGAGCTATGTGTCAAGTCCAGTCATTCTTGCTTTTTCCTTCAGTCTTCATCTTTTTCCAGGCTCTGCAGTGTTGTCTAACGGGGTCCTCTTTAGAAGGTCCTTCTGTCCCATCCCACAACATTCTCTGTAGTAGTAAGTGGAATCAAACTTCTCAGTAGATTTCCCCTTGCCATTATGTCTTCATCTTATCCATCCAGTCGAGAATATCATCATCTTCAGTGAAGAGAAGTTCACCCAGTCTGGCAACGTCTCTGGTGGCTTTATCCATTTCCTGACTGACTGCGTGTATTGGTGGTGTCTCTGGTGGTGGTTTTCTCCATTTCCTGACTGACTGCGTGTATTGGTGGTGTCTCTGTTGGCTTTATCCATTTCCTGACTGACTGCGTGTATTGGTGGTGTCTCTGTTGGCTTTATCCATTTCCTGACTGACTGTGTGTATTGGTGGTGTCTCTGGTGGCATTATCCATTTCCTGACTGACTGCGTGTATTGGTGGTGTCTCTGTTGGCTTTATCCATTTCCTGACTGACTGCGTGTATTGGTGGTGTCTCTGTTGGCTTTATCCATTTCCTGACTGACTGCGTGTATTGGTGGTATCTCTGGTGGCTTTATCCATTTCCTGACTGACTGCGTGTATTGGTGGTGTCTCTGGTGGCTTTATCCATTTCCTGACTGACTGCGTGTCTTGGTGGTGTCTCTGGTGGGCTTTATCCATTCACCTCTGCATCTTCTTTTAATGAGCTTTCCATGAGGTCCTTTGCCGTGAAAACTCTAGGGTAGAGAGGTGTTGATTGTGTCTTGGCATCATTCCATATTTCTCCATGTTCTTGATACATTCTACCCGGTGCCGGTGGTGGAGAAGAATTATCGCCTGGAGCTACTAGTTCGTATGAGAGTAGTGGATCAATTCCTTTAAACCTCCGCAGGAGGGAGGGGGCGTTGGAGCATATGGTGGTGCGTTGCATTCTAGAGGAATCTTCTCTGTCTTGACAGAGACTTTCATCTTTGTCAATTCCTTTTTCAAACCGTAGCTTTCTGTTGAGTCCAGGGATCGTTTTTTAACATTTACAGTCACAGCAAACAGGGTGGATTCTTATTTTTCTTATTTTTCTTTTCTCTTTGTCTTATTTTCCTGTCTTTCTTTTCACAATGTCCTGCACATGTTGATATCTGGTTTTATTAAACGACCCGTCCGTAGGGACGCGCCATATTCAGTGGCGTCCTTAGTCCTATCATGCCTTTTCATTGAAAAGTGGGGTATTTCCCAATTAAAAACCACAGAGGGGTGGCGGGTTTCATTGTGACCTTGCCCCTTAGAACACTCTGAGCTCCCGTTGGCCTCAATTGCATTTTTATTTGTTTTACTTGTCATTAATTACGTGTAATGTGAATACAAATAAATATATGCAAAAAAACTAAACTATTTGTATTGTCTCCCGTAAGTTTATTTAAAGCAGGGTGATAAGTAAATGATAACTAAATACCATGTAATGTACGGGTGGTGTAAAACAATCGTCCTCTATGGCGCAACCACGAAATAGTGCTTGTATAATATTATATATATAATATAATATAATTGAATAGGGTTCAAGATGATTTATAACTGGTGTAAACTTTGGTGTCACCTCCACAACAATCCTGGTATCTCTGTGATAATCTTCCAAGGGAGAAACGACTTCAAAAAACAATTTATTTTTAAAATAACATGGGTCAGTAACACACTGGTAGGTCTATTTCCTAATACAGCAAGGGTGTATGCATTGAGGTTTTTACCCCAAACAGGCAACTCTTAGAGCATCTGATCTGAATGTCAACTCAATAAATTCTAATACACATTATATTGTTTATAACTAACTCCTGATTTAACGTCCCACCATCCAGTCATACCACACAGAAGACATGATACATAGAACAATTACAAAATAAATAGAGCAATTATCAGAAACATTTTCAAACCCTTTATCACAACAATTAGCATTTATACTTGGAATTTCGCCCTAAACGTATCTCCAAAATTCACAATAATAATAATAATAATAATAACAATCAGTGTTTATGTTTGTAATTTCGCCCTAAACCTATCAACAAGTCTCACAATATTTTATTTAAAAATATATGTATCTTTATTTAACCAGGTAGGCCAGTTGAGAACTAAATGAGAAGTTCTCATTTACAACTGCGACCTGGCCAAGAAAAAGCAAGCAGAGCGACACAAACAACACAGAGTTACAGAGTTACACATGGAATAAACAAACGTACAGTCAATAACACAATAGAAAAATCTATGCACAGTGTGTGCAAATGTAGTAAGATTAGGGAGGTAAGGCAGTGAATAGGCCATAGTGGCGAAATAATTACAATTTAGCATTAACACTGGAGTGATAGATGTGCAGATGATGATGTGAAAGTAGACATACTGTGGTGCAAAATTGTAGGCACAAAGTACAGTATTTTATTTCTTCAACTAGGCAAGTCAGTTAAGAACACATTTTAATTTGTTCAGGGGCAGAACAACAGCTCGGGGCTTTGAACTTGCAACCTTCCGGTTACTAGCCCAATGCTCTAACCACTGGGCTACCCTGTTACTGTGTCTCTAACCACTAGGCTACCCTGTTACTGAGTCTCTAACCACTAGGCTACCCTGTTACTGTGTCTCTAACCACTAGGCTACCCTGTTACTGTGTCTCTAACCACTAGGCTACCCTGTTACTGTGTCTCTAACCACTAGGCTACCCTGTTACTGTGTCTCTAACCACTAGGCTACCCTGTTACTGTGTCTCTAACCACTAGGCTACCCTGTTACTGTGTCTCTAACCACTAGGCTACCCTGTTACTGTGTCTCTAACCACTAGGCTACCCTGCCACCCCTGCCGTATAACAGTGTATGATAGTCCTCCCCAAGTTCTGCAAAATGTCTAAGACATCCTGTAACTCATATAGCCTCTCCCAGTCCTCCTTGCGTGAGTTTCCCTGGCAACAACATTTTAAGAAATCTAACTTGTCAGCAAGTAAAAACTCAGAAGTGGGTTTGACCGAAACTTGACCTTTCATCACAAGTATAGAGTCATAACAAGGTGACCGAGTGTAAGCATCTTCTGACAGGTGGCTGAACTTGTTTGAACCTTTCTAGGGCAGGCGTTCCGCTAGCGGAACCCCTCGACAACATTCCGCTAGCGGAACCCCTCGACAACATTCCACTAGCGGAACCCTTCGACAACCTTCCTATGAAAAGGCAGTGCGCAAATTCAATTTTTTTTTTTTTAAATATGTCACTTTCACACATTAACAAGTCCAATACAGCAAATGAAAGATAGACTTCTTGTTAATCTACGCATCGTGTCCGATTTCAAAAATTATTTACAGCGAAAGCACAACATATGATTATGTTAGATCACCGCCAATTCAAAAAAACACACAGCCATTTTTCCAGCCAAAGATAGGAGTCTCAAAAAGCAGAAATATAGATAAAATTAATCACTAACCTGTGATGATCTTCATCAGATGACACTCATAGGACATCATGTTTCACAATACATGTATGTTTTGTTCGATAAAGTGCATATTTATATCCAAAAAACTCAGTTTACATTAGCGCGTTACGTGCAGTAATGTTTTGATTCCAAAACATCCAGTGATTTTGCAGAAATACTCATAATAAACATTGATAAATGATACAAGTGTTATTCACAGAATTAAAGATAGACTTCTCCTTAAAACTTCTTGTGACTAGCAATCCCGGATCCGGGCCGTAATCATAGCCTCAAACGAATACCCCTAGAAAATGTTCCTATTCATGAAAATCACAAATGAAATATATTGAGACATATCTTAGCCTTTTGTTAATCACACTGTCATCTCAGATTTTCAAAATATGCTTTACAGCCAACGCTAGACAAGCATTTGTGTAAGTTTATCATGGCATAATGCTATGCTAGGCTCTGCTGGCAGCAGGCAACATTTTCACGAAAATAAGAAAAGCAATCAAATTAAATCATTTACCTTTGAAGAACTTCGCATGTTTTCACTCAGGAGACTCCCAGTTAGATAGCAAATGTTCCTTTTTTCCCAAAATATTATTTTTGTAGGCGAAATAGCTCCCGTTTCTTCATCATGCTTGGCTGAGAAATCGACCGGAAAATGCTATCACTATAATGCCAAACTTTTTTCCAAATTAGCTCCATAATATCAACAGAAACATGGCAAACGTTGTTTAGAATCCATCCTCAAGGTGTTTTTAACATATATATTCGATAATATATCCGTCGAGGCAATTGGTTTCTCATAAGAAGCGATTGGAAGATTTTCTGCGGGAGACATCATGTGACCACTTGCTAAATGTGGTCCCTTACGGCTATACTTCAACAGAAATGCGTAAAAAGACGTCACAATGCTGTAGACACCTTGGGGAATACATAGAAAACGTAAGCTCATTCGTAGCTCATTCACAGCCATATAAGGAGTCATTGGCATGAGGAAGTTTTAAAAATTGCGGCACTTCCTGATTGGATTTGTATCTGGGTTTCACCTGTAACATCAGTTCTGTTGCACTCACAGACAATATCTTTGCAGTTTTGGAAACGTCAGAGTGTTTTCTATCCAAAGCTGTCAATTATATGCATAGTCGAGCATCATGACAAAATATATTGTTTAAAATACTGCCCCCAAAAATACTGCCCCCAAAAATTTAAATACTGCCCCCTAGTCGTAAAAGGTTAATGCAACCGCTGTGTCAGATTTCAAAAAAACATTACGGAAAAAGCATAATCTGAGAAAGGCGCTCAGAGCCCAATCCAGCCAGAGGAATATCTGCCATTTTGGAGTCAACATAAGTTAGAAATGAAACCATAAATATTCACTTACCTTTGATGATCTTAATCAGAAGGCACTCCCAGGAATCCCATTTCAACAATAAATGACTGATTTGTTCCATAAAGTTCCATAAAGCCCATCATTCATGTCCAAATAGCCACTTGTTGTTAGCGTGTTCAGCCCAGTAATCCATGTAGGTAGAGTTATTAAAGTGACTATACATATATAATAACAGAGAGTATCATCAGCGTAAAAGAGTGGGGGTGGGTAGCCATTTGATTCGATTTTCAGGAGTCTTATGGCTTGGGGGTAGAAGCTTTTTAGAAACCTCTTGGATGCTCCGGTATCGCCCGCTGTGCGGTGGCAGAGAGAATAGTCTATGATTAGAGTGGCTGGAGTCCTTTACAATTTTTAGGGCCTTCGTATGATACCACCTGTGTAGAGGTGGCAGGAAGTTTGGCCCCAGTGATGTACTGGGCCATATGCACTACCCTCTGTAGTGTCTTACGGTCGGATGCCGAGCAGTTGCCATTCCAGGCAGTGATGCAACCCATCAGGATGCTCTCGATGGTGCAGCTGTAAAACCTTTTGAGGATCTGAGGAACCATGACAAATCTTTTCAGTCTACTGAGGGGGAATAGGTTTTGTCGTTCCCTCTTCACGACTGTCTTGGTGTGTTTGGACCATGTTACTTTGTTGGTGATGTGGACACCAAGGAACTTGAAGCTCTCAATCTGCTCCACTACAAGCCCCGTCGATGAGAATGGGGGAATACACTGTCCTCCTTTTCCTGTAGTCCACAATCACACAAACAATCACACAGGCAAAGCGTCTATACAGGACTAATATCGAATCATACTATACCGGCTCCGATGCTCATCGGATGTGGCAAGGCCTGCAAACTATTACAGACTACAAAGGAAAGCACAGCCGAGAGCTGCCCAGTGACACGAGAATACCAGACAAGCTAAATTACTTCTATGCTCGATTCGAGGCAAGTAACACAGAAACATGCATGAGAGTATCAGCTGCTGTACGACTGTGTGATCACGTTCTCCATAGCCGATGTGTTTAAGATCTTTAAACAGGTCAACATTCTCAAGGCCACAGGGCTAGACGGATTACCAGGACGTATACTCCGAGCATGCGCTGACCAACCTGCAAATGTCTTCACTGACATGTTCAACCTCTCACTGTCTGAGACTGTAATACCAATATGTTTCAAGCAGACCACCATAGTCCCTGTGCCCAAGAACACTAAGGTAACCTGCCTAAAGGGCTACAGACCCATAGCACTCACGTCTGTAGCCATGAAGTGCTTTGAAAGGCTGGTCATGGCTCACATCAACACCATTATCCCAGAAGCCCACTCTAATTTGCCTACCGCCCCAACAGATCCACAGATGATGCAACTTCTATTGCACTCCACACTGCCCTTTCACACCTGGACAAAATAAACACCTATGTGAGAATGCTATTAATTGACTACAGCTCAGTGTTCAACACCATAGTGCCCTCAAATCTCATCACTAAGCTAAGGAACCTGGGACTAAACACCTCCCCCTGCAACTGGATCCTGGACTTCCTGATGGGCCTCCCCCAGGTGGTGAGGGTAGGTAACAACACATCCGCCACGCTGATCCTCAACACTGGAGCCCCTCAGGGGTGCGTGCTCAGTCCCCTCCTGTACTCCCTGTTCTCTCATGACTGCATGGCCAGGCACAACTCCAACACCATCATTAAGTTTGCGCTGACACAACAGTGGTAAGCCTGATCACCGACAACGACGAGACAGCCAATAGGGAGGAGGTCAGAGACCTGACAGTGTGGTGCAAGGACAACAACCTCTCCCTCAAAGTGATCAAAGGTCCATTGATAACCAGTCTTTACCCATTACAGTACCAGTGTCCATGGAGAACCAGTCTTTACCCCTTACAGTACCAGTGTCCATGGAGAACCAGTCTTTACCCATTACAGTACCAGTGTCCATTGATAACCAGTCTTTACCACTTACAGTACCAGTGTCCATGGAGAACCAGTCTTTACCACTTACAGTACCAGTGTCCATGGAGAACCAGTCTTTACCCCTTACAGTACCAGTGTCCATTGATAACCAGTATTTACCACTTACAGTACCAGTGTCCATGGAGAACCAGTCTTTACCCATTACAGTACCAGTGTCCATTGATAACCAGTCTTTACCACTTACAGTACCAGTGTCCATGGAGAACCAGTCTTTACCACTTACAGTACCAGTGTCCATGGAGAACCAGTCTTTACCCCTTACAGTACCAGTGTCCATGGAGAACCAGTCTTTAACCCTTACAGTACCAGTGTCCATGGAGAACCAGTCTTTACCCCTTACAGTACCAGTGTCCATTGATAATCAGTCTTTGCCCATTACAGTACCAGTGTCCATGGAGAACCAGGCTTTACCCATTACAGTACCAGTGTCCATGGAGAACCAGTCTTTACCCATTACAGTACCAGTGTCCATGGATAACCAGTCTTTACCCATTACAGTACCAGTGTCCATTGATAATCAGTCTTTGCCCATTACAGTACCAGTGTCCATGGAGAACCAGGCTTTACCCATTACAGTACCAGTGTCCATGGATAACCAGTCTTTACCCATTACAGTACCAGTGTCCATGGAGAACCAGTCTTTACCCATTACAGTACCAGTGTCCATTGATAATCAGTCTTTGCCCATTACAGTACCAGTGTCCATGGAGAACCAGGCTTTACCCATTACAGTACCAGTGTCCATGGAGAACCAGTCTTTACCCATTACAGTACCAGTGTCCATGGATAATCAGTCTTTACCCATTACAGTACCAGTGTCCATGGAGAACCAGTCTTTACCCCTTACAGTACCAGTGTCCATGGAGAACCAGTCTTTACCCCTTACAGTACCAGTGTCCATGGAGAACCAGTCTTTACCCCTTACAGTACCAGTGTCCATGGAGAACCAGTCTTTACCCCTTACAGTACCAGTGTCCATGGAGAACCAGTCTTTACCCCTTACAGTACCAGTGTCCATATGGATAATCAGTATTTACCCCTTACAGTACCAGTGTCCATGGATAATCAGTCTTTACCCCTTACAGTACCAGTGTCCATGGAGAACCAGTCTTTACCCCTTACAGTACCAGTGTCCATGGAGAACCAGTCTTTACCCTACAGTACCAGTGTCCATGGAGAACCAGTCTTTACCCCTTACAGTACCAGTGTCCATGGAGAACCAGTCTTTACCCCTTACAGTACCAGTGTCCATGGAGAACCAGTCTTTAACCCTTACAGTACCAGTGTCCATGGAGAACCAGTCTTTACCCCTTACAGTACCAGTGTCCATGGAGAACCAGTCTTTACCCCTTACAGTACCAGTGTCCATGGAGAACCAGTCTTTACCCCTTACAGTACCAGTGTCCATGGAGAACCAGTCTTTACCCCTTACAGTACCAGTGTCCATGGATAATCTCTTGTCAACATGTCTCCGTTTATTTTCACAGTGTTATATCACTGAATGAGAGTCAGCTGTAAAAGGAATGTGGTGATATCCTCCCTACATTTCATTCACACTCACAGGTGATGTCGGTAGTCAGAGAAAATTAATGCACTGCTTTCCTTTCTACATATTCATCTTAATCATATTTCATGTTAGAAGTCAGGCATAGAGGAAAATGAATGTGTTTTAATGTTTCCAGATTCCCAGCCTGGCATATTTAAAATTTTACCGGCCAGTTAAACTAATGTAAAGTGATCAGTGTCAGGGATCTTTTGCCTCTTTGTTAGCCCAACATGTTGCAGTAGAGGAGTCACTGTCGTGTTATTGATGAATTCCTGGGGAAAAACACAGTTTGTGTGTCCGAACCGGAACCCTATTCCCTACACAGTGCACTACTTTAGACCAGTTCCTTATAGGCCTATATTCTCTATAGGGTGCTTTTCGGGACACAGCCAGTGTTTTAGAGGCGTTTCAGCTGACGACAGTTCTATTATAATGCTGAGGGGAGCATATCTTTCTTTCCTTCTCTCTCTCTCTCTCTCTCTCTGTCTCTCTGTCTCTCTCTCTCTCTCTCTCCCCGGTTCCACTGGGGGAATTATAATGAGGGACCAACAGCAGACATCAACCATCGTCATCACCGCCTGCTGAATTCATCTCATTTAATTAAGTCATCTCTACTCTAAGTCACACACACCGCACACACAAACACACACACACACACACACACACACACACACACACACACATGGAGGAACGGTATGTTGGGTAAGTAACATGAACCATAATGCTAATTTGTGTTTCATTATGTAAAGCAATTTTAGGAGTGGATCTGCCCCCAAAATGCTCTTCTCTGCTGTGGTTTAGAGACTAGGAGAGGAGGAGGAGGAGGAGGAGGAGGAGGGTCTCTACTATACGGTAGAAAAGGAGGTTACTATGGGACATGTAGGAGAGGAGGAAGAGGAGGAGAGGAGGCTTTCTATTGTATTGACGGCAGTGTAGGATAAATCTAGGTCATTTGCAGGCGAGAAGAGGAAAGGAGAGGAGGAGGAGATGAGGAAAGGAGAGGAGACGTTCTATGGTATGAAGTGTGATGTCATACTTACAGGACGAGCGGGGGAGAGGAAAGGAAAGGAGGAGACGAGGCAGAGTGGAGACCGTAGTTTGAAATGTTATGTCATATTTAGAGAATGAGGAGGAGGCTCTGCGGTATGGAGGTTGTGCAGCATAGAGAAAGAAGAGAAATGGAAGCTCTCCCAGCCTCTGTTTCTCTGTGAGGCTGCAGACACAGGAGGAAAACAGGAGAGAAATGGAAGCTCTCCCAGCCTCTGTTGCTCTGTGAGGCTGCAGACACAAGAGGAAAACAGAGAAATGGAAGCTCTCCCAGCCTCTAATTCTCTGTGAGGCTGCAGACATAGGAGGAGAACATTAGAGAAATGGAAGCTCTCCCAGCCTCTGTTTCTCTGTGAGACTGCAGACACAGGAGGAGAACATTAGAGAAATAGAAGCTCTCCCAGCCTCTGTTTCTAGAAGTCTGCAGCCAGCTCCACTGAGATGCAGCCAGCTACACTCAGATACAGCCAGCTACACTGAGATACAGCCAGCTACACTGAGATACAGCCAGCTACACTGAGATACATTCTGCTTCACTTGTGCATGTCCTCTGAGCATGTGTGTGTGTGTGTGCATGTGAGTGCATGTCCTGTGTGAGTGCATGTCCGGTGTGAGTGCATGTCCTCTGTGTGTGTATGTCCTCTGTGTGTGTCTTCTCTGTGTGTGTGTCTTCTTTGTGTGTGTGTCTTCTCTCTGTGTGTGTCTTCTCTGTGCGTGTGTCTTCTCTGTGTGTGTGTGTCTTCTCTGTGCGTGTGTCTTCAGTGTGTGTGTGTGTGTGTGTGTGTGCTTGTACACAGTGCCCTTCACACTCCCTCCCCTCTCCCTGTCCTCTCAGGTAGAAGGGTCTTCATCAGGATCTCCATTAGGTTATTTTGATGTTTTTATCTTTTCGTGATTGGAGCTTGTCCTCCACAGCCCAAACAGACAGGCTTCTGGAGGCCTTGAGTGAATTTCTCGCTGTCCTCAGAGGAGCTGGGCTTCAATAAAACATTAGGCCAGGGCAGCAGCAGCCAGCCAGCCCAGCCTCCGAGCTGCGGTGTTCAGAACAGCTCAAGCGACGACTCATGCCTCTCCCTGTAAGTTTACACTCGTGTGAACATCAGCTGTGCTGGAACTCTAAGTGAAGGTTTGCACGCAAACATGGCCACTACCGGAGTCACCTCGGGTTAACGTGCTGCCGTCATCAACTAAATGAAATGATGAGCTGTGTCCCTGGTGAAGATCAGTGACTCTGATTAGACTGTGCTGCATGGTAATTTGATAAGGTGTCTGTCCTTTAATACCCTAGCTGCTCTGAGGGTTCTGAGGGCCCTGAGGGTTCTGAGGGTTCTGAGGGTTCTGAGGGCCCTGAGGGTTCTGAGGGCTCTGAGGGCTCTGAGTGCTCTGAGGGTTCTGAGTGCTCTGAGGGCTCTGAGGGCCCTGAGTGCTCTGAGTGCTATAAGGGTTCTGAGTGCTCTGAGTGCTATAAGGGTTCTGAGGGCTCTGAGGGTTCTGAGTGCTCTGAGGGTTCTGAGTGCTCTGAGGGCTCTGAGGGCCCTGAGTGCTCTGAGGGTTCTGAGGGCTCTGAGGGTTCTGAGGGTTCTGAGGGCCCTGAGGGCCCTGAGGGCTCTGAGGGCTCTGAGGGTTCTGAGGGCTCTGAGGGCTCTGAGGGCTCTCAGGGTTCTGAGGGTTCTGAGGGTTCTGAGTGCTCTGAGGGTTCTGAGGGCTCTGAGGGTTCTGAGGGTTCTGAGGGTTCTGAGGGTTCTGAGGGGTCTGAGGGCTCTGAGGGTTCTGAGGGTTCTGAGTGCTCTGAGTGCTCTGAGGGCTCTGAGGGTTCTGAGGGTTCTGAGGGTTATGAGGGCCCTGAGTGCTCTGAGGGTTCTGAGGGTTCTGAGTGCTCTGAGGGTTCTGAGGGTTCTGAGGGCTCTGAGGGCTCTGAGGGCTCTGAGGGTTCTGAGGGCTCTGAGGGTTCTGAGTACTCTGAGGGTTCTGAGGGTTCTGAGGGTTCTGAGGGCTCTGAGGGCTCTGAGGGTTCTGAGGGTTCTGAGGGCTCTGAGGGTTCTGAGGGCTCTGAGGGCTCTGAGGGCTCTGAGGGTTCTAAGGGTTCTGAGGGTTCTGGGTGCTCTGAGGGTTCTGAGGGTTCTGAGTGCTCTGAGGGCCCTGAGTGCTCTGAGGGTTCTGAGGGCCCTGAGTGCTCTGAGGGTTCTGAGGGCTCTGAGGGCTCTGAGGGTTCTGAGGGTTCTGAGGGCTCTGAGGGTTCTGAGGGTTCTGAGAGCTCTGAGGGTTCTGGGGGCTATTAGGGCTCTGAGGGCTATAAGGGGTCTGAGGGCTCTGATGGCTCTGAGGGACTGTTGGCACAACACCAGACAGTTTGTTGAGGGGGCAGAGAGGGAAGAGGGGCTGACGTGTTGGCACAACACCAGAGAAGTGGGGACGACTATTGGTGCAACATCACTGAGTTTATTATTACTGTGGTTAATACCTGGTGCTTGTATATACATTATATACGTGTATGTATTTTTAAAATTATTTATCTGTTATTTATACAGGGATGTCCCATTGAGCACTGAGTCATTTATCTGTTATTTATACAGGGATGTCCCATTGAGCACTGAGTCATTTATCTGTTATTTATACAGGGATGTCCCATTGAGCACTGAGTCATTTATCTGTTATTTATACAGGGATGTCCCATTGAGCACTGAGTCATTTATCTGTTATTTATACAGGGATGTCCCATTGAGCACTGAGTCATTTATCTGTTATTTATACAGGGATGTCCCATTGAGCACTGAGTCATTTATCTGTTATTTATACAGGGATGTCCCATTGAGCACTGAGTCATTTATCTGTTATTTATACAGGGATGTCCCATTGAGCACTGAGTCATTTAACTGTTATTTATACAAGTCTAAAACTGCTTTATCTCAATAAAATAAATTCAGCGCATATGCAAATGGCTGTAATGTAAAAATATGTATATTTAGCTACGGGTGATAAGTTGCTATCTACCAAAGCCACTAGAATAAGAAACAAATAGAAAGAGAAAGTTTGCTAATCTGGAATCTCACTCTGATTATGCTGTTTTCGCATAATCTTTATTAATATTTACAGGAAGAAACATGTGAGGATGTCATGGTTAAGGACAACACATCTTCTTACTATTTAACAGAGATGGATGATGTGGCCCAAATGACACCCTTTTCTCTACCAGGGCCCTATATAGTGCACTACATTAGACTAGGGCCATTGAGACTAACATTATACCTAGTCATCAGTTGACATGGACATGTTTCAGTTGAATCATCGGTCAGATATATAATGTGTTTAAACATTGCTTTGACGAACAAGTTTGCTCCGAAATGTGTCAACATTAAAACCTCTTTGGGATAGGGGGCAGCATTTTCACTTTTGGATAAATAGCGTGCCCAATCTCAACTTCCTGATACTCATCCCCAGAAGATAATATTTGCATATTATTATTAGTAGATTTGGATAGAAAAACTCTCTGACGTTTCTAAAACAGTTTTTATCATGTCTGTGAGTATAACATAACTTATTAAGCAGGTGAAACCCCGAGGACTTACCATTCAGAAAAAAAATTCAGTTTGTTGTCTTCCTGTATTGAAAAGAGATAGTCCGGTCTTCAATTTGATAGATTATTAACGTTTAAAAATACCTAAAGTTGTATTACAAAAGTAGTTTGAAATGTTTAGGCAAAGTTTACAGGTAACTTTTGAGATATTTTGTAGTGACGTTGCGCAAATTAGAAGCTGTTTTTTTCTGGATCAAACGCGCCAAATAAATTGATATTTTGGAAATATATGGACAGAATTAATCGAACAAAAGGACCATTTGTGATGTTTATGGGACATATTGGAGTGCCAACAAAAGAAGCTTGTCAAAGGTAAGGCATGATTGATATTTTATTTCTGCGTTTTGTGTAGCGCCTGCAGGGTTGAAATATTATTTATCTCTTTGTTTACTGTTGTGCTATCATCAGATAATAGCTTCTTATGCTTTCACCGAAAAGCTTTTTTGAAATCTGACATGTTGGCTGGATTCACAACAAGTGTAGCTTTAATTTGGTATCTTACATGTGTGATTTCATGAAAGTTTGATTTTTATAGTATTTTATTTGAATCTGGCGCTCTGCATTTTCCCCTGGCTATTGGCCAAGTGGGACATTTGTGTCCCCCTATCCCAGAGAGGTTATCGTCCCTCCCATCCCTTTCCCAACTTCCCTCTCTCATCCTCAATGCCTCTCTCATCCCATCTATCCCTCTCTCATCCCATATATCCCTCTCTCATTTCCCCTGGCTATTGGCCAAGTGGGACATTTGTGTCCCCCTATCCCAGAGAGGATTTATCATCCCTCCCATCCCTTTCCCAACTTCCCTCTCTCATCCTCAATGCCTCTCTCATCCTCAATGCCTCTCTCATCCTCTATCACTTTCTTATACTCTATCCCTCTCTCATCATCTATTCAATTCAATTCAAGGGGCTTTATTGGGAAACACATGTGTTAACATTGCCAAAGCAAGTGAGGTAGATAATATACAAAGTGAAATAAACAATAAAAATGAAGAGTAAACATTACACATATAGAAGTTTCAAAATAATAAAGATGTTACAAATGTCGTATTATGTATATACAGTGTTGTAACGATGTACAAATGGTTAAAATACACAGTATTGTAATAAATAAGCATAAATATGGGTTGAATATGCTCTATCATCCTCTATCCCTCTCTCATCCTCTACCCCTCTCTCATCCTCTATCCCTCTCTAATCCTCTATCCCTCTCTCATCCTCTATCCCTCTCTAATCCTCTATCATGCTCTCATCCCCTATCCCGCTCTCATCCTATATATCACTCTCTAATCCTCTATCTCTCTCTCATCCTCTATCCCTCTCTCATCCCATCTATCCCTCTCTCAAACTCTCTATCCCTCTCTCATCCCATATATCCCTCTCTCATCCTCTATCCCCCTCATCCCATCTATCCCTCTCTCATCCCATATATCCCTCTCTCATCCTCAATGCCTCTCTCATACTCTATTACTTTCTTATACTCTATGCCTCTCTCATCCTCTATCCCTCTCTCATCCTCTATCCCTCTCTCATCCTCTATCATGCTCTCATCCCCTATCCCGCTCTCATCCTATATATCACTCTCTCATCCTCTATCTCTCTCTCATCCTCTATCCCTCTCTCATCCCATCTATCCCTCTCTCAAACTCTCTATCCCTCTCTCATCCCATCTATCCCTCTCTCAAACTCTCTATCCTTCTCTAATCCTCTATCCCTCTCTCATCCTCTATCCCTATCTCATCCCATCTATCCCTGTCTTAAACTCTCTATCCTTCTCTCATCCCCTATCCCTCTCTCATCCCATCTATCCCTCTCTCATCCCATCTATCCCTCTCTCATCCCATATATCCCGATCTCATCCTCTATCCCTCTCTAATCCCATCTATCCCGATCTCATCCCATATATCCCTCTCTCTTCTCCTATCTCTCTCTCATCCATATATCCCTCTCTCATCCTATCTATCCCTCTCTCATCCCATCTATCCCTCTCTCATCCCATCTATCCCTCTCTCATCCCATCTAGCCCTCTCTCATCCCATCTATCCCTCTCTCATCCCATCTATCCCTCTCTCAACCCATATATCCCTCTCTCATCCCATCTATCCCTCTCTCATCCCATCTAGCCCTCTCTCATCCCATCTATCCCTCTCTCATCCTCTATCCCTCTCTCATCCCATCTATCCCTCTCTCATCCCCTATCCCTCTCTCATCCCATCTATCCCTCTCTCATCCCATCTATCCCTCTCTCATCCCATCTATCCCTCTCTCATCCCATCTATCCCAATCTCATCCCATATATCCCGTCTCATCTCCTATCCCTCTCTCATCTCCTATCCCTCTCTCGTCTCCATCCCTCTCTCATCCCATCGATCCCTCTCTCATCCCAACTATCCCTCTCTCAACTTCTATCCCTCTCTCATCCCATCTATCCCTCTCTCATCCCATCTATCCCTCTCTCGTCCTCTATCCCTCTCTCGTCCTCTATCCCTCTCTCGTCCTCTATCCCTCTCTCGTCCCATCTATCCCTCTCTCGTCCCATCTATCCCTCTCTCATCCCATCTATACCTCTCTCATCCCATCTATCCCCCTCATCCTATCTATCCCTCTCTCATCCCATCTATCCCCCTCTCATCCCATCTATTCCCCTCTCATCCCATCTATCCCTCTCTCATGCCATCTATCCCTCTCTCATCCCATCTATCCCTCTCTCATCCCATCCATCCCTCTCTCATCTCCTATCCCTCTCTCATCCCATCTATCCCTCTCTCATGCCATCTATCCCTCTCTCATCCCATCTATCCCCCTCTCATCCCATCTATTCCCCTCTCATCCTATCTATCCCTCTCTCATCCTCTATCCCTCTCTCATCCCATCTATCCCTCTCTCATCCCATCTATCCCTCTCTCATCCTCTATCCCTCTCTCATCCTCTATCCCTCTCTCATCCTCTATCCCTCTCTCATCCTCTATCCCCCTCTCATCCCATCTATCCCTATCTCATCCCATCTATCCCTCTCTCTTCCCATCTATCCCTCTCTCATCCCATCTATCCCTCTCTCATCCTCTATCCCTCTCTCATCCCATCTATCCCCCTTTCATCCCATCTATCCCACTCTCATCCCATCTATCCCTCTCTCGTCCTCTATCCCTCTCTCGTCCTCTATACCTCTCTCGTCCTCTATCCCTCTCTCATCCCATCTATACCTCTCTCATCCCATCTATCCCCCTCATCCTATCTATCCCTCTCTCATCCCATCTATCCCCCTCTCATCCCATCTATTCCCCTCTCATCCCATCTATCCCTCTCTCATGCCATCTATCCCTCTCTCATCCCATCTCTCCCTCTCTCATCCCATCCATCCCTCTCTCATCTCCTATCCCTCTCTCATCCCATCTATCCCTATCTCATGCCATCTATCCCTCTCTCATCCCATCTATCCCTCTCTCATCCCATCTATCCCTCTCTCATGCCATCTATCCCTCTCTCATCCCATCTATCCCTCTCTCATCCCATCCATCCCTCTCTCATCTCCTATCCCTCTCTCATCCCATCTATCCCTCTCTCATCCTATCTATCCCTCTCTCATCCTCTATCCCTCTCTCATCCCATCTATCCCTCTCTCATCCCATCTATCCCTATCTCATCCCATCTATCCCTCTCTCATCCTCTATCCCCCTCTCATCCCATCTATCCCTATCTCATCCCATCTATCCCTCTCTCTTCCCATCTATCCCTCTCTCATCCCATCTATCCCTCTCTCATCCTCTATCCCTCTCTCATCCCATCTATCCCCCTTTCATCCCATCTATCCCTCTCTCATCCCATCTATCCCCCTCATCCCATCTATCCCTCTCTCATCCCATCTATCCCCCTCTCATCCCATCTATTCCCCTCTCATCCCATCTATCCCTCTCTCATGCCATCTATCCCTCTCTCATCCCATCTATCCCTCTCTCATCCCATCCATCCCTCTCTCATCTCCTATCCCTCTCTCATCTCCTATCCCTCTCTCATCCCATCTATCCCTCTCTCATCCTCTATCCCTCTCTCATCCCATCTATCCCTATCTCATCCCATCTATCCCTCTCTCATCCTCTATCCCTCTCTCATCCTCTATCCCTCTCTCATCCTCTATCCCCCTCTCATCCCATCTATCCCTATCTCATCCCATCTATCCCTCTCTCTTCCCATCTATCCCTCTCTCATCCCATCCATCCCTCTCTCATCTCCTATCCCTCTCTCATCCCATCTATCCCTCTCTCATCCTATCTATCCCTCTCTCATCCTCTATCCCTCTATCATCCCATCTATCCCTCTCTCATCCCATCTATCCCTATCTCATCCCATCTATCCCTCTCTCATCCTCTATCCTTCTCTCATCCTCTATCCCTCTCTCATCCTCTATCCCCCTCTCATCCCATCTATCCCTCTCTCATCCCATCTATCCCTCTCTCATCCCATCTATCCCTCTCTCATCCCATCTATCCCCCTCTCATCCCATCTATCCCCCTCATCCCATCTATCCCCCTCTCATCCCATCTATTCCTCTCTCATCCCCTCTATCCCCTCTCATCCCATCTATTCCTCTCTCATCCCATCTGTCCCTCTCTCTTCCCATCTATCCCTCTCTCATCCCATCTATCCCCCTTTCATCCCATCTATCCCACTCTCATCCCATCTATCCCTCTCTCATCCCATCTATCCCCCTCTCATCCCATCTATCCCCCTCTCATCCCATCTATCCCCCTCTCATCCCATCTATCCCCCTCTCATCCCATCTATCCCTCTCTCATCCCATCTATCCCTCTTTCATCCTCTATCCCCCTCTCATCCCATCTATCCCCCTCTCATCCCATCTATCCCCCTCTCATCCCATCTATCCCCCTCATCACATCTATCCCTCTCTCATCCCATCTATTCCTCTCTCATCCCATCTATCCCCCTCTCATCCCATCTATTCCTCTCTCATCCCATCTGTCCCTTTCTCTTCCCATCTATCCCTCTCTCATCCCATCTATCCCTATCTCATCCCATCTATCCCTCTCTCATCCTCTATCCCTCTCTCATCCTCTATCCCTCTCTCATCCTCTATCCCCCTCTCATCCCATCTATCCCTCTCTCATCCCATCCATCCCTCTCTCTTCCCATCTATCCCTCTCTCATCCCATCTATCCCTCTCTCAGCCCATCTATCCCTCTCTCATCCCATCTATCCCTCTCTCATCCCGTCTATCTCTCTCTCATCCCGTCTATCCCTCTCTCATCTCCTATCCTTCTCTCATCCCATATATCCCTCTCATCCCAGATATCCCTCTCTCATCCTCTATCCCCCTCTCATCCCATTTATCCCTCTCATCCCCTCTCCCTCTCTCATCCCATATATCACTCTCTCGTCCTCTAAGTATTTATGATCCTAAAATTCTCAATCAAATTGCTAAATGATCCATCCTGTTATTAAAACATATGTCAGCTAAGATGGCTGCCGTTTTTGAGTCTCCTGACCAATTGTGCTATTTAGTGAGTGTTTTTGCTCTGTTTTTTACTTTGTTAATACATCATGTGTCCGCCATCGTTTCCTATGACTGAAAAGAGCTTCCGGACGTCAGAACACCTACATCTGGATAAGGATGTTTTATTTAATGAGTCGGACTTGAAGGACATACTGTTCTTCCCCGACCCGGCCCAAATCCTGCTAAACATTTTATATGTAACGACTACTTTTGTGTGTCAGGTAAAATGTATGGAGTAAAAAGTACATTATTTTCTTTAGAAATGTAGCAGAGTAAAAGTAAAAGTTATCAAAAATATATATAATAATGTACAAATATCCCCAAAAACTACCCAAGTAGTGCTTTCTAGTATTTTTACTTAAGTACTTTACTGCCATTAAAGACTGTATTATATTGTGTTTCACCAAACAAGGACATGGATAATATACAGTTAGCTGGGTTTTCCACAGAGAGCCATCCTCTGTATCGGCAGGACAGAACAGAGAGCCATCCTCTGTATCGTCAGGACAGAACAGAGAGCCATCCTCTATTAGCATCGGCAGGACAGAACAGAGAGTCATCCTCTGTATCGGCAGGACAGAACAGAGAGCCATCCTCTGTATCGGCAGGACAGAACAGAGAGCCATCCTCTGTATCGGCAGGACAGAGCAGAGAGCCATCCTCTGTATCGGCAGGACAGAACAGAGAGCCATCCTCTGTATCGGCAGGACAGAACAGAGAGCCATCCTCTGTATCGGCAGGACAGAACAGAGAGCCATCCTCTGTATCGGCAGGACAGAACAGAGAGTCATCCTCTGTATTGGCAAGACAGAACAGAGAGCCATCCTCTGTATCGGCAGGACAGAACAGAGAGCCATCCTCTGTATCGGCAGGACAGAACAGAGAGCCATCCTCTGTATCGGCAGGACAGAACAGAGAGCCATCCTCTGTATCGGCAGGACAGAACAGAGAGTCATCCTCTGTATCGGCAAGACAGAACAGAGAGCCATCCTCTGTATCGGCAGGACAGAACAGAGAGCCATCCTCTATTAGCATCGGCAGGACAGAACAGAGAGTCATCCTCTGTATCGGCAGGACAGAACAGAGAGCCATCCTCTGTATCGGCAGGACAGAACAGAGAGCCATCCTCTGTATCGGCAGGACAGAGCAGAGAGCCATCCTCTGTATCGGCAGGACAGAACAGAGAGCAATCCTCTGTATCGGCAGGACAGAGCAGAGAGCCATCCTCTGTATCGGCAGGACAGAACAGAGAGTCATCCTCTGTATCGGCAGGACAGAACAGAGAGCCATCCTCTGTATCGGCAGGACAGAACAGAGAGCCATCCTCTATTAGCATCGGCAGGACAGAACAGAGAGTCATCCTCTGTATCGGCAGGACAGAACAGAGAGCCATCCTCTGTATCGGCAGGACAGAACAGAGAGCCATCCTCTGTATCGGCAGGACAGAGCAGAGAGCCATCCTCTGTATCGGCAGGACAGAACAGAGAGCCATCCTCTGTATCGGCAGGACAGAGCAGAGAGCCATCCTCTGTATCGGCAGGACAGAACAGAGAGTCATCCTCTGTATCGGCAGGACAGAACAGAGAGCCATCCTCTGTATCGGCAGGACAGAGCAGAGAGCCATCCTCTGTATCGGCAGGACAGAACAGAGAGCCATCCTCTGTATCGGCAGGACAGAACAGAGAGCCATCCTCTGTATCGGCAGGATAGAGCAGAGAGCCATCCTCTGTATCGGCAGGACAGAACAGAGAGCCATCCTCGCATCGGCAGGATAGAGCAGAGAGCCATCCTCTGTATCGGCAGGACAGAACAGAGAGCCATCCTCTGTATCGGCAGGACAGAACAGAGAGCCATCCTCTGTATCGGCAGGACAGAACAGAGAGCCATCCTCTGTATCGGCAGGACAGAACAGAGAGCCATCCTATGTATCGGCAGGACAGAGCAGAGAGCCATCCTCTGTATCGGTAGGACAGAACAGAGAGCCATCCTCTGTATCGGCAGGACAGAACAGAGTACCATCCTCTGTATCGGCAGGACAGAACAGAGAGCCATCCTCTGTATCGGCAGGACAGAACAGAGAGCCATCTTCTGTATCGGCAGGACAGAACAGAGAGCCCTCCTCTGTATCGACAGGACAGAACAGAGAGCCATCCTCTGTATCAGCAGGACAGAACAGAGAGCCATCCTCTGTATCGGCAGGACAGAGTTGAGAGCCATCCTCTGTATCGGTAGGACAGAACAGAGAGCCATCCTCTGTATCGGCAGGACAGAACAGAGAGTCATCCTCTGTATCGGCAGGACAGAACAGAGAGCCATCCTCTGTATCGGCAGGACAGAACAGAGAGCCATCCTCTCTATCGGCAGGACAGAACAGAGAGCCATCCTCTGTATCGGCAGGACAGAACAGAGAGCCATCCTCTGTATCGGCAGGACAGAACAGAGAGCCATCCTCTGTATCGGCAGGACAGAGCAGAGAGCCATCCTCTGTATCGGCAGGACAGAACAGAGAGTCATCCTCTGTATCGGCAGGACAGAACAGAGAGCCATCCTCTGTGTCGGCAGGACAGAACAGAGAGCCATCCTCTGTATCGGCAGGACAGAACAGAGAGCCATCCTCTGTATCGGCAGGACAGAGCAGAGAGCCATCCTCTCTATCGGCAGGACAGAACAGAGAGCCATCCTCTGTATCGGCAGGACAGAACAGAGAGCCATCCTCTGTATCGGCAGGATAGAGCAGAGAGCCATCCTCTGTATCGGCAGGACAGAACAGAGAGCCATCCTCTGTATCGGCAGGATAGAGCAGAGAGCCATCCTCTGTATCGGCAGGACAGAACAGAGAGCCATCCTCTGTATCGGCAGGACAGAGCAGAGAGCCGTCCTCTGTATCGGCAGTACAGAATAGAGAGCCATCCTCTGTATCGGCAGGACAGAACAGAGAGTCATCCTCTGTATCGGCAGGACAGAACAGAGAGCCATCCTCTGTATCGGCAGGACAGAACAGAGAGCCATCCTCTCTATCGGCAGGACAGAACAGAGAGCCATCCTCTGTATCGGCAGGACAGAACAGAGAGCCATCCTCTGTATCGGCAGGACAGAACAGAGAGCCATCCTCTGTATCGGCAGGACAGAACAGAGAGCCATCCTCTGTATCGGCAGGACAGAGCAAAGAGCCATCCTCTGTATTGGCAGGACAGAACAGAGAGTCATCCTCTGTATCGGCAGGACAGAGCAGAGAGCCATCCTCTGTATCGGCAGGACAGAACAGAGAGCCATCCTCTGTATCGGCAGGACAGAACAGAGAGTCATCCTCTGTATCGGCAGGACAGAACAGAGAGTCATCCTCTGTATCGGCAGGACAGAACAGAGAGTCATCCTCTGTATCGGCAGGACAGAGCAGAGAGCCATCCTCTCTATCGGCAGGACAGAACAGAGAGTCATCCTCTGTATCGGCAGGACAGAACAGAGAGTCATCCTCTGTATCGGCAGGACAGAACAGAGAGCCATCCTCTGTATCGGCAGGACAGAGCAGAGAGCCATCCTCTGTATCGGTAGGACAGAACAGCAGCTTCTGGTAAAATCAGTGGGGGTGGTCTGTGTGTCTTTAGCGATCACCAATACTCTATTAAGGAAGTCTCTAGGTTTTTCTCACCCGAGGTAGAGTAGCTCATGATAAGCTGTAGACCACATTATTTACCAAGAGAGTTTTCATCTATATTCTCTTCCTATCTGTCTGTTTACCACCATAAACCGATACTGGCACTAAGACATTACTCAACAAGCAGTATAAGGCCATAAGCAAACAAGAGAATGCTCATCCAGAAGAGGCGGTAGTCATTTAGTCAGGTTCGTGTTCATGGGCACAGGGACTATGGTGGTCTGGTTGAAACATTGTTGAATTACAGACTAGGTCAGGGAGAGGTTGAAAATGTAAGTGAAGACACTTGCCAGTGGGTCAACGCATGCTCGGCGTACACGTCCTGGTAATCCGTCTGGCCCGTGGCCTTGAGAATGTTGACCTGTTTACAGGTCTTACTCACACCGGCTGTGGAGAGCGTGATCACACAGTTATCCGGAACAGCTGATGCTCTCATGCATGCTTCAGTGTTGCTTGCCTCAAAGCGAGCATAGAAGTAATTTAGCTCCTCTGGTTGGCTCGTGTCACTGGGCAACTTGGAGCTGTGCTTCCCTTTGCAGTCTGTAATAGTTTGCCCTGCAACATCCCTTATTTCTCTGACTAGTTATGTGGCACACTGCTTCTGTGTCTGACTAGTTCTGTGGTTCTCGAATGAGAACTAGTCTGGTTTTGTGATTGGACATTAATGTTTTCATTAAGAACTAAATACTTTATTAAGGCCAGCCTTTATCATTTAATTGAGCTGTTGGATTAAAGGTGGTGTCCAAAAGACACACAGGTTCAGAGAAGTGGAGGAATTCACTCTGAATAACTGAAGTTTACAATTGAATCCACTTCCTGTTGAGCAGCTGTATAATGTGGGACAGTTTCACAGACACAGATGAAGCCTAGTGCTGGACTAAAAATGTATTTCTTTATTCATATACTATATGTACAAAAGCATGTGGAAACCCCTTCAAAATTTGTGGATTTGGCTATTTCAGCCACACTCATTGCTGACAGGTGTTTTTTTCAATTGAGCTCTCAGCCATGACAAACACTGGCAATAGATTTGCCTTACGGACTTTCAACGTGGCACTGTCGTAGGATGCCACCTTTTCAAAATGTCAGTTCATCAAATTTCTGCCCTGTTAGAGCTGCCCCGGCCATCTGTATGTGCTGTTCTTGTGCAGTGGAAACGTCTAGGAGCAACAACGGCTCAGCCACGAAGTGGTAGGCCACACAATCTCACAGAACGGGACTGCAGAGTGTTGAAGCGTATAGTGTGTAAAAATCGTATGTCCTCGGTTGCAGCACACACAACCAAGTTTCTGCTTCTGGAAGCAAAGTCAGCATAAGAACTGTTCGTCATGAGCTTCATGAAATGGGTTTCTATGGCCGAGCAGCCGCACACAAGCCTAAGATCACCATGAGTCCTATTGGTTTCTGGAGCAGTGGAAATGCGTTCTCTGGAGTGATGACTCACGCTTCACCATCTGGTAGTCCGACAGATGAATCTGGGTTTGATGTTGTAATTTTACCGCCATTTTTGTGATATCCAATTGGTAGTTATGTTGTGTTATCTCATCGCTGCAACTCCCCAAAGGGCTCAGGAGAGGTGAAGGTCTGGTCATGCATCCTCTGAAACAGCCAAGTCGTGCTGCTCACTTAAGTAGGAAGCCAGCCGCACCAATATTTAGGAGGAAACACAGTTCAACTGAGCTTGACGACGCCCGGCCCACCACAAGAAGTTGCTAGAGTGTGATGAGCCGGACAAACCCTCCCCTAAGCTGGACGACGCTGAGCCAATTGTACGCAATCCTAATGGCTGTAGTGATACCTCAGCACAGCATTGTCGTGCCGTAGAACACTTGGGAAGCAGCGTGGAGGAGTAAAAAAAGGATCTGGGATTGTTTTTCATAGTTCAGACCAGGCCCCTTAGTTCCAGGGAAGGGAAATAGATTATTCTGTGCTTCCAACTTTGTGGTAACAGTTTGGGAAAGGCTCTTTCCTGTTTCAGCATGACAATGCACCCGTACGTACACAAAGCGAGGTCCATACAGAAATGGTTTGTCGAGATAAGTGTGGAACAACTTGACTGTCCTGCACAGATCCTTGACCTCTACCCCATCAAAAACCTTTCGGATTAATTGGAATGCCGACTGTGAGCCAGGCCTAATCCCCCAACATCCGTGCCTGACCTCAGTAATGCTCTTGTGGTTGAATGGAAGCAAGTCCCTGAAGCAATGTTCCAACATCTAGTGGAAGGCCTTCCCAGAAGAGTGGAGGCTGTTACAGCAGCAAAGTGGGGACCAAATCCATATTAATGCCCATGATTTTGGAATGAGATGTTTGACGAGCAGGTGTCCACATACTTTTGGTCATGTAGTGTTTATAAAACATTTAGAATCTCCAGGACTTGACTTATCTGGGTCTGGGAAACCAGCCCTACATTTAGTTGTGGGACAAACTGAGGACATGGAAATTACTGCAGTGAGACCAGTTCCCTAACCCTGTCTCCGTCCTCCAATCATCAAATAGGGAATTTAGCGAATTTCCATTATTTAGATATGTAATTAGCACTGTGAGTACACACTGTGGAGAAATCCATAATTAAAACGTGTTTGAGATTACCCAAACACTGTGTATGGAGAGCTAGATGTTAGCATTTTGGCACAATGACAATTATGATTTAAGATTTTGCTTGAGAAACGCTGTCTGATCTTCCACAAAATGAAGACGTCAGATATACATTGTTACAACTGAATACTGAATCTATGGATATAGGACATGGATTCTTCTAGAATTACATACGTGTGACCATTTAAAAGTAACATGTTGAAAATGTCCCGCTTCTTCAAAGATACACGATTGAAGGAAAGCGAGGTAAATGAATAAACCAGAGTGATTAAGTTGTGTTGGGTAAACACAATTTGTAACCTACACTTCTATTTCTCAGTTGGATCCATTATTCATAAAACTGATTATTATTTTATGAGACTCCTCATTATTCATGATTATTCATGAGGTTCCGTGAAAAGTAGGACACATAGAGAAAGAGGAGAGAGAGGGGAGAGAAAGAGAGGAGAGAGAGGAGAGAAAGAGAGGAAAGAGAGGAGAGAAAGAGAGGAGAAAAAGAGGAAGGAGAGAGGAGAGGACAGAGAAGAGAGAAGAGAGAGAGCGGAGAGAGAGAGAGGAGACGAGAGAGAGGAGAGGACAGAGGAGATAAGAGAGAAGAGAGAGAGCAGAGAGAGGAGAGCGAGGAAAAGAGAGAGAGGACAGGACAGGACAGAGGAGAGATAAGAGAAGAGAAAGAGCGGAGAGAGAGATGAGAAAGAAGAGAGAGGAGAGAGAGAAAAAGAGGAGAGAGAAGAAAGAGAGAGGAGAAGAGAGAGAGGACAGAGAGGAGAGATAGGGGAAGAGAGAAGAGAGAGAGGAGAGAGAAGGGATAGCAGAGAGGAGAGAGGGGACAGAGAAGAGAGAGATGAGAGCGAAGATAGAGAAGAGAGAAGAGAAGAGAGACAGGAGAGAGGGTGGCAGGTAGCCTAGTGGTTAGAGCGTTGGACTAGTAACCGGAAGGTTGCAAGTTCAAACCCCCGAGCTGACAATGTACAAATCTGTCGTTCTGCCCCTGAACAGGCAGTTAACCCCACTGTTCCTCGGCCGTCATTGTAAATAAGAATTTGTTCTTAACTGACTTGCCTGGTTAAATAAAGGTAAAAAAAAGAAGAAAAAAAAGAGAGGGTATGGAGAGCAGAGAGAGGAGGAGCGAGAGAGAGGAGCGAGACAGAGGAGAGAGAGATGGGCCATAAACAGAACAGAAGAATACCAGAAAGCAACCTGTAACCAAAATATCCCCAAATAATTGCGGAGTCCACAAACAACTTCTGGCAAAATTAGCGATACAAAATGTTGACATATGGACAACCCATTTTAAAACACTGTACATCACTGTTCAAATTGACACAAACGCAGAACAACGCACAATTCCTGAGAAGTTGAATGGATTAGAAAAAGCTATAGGACAATCAAAATCCATTGGACTCCCCAATTACTGACCAGGAGCTCTATAAGAAACTAAACTATTACTGACCAGGAGCTCTATAAGAAACTAAACTATTACTGACCAGGAGCTCTATAAGAAACTAAACTATTACTGACCAGGAGCTCTATAAGAAACTAAACTATTACTGACCAGGAGCTCTATAATAAACTAAACAATTACTGACCAGGAGCTCTATAATAAACTAAACAATTACTGACCAGGAGCTCTATAAGAAGCTTCAGGCTCTCAAATTTAAAAAAGCATGTGGACCTGATGGTATCCTAAATGAGATGCTCAAACTCACTAGTGTAACATTTCAGTCGGCTGTATTAAAACAGTTTAATTTGATCCTAAGTGTAGATTATTTCCCTGAATCAAGGACTCATGACCCCAATCTTTAAGAACGGAGACAAATTTGACCCGAACAATTACAGAGGCATTTGTGTGAACAGTAACCTGGGGAAGGTTTTCTGTAGGATTATAAATGTACGAGTTCTAAACTTCCTTAATAAGCACAATGTCTTGAGTAAAAGACAATTTGGATTTATACCAAAACATGACACGACCGCTCATATTTACGCCAAAATAATAACACAACGTACGCTTGCTTTATCGACTTTCAAAAAGCGTTTGATTCTATTTGGCATACAGGACTGTTCTACACAGTTATTGAAAGTGTGTAGGGGGTCAAACGTATGACATAATTAAATCAATGTATACTGGCAATACGTGCAGTATTAAAATTGGCAAGAAAATAACAGAATTCTTTAACCAGGGGGGCGGGGCCTTCGCCAGGGTTGCAATCTGAGCCCTGGACTCTTCAATGTTTACATCAACGAATTGGCCACAATTCTATAAAAACCCTCAGCCCCTGGTGTTAGTCTCCACAATTCAGGGGTTAAATGCCTACTCTTCGCAGATGACCTATGCCTGCTGTCACCCACAGCACATGGCCTACAGCAGAGCCTGGACCTGCTAGAGCAGTACTGCCAGACCTGGGCCCTGGCAGTAAACCCCAAAAAGACTAAAATAATGATTTTCCAGAGAAGATCCAGATCTCAGGGAATTAGAAGTTCTCAATTGGTACAAAATATATAGAGTACTGCACACACTACAATACTTAGGTTTAAAAATAAGCTCAACTGGACACCTTAATGAGGCAGTGAATGAGCTGAGAGAGAAAGCACGCAGGGTATTCTACACCATTAAAAAACAACTAATTCAAATTGAAATACCTATTTAAATGTGTCTAAAACTAATTGAATGTGTCATTGAACCAATTGCACTTTATGTCAGCGAGGTGTGGGGTCCACTTGCAAAACAAGCTTTCACCAAATGGGACAAACACCCCATTGAAACCCTGCATGCAGAGTTCTGTAAGATTCTCCTACATGTCCAGAGGAAAACTACAAACAATTCATGCAGGGCAGAATTAGGCCAATATCCACTAATAATAAAAACTCAGAAAAGTGCAATTAAGTTTTGGAAACATCTAAAATACAGTGACCCCCTCTCATATCATTACCAAGCCCTGCAATACCAAGAGCTGAGCAAAGAAAAGAGTCCCCTCATCCAGCTGGTCCTGGGGCTGAGTTCACAAACCTGTTCTACTAACACACTGAAGCCCCAGTCCCCTCATCCAGCTGGTCCTGGGGCTGAGTTCACTAACCTGTTCTACTAACACACTGAAGCCTCAGTCCCCTCATCCAGCTGGTCCTGGGGCTGAGTTCACTAACCTGTTCTACTAACACACTGAAGCCTCAGTCCCCTCATCCAGCTGGTCCTGGGGCTGAGTTCACTAACCTGTTCTACTAACACACTGAAGCCTCAGTCCCCTCATCCAGCTGGTCCTGGGGCTGAGTTCACTAACCTGTTCTACTAACACACTGAAGCCTCAGTCCCCTCATCCTGCTTGTCCTGGGGATGCATTCACAAACCTGTTCTACTAACACACTGAAGCCTCAGGACCAGAACATCCAATCAATCAGAATAAAACTAATTACAACACAGTCAAAACAAAACTACATTACTTATTGGGAAACACAAACACAAAGCAAAATGCAGTCCTATCTGGCCCTAAATCGACAGTAGACTGTGGCTAACTACTTGACCATGGTTATTGATCAAAACCTTAAAAAAAACATGACAAAGTATAGGCTCAGTGAGCACAGCCTTGCCATTGAGAAGGGTAGACACAGGAAAACCTGGCTCCCTGTAGAGAAAAGGCTGTGCAACCACTGCACAACAGCAGAACCTGAGACAGAACTGCATTTCCTGACAAAATAGTAAAAAATATAAAACAATTAGAGAGTGTCATTTCTCAAAATTTGAAACCCTTATTCAAGGACTACATTGCTACCTGCCCTAAGATGAGGGACAGTGTCTGACAGACAAATCAACCTGCACATGTCCTCTGCTGTATGTTTATTGTTATTGTTGAATGTATGGTTGTTTTGATCCTTTGGTTATTGTTGTTACTGTTGTCCTGTTGACAATTTTGATTCTTATTCTTTTCATAATGTAAATATCCAATAGATTTTTCAGGATGTTTTTACAAAAATAGAGATTTAGAGTTAAATAAACTTGGATCTGTTTTCAGGAACATAAATCACCAGGACATATACAGTATACTACCCTCTACAACATAACCTTCACTACGTCACCAGGACATATATAGCATGCTACCCTCTACAACATAACCTTCACTCCAAATTAAAACTCCCAACCTACAACCTTATTTTGGACAAAATTAGCGGGAAGAATTCCTACTACCAAAGATTCTTATTTCCAAGTTATACAGCTCTGGCAAACAAACAACAGAAACCTGAAAACACCATCCAACCTGGAACTGAGTGAGTGTTTAGTCTGAAGGAAAAAACATATTTTAAATACATTACAATTATATATTTTACTTTATGAAGACTGAGTGCTCAGTTACCAAGCTTGCTAGGACTGAACAGATACAACTTAAATTAGCACTGAAGTGTGAAGTGAGAGGTGTCAAAGCCCTTGAGCCCAACAATAATGGCAGGTGAGTCTCACAGCCTATCCCACTGAAATCCATAGGCCTTTGAACCCCCCCCCCCCCCCCCCCCTCTGTTCAGAGGTACAGTACCCTATGGATGTAAACAAAATATAAGGAGATGCTCCTTGTGGAAAATCAAGGGACACTTTTTGCTGTGAATATAAGCAACTTAATCTTCCACACATCCCCTGGCATGGCACATTGCTATATTAACACACTACCTCTTTGTTAAGAGGGGGGGGGGTATGATGGGTGGAAACTAGGATACTAGATAACAAGGACTCTGAGTCAGCCAATGTGAATCTGTACAAGTCTGGAACAATAATGGTACAGGGCAACCCCGAACAGTTTCAGCTGGACTTTCACATTATCAAAGAGAGAGCTCAGCAAGATAAGCTCTCTCTTGAGAAAGATATGCCCACCCCGTGTGTGTCAGACCAGACCTCTTCATTATATATTCCCACAGACGAGCAACCAGAAGGGGAAAGTCAACCTCCCAGCACAGAGCACTACTCCCTCACTGAAATGAAGGATATATTCCCCCAGCTGGAGGTAAGGCAGGTGGAGCTGGAACAGCACACTCCAGACAGCAAAAAAACATATTCCAATTCAACAAAACCCTGGATGTGGAGAGAGATATATCTAGACTCTGGGCTGTGTACACTGTACATCCAGGCCGTGAGCAGGCAACCACACTTACACTAGCCCAAGCCAATGGCAAGTACCAGATTCTCAGCAGGCTCTGCTGATACTTACTGGTCTGAGGCCAAACCACAAGACCAACAAAATTTGACACTTTATGGAACACAAAGCCTTCACTTTCTCATCCTGGAATGTCCAAGGCCTGAGGTCATCTGCTTTTGGCCTAAAGAGCACGAACCTGGACCAGACAGTGTCATCCTACAAGAAACCTGGTATAGAGGGGATGGACCCACTGGCTGCCCTCTAAGTCACAGAGAGCTGGTAGTCCCATCCACCAAACTACCAGCTGTGAAACATTGAAGAGACTCAGAGGGTATGCTAATTTGGTATAGAGCAGACCTAACTCACTCCATTAAATTAATCAAAACAGGAACATTTTACATTTGGCTAGAAATTCAAAAAGGAAATGATCTCAACAGAGAAAAATGTCCTTCTGTGTGCTACCTATATCCTATATCCCCCCACTAGAATCCCCATACTTTAATGAAGACTGCTTCTCCATCCTGGAGGAGAAATCAATCATTTCCAGGCCCAGGGACATGTACTAGTCTGCGGCGACCTAAATGGCAGAACTGAACAAGAACCTGACACCCTCAGCACACAGGGGGACAAACACCTTCCTGGAGGTGACTGCATTCCCTCCCTTTTATGCTCCCCTAGGCACAACTACGACAACATAACTAACAAAAATGGGTCACAACTCCTGCAGATCTGTCGCACGCTGGGTATGAACATAGTCAATGGTAGGCTTTGAGGGGACTCCTATGTTAGGTACAACTATAGCTCATCTCTTGGTACTGAAGACTACTTTATCACTGACCTCAACCCAGACTCTCTGAGTGTTCACAGTCAGCCCACTGACATTCCTATCAGATCACAGCAAAACCCCAGTCTACTTGAAAACAGCATGAGGCATCGAAGCCAAGTGAACAGAATAATACTAATTAGCTTCCACGGGATGGTTGAGCTAACGTAGGCTAATGAGATTAGCATGAGGCACATTTAGGTTGTCTTGAAACAAAACATTTGAACAGAAATTCAATGGTTCATTGGATCAGTCTAAAATTTAGAAAATAGACTGCTGCCAAAATCTAGTGGCCAAAATCTAAATTGCACCTGGCCTGGAATAATACATTTCTGGCCTTTCTCTTGCATTTCAAAGATCATGGTACAAAAAAATACAAAAGAATGGTTGGTTTTGTCTTTGTATTATCTTCTACCAGATCTATTGTGTTATTATATTATAGGACACTATTATTATTATCCTACGTTCCTTTCACATTTCCACAAACTTCAAAGTGTTTCCTTTCAAATGGTACCAAGAATATGCATATCCTTGCTCCAGGGCCTGAGCTACAAGCAGTTAGATTTGGGTATATCATTCTTGGTGAAATTTGACAAAAAGGCCAGTCATTTCAGGTCCAGTACTGGGCCACGGTTGTGAAAGATTCAGCAGACTGCTGGCATTACACATCTGGCTAAAAGACTACTGTAGCTCTGCTGGAGTCACTTTTAAAGACAACGTTGACACCTTCTGGAAACAGAAGATACTCTACAGGAATGACGGAGTCCATCCAAATCATCTTGGCTCCTCTACTCTGTCCACGCATTTCAAGGTTGCGTTGAAACAATGACTTATTAATGACCATAGACCAGCTCAGTTAATCCCTACCATTGTGAGAATGAGTTGTCAAAATGTACGTTATCCTAGGGGCGTTGGCATACACAATATAAGTAACTTAATTTATGTCTGAAACTCACTTAGATAAGACATTTGATGACACCGTGGTAGCAATACAGTGCTTTGCAAAAGTATTCATCCCCCTTGGCATTTCTTCTATTTTGTTGCTTTACAACCTGTAATTTAAATTGATTTTTATTTGGATTTCAAGTAATGGACATACACAAAATAGTCCAGAATGGTGAAGTGAAATGAAAAACAAAACTTCTTTCAAGAAAAAATAAATAAATAAAAACTGAAAAGTGATGGGTGTATACTGTATGTATTCACCCCCTTTGCTGCCCCTAAATAATATCTGGTGCAACCTATTACATTCAGAAGTCACATAATTAGTTAAATAATGTCCACCTGTTCGCAATCTACAGTCATAAATAGCTCCTCCACCCTTTTTCCTCTCTCTCTCTACCCTACTGATGTGAAATTTGAAAACCCCTTGGTTAACATAGAGATTCTGGGAACATCAGAAGGTGAGGGGAAATGAACTATATTCTGGTAATCCGACCAATTGAACATATGCGGTGGTACTTAAGTTGTTTTACAAAAGTAGTTTGAAATATTTTGGCAAAGTTTATAGGCAACTTTTGAAATATTTTGTGGTGACGTTGCGTTTTTTGTAAGCTGTTTTTTTCTGGATCAAACACGCTTTATAAATGGACATTTTGGATATCTATGGACGGAATTAATCGAACAAAAGGACCAATTGTGATGTTTAGGGGACATATTGGAGTGCCAACAAAAGAAGCTCGTCAAAGATATTGCATGTTTTATATTTTATTTCTGCGTTTTGTGTAGCGCCTGCAGGGTTAAAACATGCTACCCTCTTTGTTTACTGCTGGTGCTATCATCAGATTAGCTTCTTATGCTTTCGCTGAAATGCCTTTTTTGAAATCTGACATGTTGGCTGGATTCACAACGAGTGTATCTTTAATTTGGTATCTTACATGTGTGATTTAATGAAAGTTTGAATTTTATAGTATTTTATTTGAATCTGGCGCTCTGCATTTTCCCCTGGCTATTGGCCAGTTGCATCCAAAAACAAATGCCCCAAACACGGGGACTAAAACAGTCCAGCAAAACCCACGAACAGGGAAAAAACACGTTCACCTCAAACGTGCACAAATGTTACACAAACAATCCCGCACAAAGAGCCCAACTAATCACCAAAATACATAACAGGTGTAACCAATAAACAGACAAGGAGGAGGAGGAAAGAATCAGTGGCAGCTAGTAGGCCGGCGACGACTACGGCCGAGCGCCACCCGAACGGGAAGGGGAGCCACCCTCGGTAGGAGTCGTGACAAGAACGTGTAGAGCCCCGAGTTGATTATCCCTTACATTTTAAAGTATATTTTGAATAATAAGTACAATTACAGCATAAAAATATATCTAACCCTAAACCCCTATACACAGATACCGCACCCACATAGCAAGCAACCTAACCCCTATATCCAGCGACCTAACCCCTACACCCAGCTACCTAACCCCTATATCCAGCTACCTAACCCCCAAAGCCAGCTACCTAACCCTTATACCCAGCTACCTAACCCCTATACCCAGCTACCTAACACCTATATCCAGCTACCTAACCCCCATAGCCAGCAACCTAAACACTTTACCCATCTACCTAAACCCTTTACCCAGCTACCTAACCCCTATACCCAGCTACCTAACACCTTTACCCAGCTACCTAACACCTATACCCATCTACCTAAACCCTTTACCCAGCTACCTAACCCCTATACCCAGCTACCTAACACCTTTACCCAGCTACCTAAACCCTTTACCAAGATACCTAACCCCTATAACCAGCTACCTAACACCTATATCCAGCTACCTAACCCCCATAGGCAGCAACCTAATCACTTTACCCAACTACCTAACCCCTATACCCAGCTACCTAACCCCTATACCGAGCTACCTAACCCCTATATCCAGCTACCTAACCCCCAAAGCCAGCTACCTAACCCCTATACCCAGCTACCTAACCCCTATTACCAGCTACCTAACACCTATACCCAGATACCTAACACCTATACCCAGTTATATAACACCTTCATTCAGCAATCAAATAACCCAATACAGAGTAATACTTTGGACATGTGAATAAACATCAGACCCTTTCCCAATACAGAGTCAAATCAAATCAAATCAAATGCTATTGGACACATACACGTGTTTAGCAGATGTTATTGTGAGTGTAGCGAATGCTTGTGTTTCTATCTCCGACAGTGCAGCAATATCTAACATGTAATATCTAACAATTTCACAATATATACACAATACACACAAATATAAGTAAGAATATATAAATATATGGACGAGCAATGTCAGAGCTGTATAGACTAAGATACATTAGACTAGTATAGAATACGGTATATACAAATGAGATGAGTAATGCAAGATGTGTAAACATCATTATTAAAGTGACGAGGTTTCCTTTTAATAAAGAGGCCAGTGATTTAAAGTCTATGTATATAGGCAGCAGCCTCTATGTGCTAGTGATGGCTATTTAACAGTCTGATGGCCTTGAGATAAAAGCTGTTTTTCAGTCGCTCAGTCCCAGCTTTGATGCACCTGTACTGACCTCACCTTCTGGATGCTAGTGGGGAGAACAGGCCGAGCATCGGTTGGTTGTTGTCCTTGATGATCTTTTTGGCCTTCCTGTGACATCGGGTGCTGTAGGTGTCCTGGAGGGCAGGTAGTTTGCCCCGGTGATGCGTTGGGCACCGCACCACCCTCTGGAGAGTCCTGCGATTGCGGGTGGTGCGGTTGCTGTACCAAGCGGTGGTACAGCCTGATAGGACGCTCTCAATTGTGCATCTGCAAAAGTTTGTGAGGGTTTTAGGTGCCAAGCCAAAAATGTTCAGCCTCCTGAGGTTTTAGCGGTGCTTTTGCACCTTCTTCACCACGCTGTCTGTGTGGGTGGACCATTTCAGATTGTTAGTGATGTGGGTGCAGAGGAACTTGAAGCTTTCCACTTTCTCTACTGCGGTCCCGTCTATGTGGATAGGGGCGTGCTCCCTCTGCTGTTTCCTGAAGTCCACGATCATCTCCTTTGTTTTGTTGATGTTGAGTGAGAATTTTTCTTCCTGGCAACACACTAACAGAGCCCTCACCTCCTCCTTGTAGGCGGTCTCGTCATTGTTGGTTATCAAGCCTACTACTGTTGTCTCGTCTGCAAACTTGATGATTGAGTTGGAGGTGTTCTTGGCCACGCAGTCATGTGTGAACAGCGAGTACAGGAGGGGGCTGAGCACGCACCCTTGTGAGGCCCCAGAGCTGAGGATCAGCGAAGTGGAGGTCTTGTTTCCTACCTTCAACACCTGGGGGCGGCCCGTCAGGAAGTCCAGAACCCAGTTGCACAGGGTGGGGTTCAGACCCAGGGCCTCGAGCTTAATGATGAGCTTGGAGGGTACTATGGTGTTGAATGCAGAGCTATAGTCAATGAACAATATTCTTACATAGGAATTCCTCTTGTCCAGATGGGATAGGGCAGTGTGCAGTGTGATTGCAATTGCATTGTTTGTGGATCTTTGCAAATTAAGTGGGTCAAGGGTGACAGGTAAGGTAGAAGTGATATGATCCTTGACTAGTTTCTCGAAGTACTTCATGATGACAGAAGTGAGTGCTATGGGGCGATAGTCATTTAGTTCAGTTACCTTTGCTTTCTTGGGTACAGGAACAATGGTGGCCCTCTTAAATCATGTGGGGACAGCAGACTGGGATAGGGAGAGATTGAATATGTCCGTAAACACACCAGCTAGCTGGTCTGGGGACATGAATAGCATTGCAGTCTGGGCCGGCAGCCTTGCGAGGATTAACACGCTTAAATGTCTTATTGACTTCTGCCATGGAGAAGGAGAGCCCACAGTCCTTGGTAGTTGCACTGTGTTATACTCAAAGCGGATGACGTGTTTAGCTTATTTGGAAGAAAGACGTCGGTGTCGACGACCTTGCTGGTTTTCCTTCTGTAGTCCGTGATTGGCTTTAGACCCTGTCACATACATCTCGTGTCTGAGCTGTTGAATTACGAATCCATTTAGTCTCTATACTGACATTTCGCTTGTTTGATTGCCTTACGGAAGGAATAACTACACTGTTTGTATTCAACTATATTCCCAGTCACCTCGCCGTGGTTAAATGCGATGGCTTGCTCTTTCAGTTTTGCGTGAATGCTGCCATCTATCCATGGTTTCTGGTTCGGGTAGGTTTAAGTCACAGTGGCTGCAACATCTCCTATACACTTCCTGATGAACTCAGTCACTGTATCAGTATATTTGTAGATATTTTTCTCTGAAGCTACCCAGAACGTATCCCAGTCGGCGTAATGAAAACAATTTTGAAGCGTGGATTCCGATTGGTCAGACCAGCGTTGAATAGTCCTTAGCACGGGTACTTGCTGTTTAGAGTTTCTGCCTATAGGAAGGGAGGAGCAAATTGGAGGGCGAGTACTACAGTCGATATGTTGATAGGACTTTGGCAGCCTTTTCCTCAAATTATCTTTGTTAAAATCCCCCACTACAATAAATGCAGCCTCAGGATATATGGTTTCCAGTTTACATAAAGTCCAGTAAAGTTCTTTGAGGGCCGTTTTGGTTTCGGCTTGTGGGGGAATATACACAGCCGTGACATTAACCAAAGAGAATTCTCTTGGGAAATTCTACGGTCTGCATTTGATTGTGAGGTATTCTAGGTTGGGTTAACAAAAGGATTTGAGAAATATCATTTGAGAAATATAATTTGCAGGAAAAAATCTGAACTGTTAGTCCTCTGGGTTTTGTCTGCTACATAAGTTCTGTTATACTCACAGACATGATTCAAACAGTTTTAGAAACGTCAGAGTGTTTTCCATCCAAATCTACTAATACTATGCATACCTTATATTCCTGGCATGAGTAGCAGGAAGTTGAAATTGGGCACTCTACTTATCCAAAAGTGAAAATGCTGCCCCCTATACCTTAAGAAGTTTAATTAATAACCTCTTGGGGCTAGGGGACAGAATTTTCACTTTTGGATAAATAGCGTGCCCAATTGTAACTTCCTGCTACTCATGCCATTAATATAAGATATGCATTTTATTCATAGATTTGGATAGAAAACTAAAACTGTTTGAATCATGTCTGTGAGTATAACATAACTTATGTAGCAGACAAAACCCAGAGGTTATTCCTTTGTGCAATGAAGAGGTAGGCCAACTCAGAACTGGGTGAGTTGCACAAGACGTGAAAAGCACCACTGGTTTGTTTTCATTCCTGTATTGAACACAGATTGTCTACAATTTGATTGATCATTAAGGTTTGAAAATACCTTAAAGAGCACTACCCTGAACTCTCTGTTTCCTGTGCCTGACTTCGCACCCACTATACTCAGGTGGTTACAGTTCTATGGAAAATGATGAACGAGATGGAAGGTGTGTTCCACGACGCGCTGGCGGAGTTGAACTAACATACCACAGAGCGGCATTATCTTCCAGAGAACGCAAAGAGCCCCGAGTTGGTTATCCCTTTTAAACCATTTCCTTAATTGAACACATTTGCCCCGAGAAATGTGTTTATTTGCCGGTAGAAATGTGTTCAACATCCACTGAAGCCACTGAAGTTTACATGATAACTACAGTACTTTCCTTGGTAACCAAACAAACATACATTCTAGTTTAGCTAACAAAACCATCAATCCTTGCTTGCTGTTACAAAAATCTATCACACTTCCTGCTCTGTTACTAACATTGCACTTCCTACTCTGTTACTAACATCACACTTCCTGCTCTGTTACTAACATCACACTTCCTGCTCTGTTACTAACATCACACTTCCTACTCTGTTACTAACATCACACTTCCTGCTCTGTTACTAACATCACACTTCCTGCTCTGTTACTAACATCACACTTCCTACTCTGTTACTAGCATCACACTTCCTGCTCTGTTACTAACATCACACTTCCTACTCTGTTACTAACATCACACTTCCTGCCCTGTTACTAACATCACACTTCCTGCTCTGTTACTAACATCACACTTCCTGCTCTGTTACTAACATCACACTTCCTGCTCTGTTACTAACATCACACTTCCTACTCTGTTACTAACATCACACTTCCTGCCCTGTTACTAACATCACACTTCCTACTCTGTTACTAACATCACACTTCCCACTCTGTTACTAGCATCACACTTCCTGCTCTGTTACTAACATCACACTTCCTACTCTGTTACTAACATCACACTTCCTGCCCTGTTACTAACATCACACTTCCTGCTCTGTTACTAACATCACACTTCCTGCTCTGTTACTAACATCACACTTCCTGCTCTGTTACTAACATCACACTTCCTGCTCTGTTGCAAAGTCCCGGTGTTCTGTTGAGTGTGTGTGTGTGTGTGTGTGTGTGTGTGTGTGTGTGTGTGTGTGTGTGTGTGAGAGAGAGAGAGCATGTGGTTAGTGTGGAGCTAACTGGAGCTCTCCTTTTTAATGAAGCTGCCATCAACTGGGATGACAGTACAGGCACCGGCTTACTGCATTATGGAGGTTTGGTCTCTCTCTCTCTCTAGCTAGTCCCTCTCCCTCTCTCTCTCCCTCTAGCTAGTCCCTCTCCCTAGTCCCTCACCCTCTCTCTCTTTCTCTAGCTAGTCCCTCTCCCTCTCTCTCTCTCCCTCTCTCTCTCTCTCTCTCTCTCTCTCTCTCTCTCTCTGTCTCTCTCTCTCTGTCTCTCTCTCTCTCTCTCTCACTCTCTCTTTCTCTGTCTCCTCCTACAGGAAGATATGGGTTATGCAGATGAAGCAGTGTATTGTGTATGTTAGAGCATCAGCATGGCATCATTGTGTGTTTTACAGTGAGTCAGTGAGTCAGTGATTCAGTAAGCCAGTGAATCGGTGAGTTGGTGAGCCAGTGAGCCAGTGAGTCAGTGATTCAGTGATAGGGTTCTATAGGGCTCTGGTCTAAAGTAGTGCACTATATAGGGGATATGGTTCTATGGGGCTCTGGTCTAAACTAGTGCATTATATAGGGAATAGGGTTCTATAGGGCTCTGGTCTAAAGTAGTGCACTGTTCAGGAACAGTTTATTACTGGCCACGCATTCCAAAACAGACTGCAACTCTTTGCTTATTATGGCTGGGGGCAGTATTGAGTAGCTTGGATGAATAAGGTGCCCAGAGTAAACTGCCTGATACTCAGTCCCTGAAATCTGAGGTTTGTAGTTTTTCAACTCTTGAAATGCACAGTGTCTATGCACAGTGTCTATCGGGGCAAATTGCACCAAGGCTTCCACTAGATGTCAACAGTCTTTAGAACCTTGTTTGATGCTTCTACTGTGAAGGAGGGGGACTGCCTTGTTCAGGGGCAGAACCACAGATTTGTACCTTGTCAGCTCAGGGATTTGCACTTGCAACCTTTCTAGACCAACGCTCTAACCACTAGGCTACCCTGCCGCCCCTATACATCGTTTGACATGTTTCTACGGACTGTAACGGAACTTTTTGACTTTTCGTCTGCTCCTAGTGATCGCGACTCATGGATTTGGATTACTGGGCTAAACTTGTGAACAGAAAAGGAGATATTTGGACATAAATTATGGACATTATCAAACAAAACAAACATTTGTTGTGGAACTGGGATTCCTGGGAGTGCATTCTGATGAAGATCATCAAAGGTAAGTTAATATTTATAATGCTATTTCTGACTTCTGTAGAATACACAACATGGTGGATATCTGTTTGGGTTGTTATGGCCTCTGAGCGCCGTTCTCAGATTATTGCATGGTGTCCTTTTTCCGTAAAGTTTTTTTGAAATCTGACACAGCGGTTGCATTAAGGAGAAGTGTATCTATAATTCTGTGCATAATAGTTGTATCTTTTATCAATGTTTATTATGAGTATTTCTGTAAATTGATGTGGCTCTCTGCAAAATCACCGGATGCTTTGGAACTACTGCACGTAATGCGCCAATGTAAACTGAGATTTTTTGACATAAATATGATCTTAATCGAACAAAACATACATGAATTGTGTAACATGAAGTCCTATGAGCGTCATCTGATAAAGATCATCAAAGGTTAGTGATTAATTTATCTCTATTTCTGCTTTTTGTGACTCCTCTCTTTGGCTGGAAAAATGACTGTGTTTTTCTGTGACTTGGCTCTGACCTAACAAAATCGTTTGGTTTGCTTTCGCTGTAAAGCCTTTTGAAATCGGACACTGTGGTTAACAAGAAGGGTATCTTTAAAATGGTGTAAAATACTTATATGTTTGAGGAATTTGAATTATTGGATTTATGTTCTTTTGAATTTGGCGCCCTGCACTTTCACTGGCTGTTGTCATATCGAACCCGTTAGCGGGATCTCAGCCCAAAGAGGTTAAGGGATGGGTAGCGTCAAGAAGTTAAGGGTTTCAATGACTTCATTAGCTGTGGTTGCTGATTCGTATATGGTTCAAATATCAGCCTACTGCACGTGGACATAGATGCTTTGTTCAATGCCAGTGGCAGGCCATTGGTAAAAATAGAAAAGAGTGGAGGGTCTAGAGAGCTGCCCTGTGGTACAACACGTTTAGCTGCGGGACTAATCCTAATGCAGTCTCTCTTCCATAACATACAGCACATTTAGCTAATGGAACTAACGAACTTACAGACAGACGGACGGACGGACGGATCGATTGACTGACTAACTAAAAAAAAAAAAACTCTCTTTCAGATGAGCAGACCTTTCTGTGACCCCTGAAATGGAGATTTAGTTTGTACTGTATTAAGGTATTAATGAGCCTTATACAGTAGGGGCATTATACAGTAGGGGCACACACACACACACACACACACACACACACACACACACACACACACACACACACACACACACACACACACACACACACACACACACACACACATCAAGTGAACATATGCCCCGAGGCTTCCTAAATCCCAGCTTTATCCCTTCTGGTAAATATGCTCCTCTCTCTGCCAACACTCTCTTACCCACAGATCAAACAACACAGCAACCGAGCTGCATCAGCCCCAACACTCTCTTCGTCCCCCTTCCCACCTTCCTCCCCTCTTCCCCCCTCTTCTTCCACCTCTTCCTACCGCTTCCTCCCCTTCACTCTGCCTCCGCTCTTCCTCCCTCTCCCACCTTCCTCCCCCGCTTCATTCCCTCTTACGCCCCCTCACCTATCCTCCCCAATTTTCCTCCTTTATCCCTCCCCTCCCCTCCCCCTCTCTCCCACCTCCCTCTCCCTCCCCCTTCTTCCCACCATCCTACCCCTCTTCCTCCCCGTCTCCCTCCCTCTGCCTCACCCCCTTCCTCCCCCCCGCTCCACTCTTCTTCCCCCTCCCCCTTCCGCACCCTCTATAGACGTAACATCCTCCCAGGGGGTAACTCTATCAGAGGTCTGGCGGGATGGTAGACCCAGTATTAGAGGAAAGACTACAGTATACAAGGATGTCCATGCTGAAACTATATTTGCTTCCCAAATGACACCGTATACTCTATATAGTGTACTATGTTAGACCAGAGACAATGGGTGTCTATGTAAAGAAGACAGGTCAATGAATACCATTTTGAAGGCAGTCCTGGAGTAATGTTAGATAGAGGGACCAACAGGACCCATCCCTGGAGTAATGTCAGATAGAGGGACCAACAGGACCCATCCCTGGAGTAATGTCAGATAGAGGGACCAACAGGACCCATCCCTGGAGTAATGTCAGATAGAGGGACAAACAGGACCCATCCCTGGAGTATTGTTAGATAGAGGTACCAACAGGACCCATCTCTGGAGAAATGTTAGATAGAGGTACCAACAGGACCCATCCCTGGAGTAATGTTAAAGTGACCAACAGGACCCATCCCTGGAGTAATGTCAGATAGAGGTACCAACAGGACCCATCCCTGAAGTAATGTCAGATAGAGGGACCAACAAGACCCATCCCTGGAGTAATGTCAGATAGAGGTACCAACAGGACCCATCCCTGGAGTAATGTTAGAGGGACAAACAGGACCCATCCCTGGAGTAATGTTAGATAGAGGTACCAACAGGACCCATCCCTGGAGAAATGTTAGATAGAGGTACCAACAGGACCCATCCCTGGATTAATGTTAGAGGGACCAACAGGACCCATCCCTGGAGTAATGTCAGATAGAGGTACCAACAGGACCCATCCCTGAAGTAATGTCAGATAGAGGGACCAACAAGACCCATCCCTGGAGTAATGTCAGATAGAGGTACCAACAGGACCCATCCCTGGAGTAATGTTAGATAGAGGGACCAACAGGACCCATCCCTGGAGTAATGTTAGATAGAGGTACCAACAGGACCCATCCCTGGAGTAATGTTAGATAGAGGGACCAACAGGACCCATCCCTGGAGTAATGTCAGATAGAGGGACCAACAGGACCCATCCCTGGAGTAATGTTAGATAGAGGGACCAAAAGGACCCATCCCTGGAGTAATGTTAGATAGAGGGACCAACAGGACCCATCCCTGGAGTAATGTTAGATAGAGGTACCAAAAGGACCCATCCCTGGAGTACTGTCAGATAGAGGTACCAACAGGACCCATCCCTGTAGTAATGTTAGATAGAGGTACCAACAGGACCCATCTATGGAGTAATGTCAGATAGAGGGACCAACAGGACCCATCCCTGGAGTAATGTTAGATAGAGGGAACAACAGGACCCATCCCTGGAGTACTGTTAGATAGAGGTACCAACAGGACCCATCCCTGGAGTAATGTCAGATAGAGGGACCAACAGGACCCATCCCTGGGGTAATGTCAGAGAGAGGGACCAACAGGACCCATGCCTGGAGTAATGTCAGATAGAGGGACCAACAGGACCCATCCCTGGAGTAATGTCAGATAGAGGGACCAACAGGACCCATCCCTGGAGTAATGTTAGATAGAGGTACCAACAGGACCCATCCTTGGAGTACTGTCAGATAGAGGGACCAACAGGACCCATCCCTGGAGTAATGTTAGATAGAGGTACCAACAGGACCCATCCCTGGAGTACTGTCAGATAGAGGGTACAACAGGACCCATCCCTGGAGTACTGTTAGATAGAGGTACCAACAGGACCCATCCCTGGAGTAATGTCAGATAGAGGTACCAACAGGACCCATCCCTGAAGTAATGTCAGATAGAGGGACCAACAAGACCCATCCCTGGAGTAATGTCAGATAGAGGTACCAACAGGACCCATCCCTGGAGTAATGTTAGATAGAGGGACCAACAGGACCCATCCCTGGAGTAATGTTAGATAGAGGTACCAACAGGACCCATCCCTGGAGTAATGTTAGATAGAGGGACCAACAGGACCCATCCCTGGAGTAATGTCAGATAGAGGGACCAACAGGACCCATCCCTGGAGTAATGTTAGATAGAGGGACCAAAAGGACCCATCCCTGGAGTAATGTTAGATAGAGGGACCAACAGGACCCATCCCTGGAGTAATGTTAGATAGAGGTACCAAAAGGACCCATCCCTGGAGTACTGTCAGATAGAGGTACCAACAGGACCCATCCCTGTAGTAATGTTAGATAGAGGTACCAACAGGACCCATCTATGGAGTAATGTCAGATAGAGGGACCAACAGGACCCATCCCTGGAGTAATGTTAGATAGAGGGAACAACAGGACCCATCCCTGGAGTACTGTTAGATAGAGGTACCAACAGGACCCATCCCTGGAGTAATGTCAGATAGAGGGACCAACAGGACCCATCCCTGGGGTAATGTCAGAGAGAGGGACCAACAGGACCCATGCCTGGAGTAATGTCAGATAGAGGGACCAACAGGACCCATCCCTGGAGTAATGTCAGATAGAGGGACCAACAGGACCCATCCCTGGAGTAATGTTAGATAGAGGTACCAACAGGACCCATCCTTGGAGTACTGTCAGATAGAGGGACCAACAGGACCCATCCCTGGAGTAATGTTAGATAGAGGTACCAACAGGACCCATCCCTGGAGTACTGTCAGATAGAGGGTACAACAGGACCCATCCCTGGAGTACTGTTAGATAGAGGTACCAACAGGACCCATCCCTGGAGTAATGTTAGATAGAGGAACCAACAGGACCCATCCCTGGGGTAATGTCAGATAGAGGAACCAACAGGACCCATCCCTGGTGTAATGTCAGATAGAGGGACCAACAGGACCCATCCCTGGGGTAATGTCAGATATAGGGACCAACAGGACCCATGCCTGGAGTAATGTCAGATAGAGGGACCAACAGGACCCATCCCTGGAGTAATGTTAGATAGAGGTACCAACAGGACCCATCCCTGGTGTAATGTCAGATAGAGGGACCAACAGGACCCATCCCTGGGGTAATGTCAGATATAGGGACCAACAGGACCCATGCCTGGAGTAATGTCAGATAGAGGGACCAACAGGACCCATCCCTGGAGTAATGTTAGATAGAGGTACCAACAGGACCCATCCCTGGAGTACTGTCAGATAGAGGGACCAACAGGACCCATTCCTGGAGTAATGTTAGATAGAGGTACCAACATGACCCATCCCTGGAGTACTGTCAGATAGAGGTACCAACAGGACCCATCCCTGGAGTAATGTTAGATAGAGGTACCTACAGGACCCATCCCTGGAGTACTGTTAGATAGAGGTACCAACAGGACCCATCCCTGGAGTACTGTCAGATAGAGGTACCAACAGGACCCATCCCTGTAGTAATGTTAGATAGTGGTACCAACAGGACCCATCTCTGGAGTAATGTCAGATAGAGGGACCAACAGGACCCATCCCTGGAGTAATGTTAGATAGAGGGAACAACAGGACCCATCCCTGGGGTAATGTCAGATAGAGGGACCTACAGGACCCATCCCTGGAGTAATGTCAGATAGAAGGACCAACAGGACCCATCCCTGGGGTAATGTCAGATAGAGGGACCAACAGGACCCATGCCTGGAGTAATGTCAGATAGATGGACCAACAGGACCCATCCCTGGAGTAATGTCAGATAGAGGGACCAACAGGACCCATCCCTGGAGTAATGTTAGATAGAGGTACCAACAGAACCCATCGCTGTAGTAATGTCAGATAGAGGGACCAACAGGACCCATCCTTGGAGTAATGTTAGAGGGACCAACAGGACCCATCCCTGGAGTAATGTCAGATAGAGGGACCAACAGGACCCATCCCTGGAGTAATGTCAGATAGAGGTACCAACAAGACCCATCCCTGGAGTAATGTTAGAGGGACCAACAGGACCCATCCCTGGAGTAATGTCAGATAGAGGGACCAACAGGACCCATCCCTGGAGTAATGTCAGATAGAGGGACCAACAGGACCCATCCCTGGAGTAATGATAGAGGGACCAGCCTAGGATAGGATAGGAAAGATTCTCATGTTCTCTATGGACAGATTATCATGTTCTTCTGGACAGATTCTCATGTTCTCGTGGACAGATTATCATGTTCTCTATGGACAGATTCTCATGTTCTCGTGGACAGATTCTCATGTTCTCGTGGACAGATTCTCATGTTCTCGTGGACAGATTCTCATTTTCTCTATGGACAGATTCTCATGTTCTCGTGGACAGATTCTCATGTTCTCGTGGACAGATTCTCATGTTCTCTATGGACATGTTCTCGTGGACAGATTCTCATTTTCTCTATGGACAGATTCTCATGTTCTCGTGGACGGATTCTCATGTTCTCTATGGACAGATTCTCATGTTCTCGTGGACAGATTATCATGTTCTCGTGGACAGATTCTCATGTTCTTGTGGACAGATTCTCATGTTCTTGTGGACAGATTCTCATTTTCTCTATGGACAGATTCTCATGTTTTCGTGAACAGATTCTCATGTTCTCGTGGACAGATTCTCATGTTCTCGTGGACATATTCTCATGTTCTCTATGGACAGATTCTCATGTTCTCGTGGACAGATTCTCATGTTCTCGTGGACAGATTCTCATGTTCTCGTGGACAGATTCTCATGTTCTCTATGGACAGATTCTCATGTTCTCGTGGACAGATTCTCATGTTCTCGTGGACAGATTCTCATGTTCTCATGGACAGATTCTCATGTTTTCTATGGACAGATTCTCAGTACAGCATTCCCCCCAGAAGTAAAACATGAAATGACAAACTTTGTGTGAGAGAATTGTACTTCTGGGTAACTGAGATTACTGAAACCGTTCTCTACAGTTATACCTGTTAAACTGTACCTAATCAAACACTGGCTGGCTACGGGACACATTGAGCATTGATGAAAAATGTAAACAGTACTCAATAAAGTTTTGGAAATAATTTAATCGAATGTATTCCTGTCTCGGCTTCCAGACAGTGCTAGTTGCAGGAGAGGGAGAGAAAGAGATCGAGTGTGTGTGTGTAGTGTGGGTCTATGTAGGTGTGTAGGTGTGCGTCTGTAAAGGTGTGTGTGTGTGTGTGTGTGGGTGTGTAGTATGTTTGTTAGATGTTGACAGCGCTCTCTCATTCTCACCCAGTGCGTGCAGAGACCATATGCTTCCTCCGCTGTTTGCCAGGTCTGAGTAAACTTCAAAGCGTCATGCTGCAGAAAACAAAGTGCTTATGGAGCATCTTATTGTCCTGGTTCATTACCGTCAAGTTTTATCCAGGACATCCAGGGTTAAGTATCTGTAATGAACTCTTATAGTGGCCAGATAGTCAAGCCAATCTAGCCTGGTGATTAAAACCATTGTTAGAGTGAAGACGTTCAGTCTGGATTAGTTTGATCGAATCTCTGAACGTTTGAAGACAGTTGTCCTCCAGAAACAGAACATATAGTACATAAACAACTACTGGGAGAATGTCCCCAGCCCACGGTTAGTTGAGCTGAACCAGTGACTACCCCCATGTTCCCCTGGTCCTGTCAGCCTTCTCTGGGTAGGATGGGAAGAGATGGATCCTGCTGGGTGGTACGGTCCTTCTTCAGGGGCTGGGTATGGAGCTTGCATTCATATTAGCATGTAAATCTAGTTGGTTCATGCCAACAAAGCCACTGCACAACACAACATAACACTAAACAATACAGTAATTGCATTATATCAGTGACAAACGGTGCCCACAAACTGTTAGGGCCGACATAACGCTGCCCCAACAGCAGAGTCCCAACACCTTACCTCGGCTACACCTGAGTCTTATCTGGCAGCGAAACAGTTCATTCAGCCTCATTTGCTGCCTTTAAAAAAACGGGCTGATATGGCTGACTTGCTTAAACAAATGTGGTTTCTACTGACAATTGAGATGTAAAAACTATGGCATTAAGGGGACGAGGAGCAGATAAGAGGCAGTCTGTAATTTCGATTAAGACATTGAGTGAGCGAACTAGGACTGACGTAGTCAATATAACTATTTGTTCAGAACTTTGAAATGTACAGAGACAGAATTCAGAACATGGGCCATTCTCACAGTATTCACCCTGTACACCAAGCCAGAACAATAGGATAAATAAAGGGGGCATATAGGCAGACAATGAAAGCTCTTTGTCACACCCTGATCTGTTTCACCTGTCTTTGTGCTTGTCTCCACCCCCCTCCAGGTGTCGTCCATCTTCCACATTATCCTCTGTGTATTTATACCTCTGTTCTCTGTTTGTCTGTTGCCAGTTAGTTTTGTTTGTGAAACCTACCAGCGTCTGTTCCCCTGCTCCTGCCTGTTCCCCTGTCTGTTCCCCTGCTCCTGCCTGTTCCCCTGTCTGTTCCCCTGCTCCTGCCTGTTCCCCTGCTCCTGTCTGTTCCCCTGCTCCTGCCTGTTCCCCTGTCTGTTCCCCTGCTCCTGCCTGTTCCCCTGTCTGTTCCCCTGCTCCTGCCTGTTCCCCTGCTCCTGTCTGTTCCCCTGCTCCTGCCTGTTCCCCTGTCTGTTCCCCTGCTCCTGTCTGTTCCCCTGCTCCTGCCTGTTCCCCTGCTCCTGCCTGTTCCCCTGCTCCTGCCTGTTCCCCTGCTCCTGCTTGTTCCCCTGTCTGTTCCCCTGCTCCTGTCTGTTCCCCTGCTCCTGTCTGTTCCCCTGCCTGTTCCCCTGCTCCTGCCTGTTCCCCTGCTCCTGCCTGTTCCCTGCTCCTGTCTGTTCCCCTGTCTGTTCCCCTGCTCCTGTCTGTTCCCCTGCTCCTGCCTGTTCCCCTGCTCCTGCCTGTTCCCTGCTCCTGCCTGTTCCCCTGTCTGTTCCCCTGCTCCTGCCTGTTCCCCTGCTCCTGCCTGTTCCCCTGCTCCTGCCTGTTCCCTGCTCCTGTCTGTTCCCCTGCTCCTGCCTGTTCCCCTGTCTGTTCCCTGCACCTGTCTGTTCCCCTGCTCCTGCCTGTTCCCCTGTCTGTTCCCCTGCTCCTGCCTGTTCCCCTGCTCCTGCCTGTTCCCCTGCTCCTGCCTGTTCCCCTGTCTGTTCCCCTGTTCCTGCCTGTTCCCTGCTCCTGCCTGTTCCCCTGTCTGTTCCCCTGCTCCTGCCTGTTCCACTGCTCCTGTCTGTTCCCCTGTCTGTTCCCCTGCTCCTGCCTGTTCCCCTGCTCCTGTCTGTTCCCCTGTCTGTTCCCCTGTCTGTTCCCCTGCTCCTGCCTGTTCCCCAGCTCCTGTCTGTTCCCCTGTCTGTTCCCCTGCTCCTGCCTGTTCCCCTGATCCTGTCTGTTCCCCTGTCTGTTCCCCTGTCTGTTCCCCTGCTCCTGCCTGTTCCCCTGCTCCTGTCTGTTCCCCTGTCTGTTCCCCTGCTCCTGTCTGTTCCCCTGCTCCTGTCTGTTCCCCTGCTCCTGTCTGTTCCCCTGCTCCTGCCTGTTCCCCTACTCCTGTCTGTTCCCTGCTCCTGTCTGTTCCCCTGTCTGTTCCCCTGCTCCTGCCTGTTCCCCTGCTCCTGTCTTTTCCCCTGCTCCTGCCTGTTCCCCTGCTCCTGTCTGTTCCCCTGCTCCTGTCTGTTCCCCTGCTCCTGTCTGTTCCCCTGCTCCTGCCTGTTCCCCTGTCTGTTCCCCTGCTCCTGCCTGTTCACCTGCTCCTGCCTGTTCCCCTGCTCCTGCCTGTTCCCCTGCTCCTGCCTGTTCCCCTGATCCTGCCTGTTCCCCTGCTCCTGCCTGTTCCCCTGCTCCTGTCTGTTCCCCTGCTCCTGTCTGTTCCCCTGTCTGTTCCCCTGCTCCTGTCTGTTCCCCTGCTCCTACCTGTTCCCCTACTCCTGTATGTTCCCTGCTCCTGTCTGTTCCCCTGCTCCTGTCTGTTCCCCTGTCTGTTCCCCTGCTCCTGTCTGTTCCCCTGCTCCTGTCTGTTCCCCTGCTCCTGCCTGTTCCCCTACTCCTGTCTGTTCCCCTGCTCCTGTCTGTTCCCCTGCTCCTGCCTGTTCCCCTACTCCTGTCTGTTCCCTGCTCCTGTCTGTTCCCCTGCTCCTGTCTGTTCCCCTGCTCCTGCCTGTTCCCCTGCTCCTGTCTGTTCCCCTGCTCCTGTCTGTTCCCCTGCTCCTGTCTGTTCCCCTGCTCCTGCCTGTTCCCCTACTCCTGTCTGTTCCCTGCTCCTGTCTGTTCCCCTGCTCCTGCCTGTTCCCCTGCTCCTGTCTGTTCCCCTGCTCCTGCCTGTTCCCCTGCTCCTGCCTGTTCCCCTGTCTGTTCCCCTGTTCCTGCCTGTTCCCTGCTCCTGCCTGTTCCCCTGTCTGTTCCCCTGCTCCTGCCTGTTCCCCTGTTCCTGCCTGTTCCCCTGCTCCTGTCTGTTCCCCTGTCTGTTCCCCTGCTCCTGCCTGTTCCCCTGCTCCTGTCTGTTCCCCTGTCTGTTCCCCTGCTCCTGCTTTTTCCCCTGCTCCTGTCTGTTCCCCTGTCTGTTCCCCTGCTCCTGCCTGTTCCCCTGCTCCTGACTGTTCCCCTGTCTGTTCCCCTGCTCCTGCCTGTTCCCTGCTCCTGTCTGTTCCCCTGTCTGTTCCCCTGCTCCTGCCTGTTCCCCTGCTCCTGTCTGTTCCCCTGTCTGTTCCCCTGCTCCTGCCTGTTCCCCTGCTCCTGCCTGTTCCCCTGCTCCTGTCTGTTCCCCTGCTCCTGTCTGTTCCCCTGCTCCTGCCTGTCCCCCTGTCTGTTCCCCTGCTCCTGCCTGTTCACCTGCTCCTGCCTGTTCCCCTGCTCCTGCGTGTTCCCCTGCTCCTGTCGGTTCCCCATCTCCTGTCTGTTCCCCTGCTCCTGTCTGTTCCCCTGTCTGTTCCCCTGCTCCTGTCTGTTCCCCTGCTCCTGCCTGTTCCCCTACTCCTGTCTGTTCCCTGCTCCTGTCTGTTCCCCTGCTCCTGTCTGTTCCCCTGTCTGTTCCCCTGCTCCTGCCTGTTCCCCTGTCTGTTCCCCTGTTCCTGCCTGTTCCCTGCTCCTGCCTGTTCCCCTGTCTGTTCCCCTGCTCCTGCCTGTTCCCCTGTTCCTGCCTGTTCCCCTGCTCCTGTCTGTTCCCCTGTCTGTTCCCCTGCTCCTGCCTGTTCCCCTGCTCCTGTCTGTTCCCCTGTCTGTTCCCCTGCTCCTGCTTTTTCCCCTGCTCCTGTCTGTTCCCCTGTCTGTTCCCCTGCTCCTGCCTGTTCCCCTGCTCCTGTCTGTTCCCCTGTCTGTTCCCCTGCTCCTGCCTGTTCCCTGCTCCTGTCTGTTCCCCTGTCTGTTCCCCTGCTCCTGCCTGTTCCCCTGCTCCTGTCTGTTCCCCTGTCTGTTCCCCTGCTCCTGTCTGTTCCACTGCTCCTGCCTGTTCCCCTGCTCCTGTCTGTTCCCCTGCTCCTGTCTGTTCCCCTGCTCCTGCCTGTCCCCCTGTCTGTTCCCCTGCTCCTGCCTGTTCACCTGCTCCTGCCTGTTCCCCTGCTCCTGCGTGTTCCCCTGCTCCTGTCGGTTCCCCATCTCCTGTCTGTTCCCCTGCTCCTGTCTGTTCCCCTGTCTGTTCCCCTGCTCCTGTCTGTTCCCCTGCTCCTGCCTGTTCCCCTACTCCTGTCTGTTCCCTGCTCCTGTCTGTTCCCCTGCTCCTGTCTGTTCCCCTGTCTGTTCCCCTGCTCCTGTCTGTTCCCCTGCTCCTGTCTGTTCCCCTGCTCCTGCCTGTTCCCCTACTCCTGTCTGTTCCCTGCTCCTGTCTGTTCCCCTGTCTGTTCCCCTGCTCCTGTCTGTTCCACTGCTCCTGCCTGTTCCCCTGCTCCTGTCTGTTCCCCTGCTCCTGTCTGTTCCCCTGCTCCTGTCTGTTCCCCTGCTCCTGCCTGTTCCCCTACTCCTGTCTGTTCCCTGCTCCTGTCTGTTCCCCTGCTCCTGTCTGTTCCCCTGCTCCTGTCTGTTCCCCTGCTCCTGTCTGTTCCCCTGCTCCTGCCTGTTCCCCTGCTCCTGACTGTTCCCCTGCTCCTGTCTGTTCCCCTGTCTGTTCCCCTGCTCCTGTCTGTTCCCCTGCTCCTGTCTGTTCCCCTGCTCCTGACTGTTCCCCTGCTCCTGCCTGTTCCCCTGCTCCTGCCTGTTCCCCTGCTCCTGTCTGTTCCCCTGCTCCTGACTGTTCCCCTGCTCCTGTCTGTACCCCTGCTCATGCCTGTTCCCCTGCTCCTATCTGTTCCCCTGCTCCTGTCTGTTCCCCTGCTCCTGCCTGTTCCCCTGCTCCTGACTGTTCCCCTGTCTGTTCCCCTGCTCCTGTCTGTTCCCCTACTCCTGACTGTTCCCCTGCTCCTGCCTGTTCCCCTGCACCTGCCTGTTCCCCTGTCTGTTCCCCTGCTCCTGTCTGTTCCCCTGCTCCTGTCTGTTCCCCTGCTCCTGACTGTTCCCCTGTCTGTTCCCCTGCTCCTGTCTGTTCCCCTGCTCCTGCCTGTTCCCCTGTCTGTTCCCCTGTCTGTTCCCCTGCTCCTGTCTGTTCCCCTGCTCCTGACTGTTCCCCTGCTCCTGTCTGTTCCCCTGCTCCTGTCTGTTCCCCTGCTCCAGACTGTTCCCCTGCTCCTGCCTGTTCCCCTGTCTGTTCCCCTGCTCCTGCCTGTTCCCCTGCTCCTGTCTGTTCCCCTGCTCCTGCCTGTTCCCCTGCTCCTGTCTGTTCCCCTGTCTGTTCCCCTGCTCCTGCCTGTTCCCCTGCTCCTGCTTGTTCCCCTGTTTGTTCCCCTGCTCCTGTCTGTTCCCCTGCTCCTGTCTGTTCCCCTGCCTGTTCCCCTGCTCCTGCCTGTTCCCCTGCTCCTGCCTGTTCCCTGCTCCTGTCTGTTCCCCTGTCTGTTCCCCTGCTCCTGCCTGTTCCCCTGCTCCTGCCTGTTCCCTGCTCCTGTCTGTTCCCCTGTCTGTTCCCCTGCTCCTGTCTGTTCCCCTGCTCCTGCCTGTTCCCCTGCTCCTGCCTGTTCCCTGCTCCTGGCTGTTCCCCTGTCTGTTCCCCTGCTCCTGTCTGTTCCCCTGCTCCTGCCTGTTCCCCTGCTCCTGCCTGTTCCCTGCTCCTGTCTGTTCCCCTGCTCCTGCCTGTTCCCCTGTCTGTTCCCTGCTCCTGTCTGTTCCCCTGCTCCTGCCTGTTCCCCTGTCTGTTCCCCTGCTCCTGCCTGTTCCCCTGCTCCTGCCTGTTCCCCTGCTCCTGCCTGTTCCCCTGTCTGTTCCCCTGCTCCTGCCTGTTCCCCTGCTCCTGCCTGTTCCCCTGCTCCTGTCTGTTCCCCTGTCTGTTCCCCTGCTCCTGCCTGTTCCCCTGCTCCTTTCTGTTCCCCTGTCTGTTCCCCTGCTCCTGCCTGTTCCCCTGCTCCTGTCTGTTCCCCTGTCTGTTCCCCTGCTCCTGCCTGTTCCCCTGCTCCTGTCTGTTCCCCTGTCTGTTCCCCTGTCTGTTCCCCTGCTCCTGCCTGTTCCCCTGCTCCTGTCTGTTCCCCTGTCTGTTCCCCTGCTCCTGTCTGTTCCCCTGCTCCTGTCTGTTCCCCTGCTCCTGTCTGTTCCCCTGCTCCTGCCTGTTCCCCTACTCCTGTATGTTCCCTGCTCCTGTCTGTTCCCCTGTCTGTTCCCCTGCTCCTGCCTGTTCCCCTACTCCTGTCTGTTCCCTGCTCCTGTCTGTTCCCCTGCTCCTGCCTGTTCCCCTGTCTGTTCCCCTACTCCTGTCTGTTCCCTGCTCCTGTCTGTTCCCCTGTCTGTTCCCCTGCTCCTGCCTGTTCCCCTACTCCTGTCTGTTCCCCTGCTCCTGTCTGTTCCCCTGCTCCTGCCTGTTCCCCTGTCTGTTCCCCTGCTCCTGTCTGTTCCCCTGCTCCTGTCTGTTCCCCTGCTTCCTGCCTGTTCCCCTGCTCCTGTCTGTTCCCCTGTCTGTTCCCCTGTCTGTTCCCCTACTCCTGTCTGTTCCCCTGCTCCTGTCTGTTCCCCTGCTCCTGTCTGTTCCCCTTCTCCTGTCTGTTCCCCTGCTCCTGTTTGTTCCCCTGTCTGTTCCCCTGCTCCTGTCTGTTCCCCTGCTCCTGTCTGTTCCCCTGCTCCTGTTTTCTAGTCCTTCCTGGTTTTGACCGTTCTGCCTGCCCTGACCCTGAGCCTGCCTGCCCTGACCCTGAGCCTGTCTGCCCTGACCCTGCCTGCCCTGACCCTGCCTGCCCCTGACCCTGCCTGCCCTGACCCTGCCTGCCCTGACCCTGACCCTGCCTGCCCTGACCCTGACCCTGCCTGCCCTGACCCTGAGCCTGCCTGCCCTGACCCTGACCCTGCCTGCCTTTGACCTGTCGTTTGCCTGCACTTGTATTATAAATAAACGTCTGTTTCTTCGACAATGTCTGCATCTGGGTCATACCTGAAACGTGATACTCTTACAATATTCCATGATTACATTTCTCTAACACAGGCTATAGGCTACATATTCACCAGAAAGTAAGAACACTATGCCACATTATGAGGGGAAAAAGGATCACATTTTTACACATGGGCTACTAAGATTTTGGAAGTATGATGTTGACATGATCAGTCCAATCAAAGCTACGGTAGATGTAATGTGATTTGACGTCATTTTATTTGTGGCCAATGACCTTCAGCCTTTTTTGGATGGGCACTTCTAATGTATCTCTATGACAGCACCCAAGGGGCTTGAGTTTTCTAGCTCTACCCTTCGATTTTGCGGTGATGTAGTGTCCCCATGAGTGACAGAACACTGAACATTACCAACCCCTACGCTCTGTATTTCCCGCTGGCTGCCCCTCCACCACAGAAAGCACTGAGTTGAAACACGTGCGCTTTGGAACAGCCTTACTCAAGAAAGCAAAAATAGATACCAAGTTTATATGCGTCCTTATTAACTTAATGTTTTTGTATTTTATATATTTTTTTACATAGTTTGCAAACTGATATGTGACAGGTATTAATGCCAAAATAACATGCAAAACAGGTGGGGCTCTGCCCCAGCTGCCCTCAATGACGGGTCGCCACTGATGCATGCACATGTACACACCATACCACACCATACACACCATACACACCATACCATACACACCATACACACCATACACACCATACCATACACACCACACACCATACACACCATACCATACACACCACACACCATACACACCACACCATACACACCATTCACACCACACCACACCACACACCATACGCACCACACACCAAACACACCACACCATACACACCACACACCATACACACCACACACGCCACACACCATACACACCACACCATACACACCACACACCATACACACCACACCATACACACCACACACCATACACGCCACACACGCCACACCATACACACCATACCATACCATACACACCACACACCACACACACCATACACACCACACACCATACACACCACACACCATACACACCACACACACCATACCACACACCATTCACACCACACACACCACACACACTATACACACACCATACACACCACACAGATACTCACATACACACCACACACCATACACACCATACCATACCATACACACCACACACACCATACACACACCACACCATACACACCATACACACCACACACACCATTCACACCACACCATACACACCACACACCATACACACCATACACACCATACCACACACCATTCACACCACACACACCATACAACACCATACACACCACACACACTATACACACACCATACACACCACACAGATACTCACATACACACCACACACACACCACACACCATACACACTTACACACCATACACACCACACGTACACACCATACACACCGCACACACCACACAGATACTCACATACACACCACACACACCATACGCACACCACACCATACACACCATACACACACACACACACACGTACACACCACACACACCATACACACACACACGTACACACCACACACACACACCATACACACTACACACACACCATACACACCACACCATACACACCACACACACCATACACATACCACACACACCATACGTACACACCACACACACCCACCATACACACACCACACACCAGACACACCATACACACCACACACACACACACACCGTACACCATACACACACTATACACACCATGCACGCAACACACCATACACACCACACACACACAGAGGCGATGGATGGTGTGTTCGTGGCTCACTGGTTAGAGGAGAGGAACAGATTAGAGGAGTGTGGGAGTGATGAGAGAGAGAGAGAGAGAGAGGGATGAGATGAGAGAGAGAGGGATAGAGAGAAAGAGAGAGGGTACATTCTCTGTTGGTTAATATCAAAAGGCAAATTTTTCATTGACATATTGCATAGGATGTTTAAAATCCCCTGTCATACAATTATGAATGATACCAAACAATGAATTAAGAGTCCTTGTTATATATTTTGATGTCAATACAGTCTGTTATCTGAAGGTCAGTTTTCCAACATAAATATTGTTGTATCATTATATGACACAAGTCTTTTGTAATGATTAACAATTCAACAAACAAGTAATATTGTCCTAATTTTACAAGTGAAATAGTAGACTCCAACGTTCATGTCTGTGGTTGAACCAGAATCAAAGGAGGCAATTATTTGTTAAAGCCCAGGAAGCAGCCATTCAATTTGCCATTCACCAGACTTTCAAGTTTAATAATGTCAAAATGCCTTGGGTATTTTCCCAGAGGTGGATTTGGCGCATGTGCACTTGCTCAAAAACAATACAGACTTTGCAGACAAGACCTTTTTTGGTTGCATGTCACTTTTTATTTCGATATTTTGTGGGGATTTACATACCGGCCTGAACGGTAGCGGTAGTGATGATAGTTGCTCAGCGAAACTCCATTATGTACCGAATTAACGTATTTTGACATTATTAAGCTTGAAAAGCCGGTGAAAGCCAAGTTGAATGGCTGCTTCCTGGGTTTAAAGGAGATTTTGCCATATTCAACGTCTCCTTTAAAGCAGTATTCTGGTTCAGTCTATGGTGTTTCGTGCCTGATATTAGGGGTCATTCGTGTACTGTTTGATAGAGGGCAACGGGCTGTAGTGCTCTTTGTGTGTATGTGGTAGTGTTGGAGCGGAGAGCCTCTATGCCCACTGGAGTCTCCCTCTGCTCTGAAGTTCACTCCGCCCCCGCCTGCTTCAGGCTGGCGGCGCTGTGCAGCTCTCCTCCTCCTCTCCTCCTCTCATCTGCCTCTCCAAATTCAGCGCGCTCCACTTCTCCTCTCCTCTCTAGCCGTGTGCCTGTGTACAGACGGACCTACCGACCGCGTAAATACGCTTTTATCTCTCAATAGACGGACAATAAGGACACAGATGTCTCCATTATTCACTTTAGGAGCGTTTCCGCACTGAACTGAATTACCGGTACATTCATCACGCCTTCGTTTTCTCACCATTTTAAATGAAAAAAATGACATTGGCGTGGAATTGTGGTGGACGGTTTTACTTGAAAGTGTGGACGTGCTTTTTCAGCCTTGCAGTGCTCAGGACTCACTCTATACTTGCTAATGAAGGTAAGTGGACATAGTTAAAACATGTATTTATAATGTGTCAATACATTTGATTGTTATTCACCTTTGACTACCTTGCCATGAAAGCAATCATTACCTTTGAACAAGGCTGATGCCCGACACTGATAAAGATGCCAGTTGGCAAAAAAAGCATTGATTGCGAGACGCGCAATGCAATTGACATGTCGGTTTTTACTCATTATGAACGTTCTACATTGTGCTTTAAAAATGGTTTGTAAATAGGCTCGGTCTCAGTGATATTGATGCGAAGGAAGAGTGAGTATCTCTCAGGCATTGTTACAGCACCAAGCGACCATTTCATTCCGGATCAATACCAGCGTGACAACTTCTTGACACCGTGTTTGATATTCTATATACCAAATAGATATGGTATTTAGTCAAACCTTTTCGGGCTGTACAAATAGAGTAGTCTAGTTTAAGTGCTGTGAAAGTTCAGCTATTTACCTCATGTGTTTCCAACCGTCTTGTTGGTTGACCGGAAGACTGTGCGTGAACAGCATTTAAATATCCTGTGATAAATTATGCCATTACCGCCTATAAGACATTATCTTGGCATTATCCTACCAGACAGACATGAGGTCAGCTCGACTAGTTATGACATTGTCCGGTTGTGAAGTTCCCCTTATTTCGGCGAATATGAATTTGATATAGATTTGTGACATTCAGTAATGGCCAGGGGAAAGTTCCAAAATGTTCTTTCTGTGACAGGAACTATGATATTAGAAATCCTTAGGACTTAATTATAAACACGTTCATACAAATGTAATGAGACGTCATCAATGTCACATGTAGACATATCATAAATGAGCCCTCCTATCTCTCTACCATACATGCGGACACTATTTGTGATAAATTATAGTCAAAATAGAGTCTCAGGAGATTCTCTTCTAAATGTAGTTATAGTATTTTCACTCTAAACATACTGTTAATTTCTTGACATCCTGCATTATATTTCTTGATATCCTGTCCATTATATTTCTTGACATTCTGTCCATTATATTTCTTGATATCCTGTCCATTATATTTCTTGACATCCTGTCCATTATATTTCTTGACATCCTGTCCATTATATTTCTTAATATCCTGTCCATTATATTTCTTGACATTCTGTCATTATATTTCTTGACATCCTGTCCATTATATTTCTTGACATTCTGTCCATTATATTTCTTGATATCCTGTCCATTATATTTCTTGACATCCTGTCCATTATATTTCTTGACATCCTGTCCATTATATTTCTTGACATCCTGTCCATTATATTTCTTGACATCCTGTCCAGTATATTTCCTGACATCCTGTCCATTATATTTCTTGATATCCTGTCCATTATATTTCTTGACATCCTGTCCATTATATTTCTTGAGATTCTGTCCATTATATTTCTTGTCATTCTGTCATATATTGAGAAGTGTGCTCGTTCGTTCGTGCGCGCGCGGGTGTGTGTGTGCGTGTGTGTGTGTGTGTGTGTGTGCTGCAGTTGAATAGCCCCAGCTGATGATGACTAGGCCTAACAAACAGCATCACTACATAACAGCACCCTAACCCCACAGGAATTCAGCCTAATGGTCTGATTCAGAGGCTGTGTGTCCCAAATGGAAAAATGTTCCCTATATAGTGCACTACTTTAGACCAGAGTCTTATGGAACCCTATTCCCTATATAGTGCACTACTTTAGACCAGAACCATATAGAACCCTATTCCCTATATAGTGCACTACTTTAGACCAGAGTCTTATGGAACCCTATTCCCTATATAGTGCACTACTTTAGACCAGAACCATATAGAACCCTATTCCCTATATAGGGCACTACTTTAGACCAGAGCCCTATAGAACCCTATTCCCTATATAGTGCACTACTTTAGACCAGAGCCCTATAGAACCATATTCCCTATATAGGGCACTACTTTAGACCAGAGCCCTATAGAACCCTATTCCCTATATAGTGCACTACTTTAGACCAGAGCCCTATTGAACCCTATTCCCTATATAGTGCACTACTTTAGACCAGAGCCCTATAGAACCCTATTCCCTATATAGTGCACTACTTTAGACCAGAGCCCTATGGAACCCTATTCCCTATATAGTGCACTACTTTAGACCAGAGCCCTATGGAACTCTATTCCCTATATAGTGCACTACTTTAGACCAGAGCCCTATGGAACTCTATTCCCTATATAGTGCACTACTTTAGACCAGAGCCCTATGGAACCCTATTCCCTATATAGTGCACTACTTTAGACCAGAGCCCTATGGAACTCTATTCCCTATATAGTGCACTACTTTAGACCAGAGCCCTACAGAACCCTATTCCCTATATAGTGCACTACTTTAGACCAGAGCCCTATGGAACTCTATTCCCTATATAGTGCACTACTTTAGACCAGAGCTCTATGGAACCCTATTCCCTATATAGTGCACTACTTTAGACCAGAGCCCTATAGAACCCTATTCCCTATATAGTGCACTAGGGCTCAACGGGTTCTGGTCAAAATAAGAGCACCTCTGGGACATAACGTGTGATACAGATAGGATTTGACGTCGACACAATATATCCACAGTGATTAAGTGAAGTGACACCATAACTCTCCCACATGTGAAATATGTCTCTTGGTGTTTTGAAATCGATACACACTGTATGCATAAAGAGTTTGTCCATTCAAACAATTATTACCAATGAATTTGCTTCTGTTGGACTCTGAGGAGGATTTGCTGTTAAAACATTTGTCTTTTTCTGCTGAACGTAATGTAAACAAATACACTACTACCTTCTTACATCCTTGTATCCACTCTGGGAGTAAATCATTACCTGTTAGATATTACTGCACTGTCGGACCTAGCAGCATTGTGCTACACACACAGTAACATCTGCTAACCATTTGTATGTGACCAATAACATTCGATTTGATTTGATTCAATGGTGACAACCACCATGAATCATCTGAATTCTCTGACTATGAGAATAATACACACTCAGTTTCACTACGGGGAAAGGGTTCTCCTCTCGTCTACTGATGTACGCCAAGAGGATCTCCTTACATCCTCTCTTGGAGAAAGACATAATCTCCCTGTTATCATCGACTACACTACAACATATTTCCACTTTTTCTCCTAATTAGGATATTTTCCTAAGGGCAATGTTCTATCTGGAGTACTAGACAGTGTCTGTTAGCCTGCCTGCCAATCAGCTGGAACAAACCAAGACCTACTTTTCAGAAACTTTAAAAAGACAGTTTGTTATGCTAGGAATGATGACTTTTCATTGGTGAAGGAATGATGACTTTTCATTGGTGAAGGAATGATGACTTTTCATTGGTGAAGGATTGATGACTTTTCATTGGTGAAGAATTGTCGACTTTTCTTTGGTGAAGCAATCTTGACTTGTCATTCGGGAAGGCATGTTGACTTTTCATTGGTGAAGGCATGTTGACTTTTCATTGGTGAAGGCATGTTGACTTTTCATTGGTGAAGGCATGTTGACTTTTCATTCGGGAAGGCATGTTGACTTTTCATTGGTGAAGGCATGTTGACTTTTCATTGGTGAAGGCATGTTGACTTTTCATTGGTGAAGGCATGTTGACTTTTCATTGGTGAAGGCATGTTGACTTTTCATTGGTGAAGGCATGTTGACTTTTCATTGGTGAAGGCATGTTGACTTTTCATTGGTGAAGGCATGTTGACTTTTCATTGGTGAAGGCATGTTGACTTTTCATTCGGGAAGGCAATGTTGACTTGTCATTGGTGAAGGCATGTTGACTTTTCATTGGTGAAGGCATGTTGACTTTTCATTCGGGAAGGCATGTTGACTTTTCATTGGTGAAGGCATGTTGACTTTTCATTGGTGAAGGCATGTTGACTTTTCATTGGTGAAGGCATGTTGACTTTTCATTGGTGAAGGCATGTTGACTTTTCATTCGGGAAGGCAATGTTGACTTTTCATTGGTGAAGGCATGTTGACTTTTCATTGGTGAAGGCATGTTGACTTTTCATTGGTGAAGGCATGTTGACTTTTCATTGGTGAAGGCATGTTGACTTTTCATTCGGGAAGGCATGTTGACTTTTCATTCGGGAAGGCATGTTGACTTTTCATTGGTGAAGGCATGTTGACTTTTCATTGGTGAAGGCATGTTGACTTTTCATTGGTGAAGGCATGTTGACTTTTCATTGGTGAAGGCATGTTGACTTTTCATTCGGGAAGGCATGTTAACTTTTCATTCGAGAAGGCATGTTGACTTGTCATTGGTGAAGGCATGTTGACTTTTCATTGGTGAAGGCATTGGTCGTTGTGCCCTTAACATATCGGTCATGATTGTTAAGCAACATTTTGCAAAGGTCACTTCTACTATATTTGGTTACTGCTGTTGTACTATTCAGTAGCTCTGTCAGATCAGTTAACAGTAGGTCTGTCAGATCAGTTACCAGTAGGTCTGTACTGTTCAGTTACCAGTATGTCTGTCAGTACTGTTCAGTTACCAGTAGGTCTGTCAGATCAGTTACCAGTAGGTCTGTCTATTTTGTTCAGTTACCAGTAGGTCTGTTTGTACTGTTCAGTTACCAGTAGGTCTGTCTGTACTGTTCAGTTACCAGTAGTTCTGTCTATACTGTTCCGTTACCAGTAGGTCTGTCAGATCAGTTTCCAGTAGGTCTGTCAGATCAGTTACCAGTAGGTCTGTCTATTTTGTTCAGTTACCAGTAGGTCTGTCTGTACTGTTCAGTTACCAGTCTGTACAGTTCAGTTACCAGTAGGTCTGTCTGTACTGTTCAGTTACCAGTAGGTCTGTCTGTACTGTTCAGTTACCAGTAGGTCTGTCTGTACTGTTCAGTTACCAGTAGGCCTGTCTATTGTGTGGCTCACTGAATGATCACTATAATTTGGGTTATGTGAAAAAAGTGTTTTTCATTTAAAATCTTCCCAAATGTGTTCTACATACTAATTGTGTCCTTCCTGTGTTTCTGCAGTGAACTTACTGGACTCTCGCTCTGTCATGGGGGACCTTGGGTGGATAGCCTACCCAAAGAATGGGGTGAGTGGTACTTCATAAATGCTCACACAAACCACACCAACTCTTTTCAGGCTGCCTGGACCAATCCTCATCAGTATCAGTCCCAGCTCAGTCCCTGCTCAGTCCCTGCTCAGTCCCAGCTCAGTCCCAGCTCAACTCAGCTCAACCCCAGCCCTGGTCAACCCCAGCTCAACCCCAGCTCAGCCCCAGCTCAACTCAGCACAACCCAGCTCAGCTCAGCCCAGCTCAACTCAGCGCAACCCAGCTCAGCTCAACCCCAACTCAACCCCAGCACAACCCAGCTCAGCTCAACCCCAGCCCAGCTCAACCCGAGCTCAACCCCAGCCCAACCCAGCTCAACCCCAGCTCAGCCCCAGCTAAACTCAGCTCACCCCCAGCTCAACCCCAGCCCACCCCAGCTCAGCTCAACCCCAGCTCAGCTCAACCCCAGCTCATTCCCAGCCCAGCTTAACCCCAGCTCAACCCCAGCTCAACCCCAGCCCCGCCCAACCCAGCTCAACCCCACCCCAGCTCAGCCCAGGCCAGCTCAACCCCAGCCCAGCCCAACCCAGCTCAGCCCCAGCTCAGCCCAGGCCAGCTCAACCCCAGCCGAGCCCAACCCAGCTCAACCCCAGCTCAGCCCAGGCCAGCTCAACCCCAGCTCAGCCCAGCCCAGCCCAGGCCAGCTCAACCCCAGCTCAGCCCAGGCCAGCTCAACCCCAGCTCAGCCCAACCCCAGCTCAGCCCAGGCCAGCTCAACCCCAGCTCAGCCCAGCTCAGCCCCAGCTATGTCGGCTACAGTTTCAACAGAATAAACACATCAAAACTCACAATCAAAGGATGATGCTTGTTAGTACTGTTTGGGATATATCAGGTTAAAGGATGATGCTTGTTAGTACTGTTTGGGATATAGCAGGTCAAAGGATGATGCTTGTTAGTACTGTTTGGGATATATCAGGTTAAAGGATGATGCTTGTTAGTACTGTTTGGGATATAGCAGGTTAAAGGATGATGCTTGTTAGTACTGTTTGGGATATATCAGGTCAAAGTTGGGAATCTCCCAGGCGATTAAACAACAGACAGACCTCTCATAGTCAGAGAGTGGAAAAGGCAGGGTTTTTATGGTCTCCAGAGACATGCAGCTCAGGCTTCTAATTACACAGAATATTTCCTCACACTAATTCCTTATTGACTCCATAAAGGAGGGGAGGGGGGGAAGGGGATGAGGGAAGTCTGAGCCAGCTCTGATCCTCATGAGTGCTGGGAGATCTAGTGACCAGCCTGATAGGCCCATAAGTTAATTGCATCAATTACATTTTTTTTTTCAAGAAGTGAAACGAATAGTCTGATCATTTACACATCGAAGTGTCTCAGCTCAAGGAAATCATCTTCGGATCGGCTCAAACGTGACCCACCACCTAAATTCGGTGTTATGTAGCAACATTTTAAATGGGGTTTTTACATTGGATAAAAGTATAGACATAGCTTCTCAATGGAATATCATACACTGGAGGAAACATGGGGAAGTAGAGACTCAGAGCTTCTCAATGGAATATCATACACTGGAGGAAACATGGGGAAGTAGAGACTCAGAGCTTCTAAATGGAATATCATACACTGTAGTTGGAGGAAACATGGGGAAGTAGAGACTCAGAGCCTCTAAATGGAATATCATACACTGTAGTTGGAGGAAACATGGGGAAGTAGAGACTCAGAGCCTCTAAATGGAATATCATATACTGTAGTTGGAGGAAACATGGGGAAGTAGAGACTCAGAGCCTCTAAATGGAATATCATACACTGTAGTTGGAGGAAACATGGGGAAGTAGAGACTCAGAGCCTCTAAATGGAATATCATATACTGTAGTTGGAGGAAACATGGGGAAGTAGAGACTCAGAGCCTCTAAATGGAATATCATACACTGTAGTTGGAGGAAACATGGGGAAGTAGAGACTCAGAGCCTCTAAATGGAATATCAGACACTGGAGGAAACATGAGGAAGTAATGCAGCTTTAAAAGGTGATACACTTAGAATCCCATTTAGGACAAAAGGCATGTTGCTGTGGTGTTCACACTTGCTCTACATGAAACATTGGGAAACATATATTTTAGTAAAGGAATACTTTCACCAAATTGCCAAAATGAATTCTCTGAAAATTATCTCTCTTGAGTTTCCCCATCAGGCAAAATTAAAAACATTAAATTGACTATTGTTGTATAACAAAGATAACCCTTCACATCGAACAGCTACAGTGCTGTTCATTGTTTACGCCCATTTAGTATGGTTCACATCCCCTGTAGGGCGGCACACAATTAGTCCAGCGTCGTCCGAGTTAGAGTTTGGCCAGGGGGTAGGCCTTCATTGTAAATTTAAAACATTTACCTAACTGACATGCCTAGTTAAACAAAGGTTAAACCGACCCATCTCTTAAAGAATTCACTTTGGAGCATGTGCCTGTGGCCATGTGCTATAGCAGTGAAGTCGTCCTTAAAAAAGCTGAGAAAAGATTTCAACAATAAAATACTTTGTTAACTTCAAGTGCTAAAAATAGTAGTCTACAATTTAAGAAAAACTTAAAACACACAAACACGTAAAGGCTTAGGTAAAATCAATATACAGGCCTATATCATCAGATCCTTGGAGTAAACTTTGGTTCAGGCCATGTTACGATATTAACAATGGAATCTAGCCTGAGAACATATTTCATATTTCTGTGAGAATATATGTAATGTCCATGTGCTTTTCATTATAGAAGTCTTGATCTTCTCAAAAATATATGTTTGCCGGGTTGTCCAGTCCGGGGGATGGCTTTCACATCTCTGGGAGGAAGGATGTCAACATTGCACAGCAGCTGAAACCTGGTTCCATCTGAGTGAATGCTCCTTGGCCACAACAACACCAGGCTCCAGACCATTACAGCTGTAAAGGAGGAAAGCAGACTAAAATAGACAAGACATTAAAACATTACATTACAGCAATAACATTCATTGACCCCCAAGTTCAAGCAATAAGCTCAAAGTACAAAGACAACGTACCTGAAGTGTTGCTTGTTCACCCTCGATCACCTCCTTGTACTGGAGACAAGACAAAGTCCAGAAAAATAGGTTACAACGTGTCTGGCAATGCAGACACAAGATAACTAGCTAGATTTAGCAAACATTTAGCTTCATAATTACCAGCTAGCTAGATGAAAATGGTATTGATCTAGCTCTCCAGCTAGTTGAGCATATAAAAAAAAAACTCACTCTATAATCCAATAGCTATCTAGCTATCATTTCATTGTGACTAGCTAGCTAGCTGTAACATTTTGTTACATTACAGACTTATTCTAAAATGTATTAAATAGATTTTTCCCCATCAATCTACACACAATACAGCAGATTAAGTGAAAACAGGTTTTTAGAAATGTTTGCTAATTTATACAAAAAAAAACGGAAATATCACATTTACATAGGTATTCAAACTTTTTACTTTCAAGTCTTCTTGGGTGTGACGCTACAAGATTGGCACACCTGTATTTTGGAGTTTCTCCCATTTTTCTCTGTAGAGCCTCTCAAGCTCTGTCAGGTTGGATGGGGAGCGTCGCTGCACAGCTATTTTCAGGTCTCTCGAGAGATGTTCCATCCGTGCTGGCTGGGCCACTCAAGGACATTCAGGGACTTGTCCCGAAGCCAGCCGTGTGCTTAGGGTTGTTGTCCTGTTGGAAGGTGAACCTTCACCCCGGTCTGGGGTCCTGAGCGCTCTGGAGCAAGTTTTCATCAAGGATCTCTCAGTTTTTTGCTCCGTTCATCTTTCCCTCGATCCTGACTGGTCTCCCAGACCCTGCCACTGAAAAATATCCCCACAGCATGATGCTACCACCACCATGCTTTACCGTAGGGATGGTGGCAGGTTTCCTCCAGACGTGACTCTTGGCATTCAGTCCAAAGAGTTCAATCATGGTTTCATCAGACCAGAGAATCTTTTTTCTCATGGTCTGAGTCTTGTCATGTGCATTTTACTGAGGAGTGACTTCCGTCTGGCCACTCTACCATAAAGGCGCGATTGGTGGAGTGCTGCAGAGATGGTTTTCCTTCTGGAAGTTTCTTCCATTTCCACAGAGGAACTCTGGTGCTCTGTCAGAATGACCATTGGGTTCTTGGTCACCTCGCTGACCAAGGCCCTTCTCCCCCAATTGCTCAGTTTGGCCTGGCGGCCAGCTCTAGGAAGAGTCTTGGTGGTTCCAACCTTACTTCCATTTAAGAATGATGGAGGCCACTATGTTCTTGGGGACCTTCATTGCTGCAAACATTTTTTGGTACCCTTCCCCAGGACAATTCCTTTGACCTCATGGCTGTTTTTTTCTCTCTGATATGCACTGTCAACTATGGGACCTTATATAGACAGCCTTTTCAAATCATATCCAATCAACTGAATTTACCACAGGTGGACTGAAAATCAAGTTTTAGAAACATCTCAAGGATGATCAATGGAAACAGGATGCACCTGAGCTCAATTTCGAGTCTCATAGCAAAGGGTCTGAATACTGAGATATAATAAGGTATTTCTGTTTTTCTAAAAATCTGTTTTCACTGTGTCATTATAGGGTATTGTGATGTCATTATGGGGTGTAGATTTAATTTTTTAATTTCACCTTTAGTTAACCAGGTAGGCTAGTTGAGAACAAGTTCTCATTTGCAACTGCGACCTGGCCAAGATAAAGCAAAGCAGTTTGACACATACAACGACACAGAGTTACACATGGAATAAACAAACATACAGTCAATAATACAGTAGAAAAATCTATCTACAGCATGTGCAAATGAGGTAAGATAAGAGAGGTAAGGCAATAAATAGGCCATGGTGGCAAAGTAATTACAATATAGCAATTAAACACTGGAGTGATATATGTGCAGAGGATGAATGTGCAAGTAGAGATACTGCAAAGGAGCAAGATAAATAAATAAATACAGTATGGGGATGAGGTAGACTTGATGGGCTAATTACAGATGAGCTATGTACAGGTGCAGTGATCTGTGACCTGCCCTGACAGTTGGTGCTTAAAGCTAGTGACAGAGGTAATAGTCTCCAGCTTCAGAGATATTTGCAATTCGTTCCAGTCATTGGCAGCAGAGAACTGGAAGGAGAGGCGGCCAAAGGAGGAATTGGCTTTGGGGGTGACCAGCGAAATATATCTGCTGGAGCGCGTGCTACGAGTGGGTGCTGCTATGGTGACCAGTGAGCTGAGATAAGCCGGGGCTTTACCTATCAGAGACTTGTAGATGACCTGGAGCCAGTGGGTTTGGCGACGAGTATGAAGCGATGGCCAGCCAACGAGAGCGTACAGGTCACAGTGGTGGGTAATATATGCTTGCTGACAAAACGGATGGCACTGTGATAGACTGCATCCAATTTCTTGAGTAGAGTGTCGGAGGCTATTTTATAGATGACATCGCCGAAGTCGAGGATCGGTAGGATGATCAGTTTTACGAGGGTATGTTTGGCAGCATGAGTGAAGGATGCTTTATTGCGAAATAGGAAGCCAATTCTAGATTTAATTTCGGATTAGAGAATGGGAGTCTGGATGTGAGTCTGGAAGGAGAGTTTACAGTCTAGCCAGACACCTAGCTATTTATAGTTGTCCACATATTCTAAGTCAGAACCGTCCAGAGTAGTGATGCTGGATGGGTACGGGCAGGTGTGGGCAGTGATCGGTTGAAGAGCATGCACTTAGTTTTACTTGCATTTAAGAGCAGTTGGAGGCGATTGAAGGAGAGTTGTATGGCATCGAAGCTCGTCTGGAGGTTAGTTAACACAGTGTCCAAAGAAGGGCCAGAATTATACAGAATGATGTTGTCTGCGTAGAGGTGGATCAGAGAATCACCAGCAGCGAGAGCGACATCATTGATGTATACAGAGAATGGCGGGCCCTCCGATTTGACACACTAAACTCTATCAGAGAAGTAGTTGGTGAACCAGGCGAGGAAATAATTTGAGAAACCAAGGCTGTTGAGTCTGCCAATAACAATGTGGTGATTGACAGACTCGACTCGAAAACCTTGGCCAGGTTGATGAATATGGCTGCACAGTAATGTCTCTTATCGATGGCGGTTATGATATCGTTTAGGACCTTGAGCGTGTCTGAGGTGCACCCATGACCAGCTCTGAATCCAGAGCGTAGCGGAGAAGGTACAGTGGGATTTGAAGTGGTCGGTAATCTGTTTGTTGACTTGCTTTTGAAGACCTTAGAAAGGTAGGGTAGGATAGATATAGATCTGTAGCAATTTGGGTCTAGAGTGTCTCCCCCTTTGAAGAGGGGGATGACCGCGGCAGCTTTCCAATCTTAAGGAATCTCAGACGATACAAAAGAGAGGTTGAACCAGCTAGTAATAGGCTAGTTAAACAGGCTAGTAATTTCAGCAGATTATTTTAAAAATAGAGGGTCCAGAATGTCTAGCCTGGCTGGGGGTCCAGGTTTTGCAGTTCTTTAAGAACATATGCTATCTTGATTTGGGTGAAGGAGAAATGGGGAGGCTTGGGCAAGTTGCTGTAGGGAGTGCAGGGCTGTTGACCGGGGTAGGAGTAGCCAGGTGGAAAGTATGGCTAGCTGTAGAAAAATGCTTCTTGAAATTCTCAATTCTAGTGGATTCATCGGTGGTGTTTCCTGTCCTTAGTTTTTTTTAATTTTATTTTTTTATTTCACCTTTATTTAACCAGGTAGGCTAGTTGAGAACAAGTTCTCATTTGCAACTGCGACCTGGCCAAGATAAGGCATAGCAGTGTGAACAGACAACACAGAGTTACACATGGAGTAAACAATTAACAAGTCAATAACACAGTAGAAAAAAGGGGAGTCTATATATACATTGTGTGCAAAAGGCATGAGAAGGTAGGCAAATAATTACAATTATGCAGATTAACACTGGAGTGATAAATGATCAGATGGTTATGTACAGGTAGAGATATTGGTGTGCAAAAGAGCAGAAAAATAAATAAATAAAAACAGTATGGGGATGAGGTAGGTGAAAATGGGTGGGCTATTTACCAATAGACTATGTACAGCTGCAGCGATCGGTTAGCTGCTCAGATAGCAGATGTTTGAAGTTGGTGAGGGAGATAAAAGTCTCCAACTTCAGCGATTTTTGCAATTCGTTCCAGTCACAGGCAGCAGAGAACTGGAACGAAAGGCGGCCAAATGAGGTGTTGGCTTTAGGGATGATCAGTGAGATACACCTGCTGGAGCGCGTGCTACGGATGGGTGTTGCCATCGTAACCAGTGAACTGAGATAAGGCGGAGCTTTACCTAGCATGGACTTGTAGATGACCTGGAGCCAGTGGGTCTGGCGACGAATATGTAGCGAGGGCCAGCCGACTAGAGCATACAAGTCGCAGTGGTGGGTGGTATAAGGTGCTTTAGTGTCAAAACGGATGGCACTGTGATAAACTGCATCCAGTTTGCTGAGTAGAGTGTTGGAAGCAATTTTGTAGATGACATCGCCGAAGTCGAGGATCGGTAGGATAGTCAGTTTTACTAGGGTAAGTTTGGCGGTGTGAGTGAAGGAGGCTTTGTTGCGGAATAGAAAGCCGACTCTTGATTTGATTTTCGATTGGAGATGTTTGATATGGGTCTGGAAGGAGAGTTTAGAGTCTAGCCAGACACCTAGGTACTTATAGATGTCCACATATTCAAGGTCGGAACCATCCAGGGTGGTGATGCTGGTCAGGCGTGCGGGTGAAGGCAGCGAACGGTTGAAAAGCATGCATTTGGTTTTACTAGCGTTTAAGAGCAGTTGGAGGCCACGGAAGGAGTGCTGTATGGCATTGAAGCTCGTTTGGAGGTTAGATAGCACAGTGTCCAAGGACGGGCCGGAAGTATATAGAATGGTGTCGTCTGCGTAGAGGTGGATCAGGGAATCGCCCGCAGCATGAGAAACATCATTGATATATACAGAGAAGAGAGTCGGCCCGAGAATTGAACCCTGTGGCACCCCCATAGAGACTGCCAGAGGACCGGACAGCATGCCCTCCGATTTGACACACTGAACTCTGTCTGCAAAGTAATTGGTGAACCAGGCAAGGCAGTCATCCGAAAAACCGAGGCTACTGAGTCTGCCGATAAGAAAACGGTGATTGACAGAGTCGAAAGCCTTGGCAAGGTCTATGAAGACGGCTGCACAGTACTGTCTTTTATCGATGGCGGTTATGATATCGTTTAGTACCTTGAGCGTGGCTGAGGTACACCCGTGACCGGCTCGGAAACCAGATTGCACAGCGGAGAAGGTACGGTGGGATTCAAGATGTTCAGTGACCTGTTTGTTGACTTGGCTTTCGAAGACCTTAGATAGGCAGGGCAGGATGGATATAGGTCTGTAACAGTTTGGGTCCAGGGTGTCGCCCCCTTTGAAGAGGGGGATGACTGCGGCAGCTTTCCAATCCTTGGGGATCTCAGACGATATGAAAGAGAGGTTGAACAGGCTGGTAATAGGGGTTGCGACAATGGCGGCGGATAGTTTCAGGAATAGAGGGTCCAGATTGTCCAGCCCAGCTGATTTGTACGGGTCCAGGTTTTGCAGCTCTTTCAGAACATCTGCTATCTGGATTTGGGTAAAGGAGAACCTGGAGAGGCTTGGGCGAGTAGCTGCGGGGGGGGGGGGGGGGGGAGCTGTTGGCCGAGGTTGGAGTAGCCAGGCGGAAGGCATGGCCAGCCGTTGAGAAATGCTTGTTGAAGTTTTCGATAATCATGGATTTATCGGTGGTGACCGTGTTACCTAGCCTCAGTGCAGTGGGCAGCTGGGAGGAGGTGCTCTTGTTCTCCATGGACTTCACAGTGTCCCAGAACATTTTGGAGTTGGAGCTACAGGATGCAAACTTCTGCCTGAAGAAGTTGGCTTTAGCTTTCCTGACTGACTGTGTGTATTGGTTCCTGACTTCCCTGAACAGTTGCATATCGCGGGGACTATTCGATGTTAGTGCAGTCCGCCACAGGATGTTTTTGTGCTGGTCGAGGGCAGTCAGGTCTGGAGTGAACCAGGGGCTATATCTGTTCTTAGTTCTGCATTTTTTGAACGGAGCATGCTTATCTAAAATGGTGAGGAAGTTACTTTTAAAGAAAGACCAGGCATCCTCAACTGACGGGATGAGGTCAATGTCCTTCCAGGATACCCGGGCCAGGTCGATTAGAAAGGCCTGCTCACAGAAGTGTTTTAGGGAGCGTTTGACAGTGATGAGGGGTGGTCGTTTGACTGCGGCTCCGTAGCGGATACAGGCAATGAGGCAGTGATCGCTGAGATCCTGGTTGTAGACAGCGGAGGTGTATTTGGAGGGCCAGTTGGTCAGGATGACGTCAATGAGGGTGCCCTTGTTTACAGAGTTAGGGTTGTACCTGGTGGGTTCCTTGATGATTTGAGTGAGATTGAGGGCATCTAGCTTAGATTGTAGGACTGCCGGGGTGTTAAGCATATCCCAGTTTAGGTCACCTAACAGAACAAACTCTGAAGCTAGATGGGGGGCGATCAATTCACAAATGGTGTCCAGGGCACAGCTGGGAGCTGAGGGGGGTCAGTAGCAGGCGGCAACAGTGAGAGACTTATTTCTGGAGAGAGTAATTTTCAAAATTAGTAGTTCGAACTGTTTGGGTATGGACCTGGAGAGTATGACATTACTTTGCAGGCTATCTCTGCAGTAGACTGCAACTCCTCCCCCTTTGGCAGTTCTATCTTGACGGAAGATGTTATAGTTGGGTATGGAAATCTCAGAATTTTTGGTGGCCTTCCTGAGCCAGGATTCAGACACGGCAAGGACATCAGGGTTAGCAGAGTGTGCTAGAGCAGTGAGTAAGACACACTTAGGGAGGAGGCTTCTGATGTTGACATGCATGAAACCAAGGCTTTTTCGATCACAGAAGTCAACAAATGAGGGTGCCAAACGATATATACAAGGGACACGACAACACGTCCTACTGCTACGCCATCTTGGATCCTGCAGTAGGCAGCTGGGAGGAGGTGCTCTTATTCTCCATGAACTTTACAGTGTCCCAGAACTTTTTTGAGTTTGTGCTACAGGATGCAAATTTCTGCTTGAAAAAGCTAGCCTTAGCTTTCCTAACTGCCTGTGTATATTTATTCCTGACTTCCCGGAAAAGTTGCATATCACGGGGGCTATTCAATGCTAATGCAGAACGCCACAGGATGCTTGGAGAGAACCAAGGGCTATATCTGTTCCTGGTTCTACATTTTTAAAAGGGGCGTGCTTATTTAAGATGGTGAGGAAGGCACTTTTAAAGAAAGACCAGGCATCCTCGGCTGACGGGATGAGGTCAATATCCTTCCAGGATACTGGGGCCAGGTCGATTAGGAAGTATTTTAGGGAGCGTTTGATAGTGATGAGGGGTGGTCGTTTGACCGCAGACCCGTTACGGATGTAGGCAATGAGGCAGTGATCACTGAGATCTTGGTAGAAAACATCAGAGGTGTATTTGGAGGGCAAGTTGGATGATATTTATTTGGGGTTGAACCTGGTGGGTTCATTGATAATTTGTGAGAGATTGAGGGCATCAAGCTTAGATTGTAGGATGGCCAGGGTGTTAAGCATGTCCCAGTTTAGGTCACTTAGCAGCACTAGCTCTGAAGATAGATGGGATGCAATCAGTTCACATATGGTGTCCAGGGCACAGCTGGGGGCAGAGGGTGGTCTATAACAAGCGGAAATGACTTGTTTCTGGAAAGGTGAATTTTTAGAAGTAGAAGCTCAAATTGTTTGGGCACAGACCTGGATAGTAAGTCAGAACTCTGCACGCCATCTCTGCAGTAGATTGCAACACCGCCCCCTTTGGCAGTTCTATCTTGTCAGCAAATGTTATAGTTAGGGGTGGACATTTCAGGGTTTTTGGTGGTCTTCCTGAGCCAGGATTCAGACACGGCAAGGACATCCGGGTTGGCAGAGTGTGCTAGGGCAGTGAATAAAACAAACTTTGGGAGGAGGCTTCTAATGTTAACGTGCATGAAACCAAGGCTTTTACAGTTACAGATGTCAGCAAAAGAGAGCGCCTGGGGAATAGGAGTGGAGCTAGACACTGCAGGGCCTGGATTAACCTCCACATCACCAGAGGAACAAAGGAGGAGTGGGATAAGGGTACAGCTAAAGGCTCAAATAACTGGTCGGCTAGTACGTTCAGAACAGAGAGTAAAAGGATCACATTTCTGGGCATGGTAGAGTAGATTCAAGGCATAATGTACAGACAAAGGTATGGTAGGATGTGGATACAGTGATGGTAAACCTGTGCTTAGAGTGACGATGAAAGAGATATTGTCCCTAGAAATATAATTTAAACCAGGTGATGTCACCGCATGTGTGGTAGGTGGAACTAAAGTATTAAAATAAGGCGTTTTGAGCAGGGTCAGAGGCTCTACAGTGAAATAAGGCAATAAATTCTAACCAAAACAGCAATGGACAAGGCATATTGACGTTAGCGAGAAACATGCGTAGCCGAGTGATCATAGGAGTCCAGTGAGTAGCTTCAGGCAGCTTGGGGCTAGCGCAAGCTAACAGAAGGGCCTTGAAAGGACGCCGCGACGGAAGAAAGTCTGTCTATGAATTTGTCCGGTGGGCCTTTCAAGCTAACAGTCCGATGTGCTCTGGACAGCTAGCAGGCCGCGGCTAGCATGCTAGCGGATGGGATTTCAGGGGGCGAAGCGACGTCGGAGCCAGTTGAGGAAGTACCCTATCGGGCGAATCACGTCGGTGGTCCAGTCGTGATGAGTCGGCGGGGTTCCAAGCCAGTTGGCAAAAATAGGTATTGTAGCCCAAGTAGTGGCTGATCGACCTCTTTGGCTAGCCTGGAGATGGGCCTAGCAAGGCTAGCTCCAGGCTAATTGGTTATTGTTTCGGCACAGTGACGTTAGCCAGGAGTGGCCACTCGAGTAGCAGCTAGCTAGCTGCGATGGTCCAGGTGAAGAAAAAAAAAAGAAAAAAAAAGGTTCAGAGCTTGCAGTAGGAATCCGGAGATATGGAGAACAATAAGTCCAAAATGGCTCTGGTTTGAGTCGTGCTGCGCAGACTGGCGAGAGTTGTCCTGGCTAGAGGTGGCTGATGACCGCTAGCTGACTACTAGCTAGTAGCTAGTTAGCTGGCTAGCATCTGTTGGGGTTCCGGTTCAGGCGACGGTTCAGACGACGGATCAGCAGGGCTCCGTATGGTGGGTATAGTGGCCAATGAGATTGCTGAGGATTTCTTTTTTATTTAATCCATTTTAGAATATAGCTGAAAATGTAACAAAATGTGGAGAGATTCAAGGGGTGTGAATACTTTCCAAAGGCACTTTTAACTATAGACTTTTAACTAACAATAATGACTTTTTGATACAAATGAGACAATAACGTCCATGTAGATATCTTGGCGTTTTAACTGTAGACTTGTACCGACTTCGGCGATGTCATCTACAAAATGGCTTCCAACACTCTACTCAGCAAACTGGATGCAGTCTATCACAGTGCCATCCGTTTTGTCACTAAAGCACCTTATACCACCCGCCACTGCGACTTGTATGCTCTAGTCGGCTGGCCCTCGCTACATATTCGTCGCCAGACCCACTGGCTCCAGGTCATCTACAAGTCCATGCTAGGTAAAGCTCCGCCTTATCTCAGCTCACTGGTCACGATGGCAACACCCATCCGTAGCACGCGCTCCAGCAGGTGTATCTCACTGATCATCCCTAAAGCCAACACCTCATTTGGCCGCCTTTCGTTCCAGTACTCTGCTGCCTGTGACTGGAACGAATTGCAAAAATTGCTGAAGTTGGAGACTTTTATCTCCCTCACCAACTTCAAACATCAGCTATCTGAGCAGCTAACCGATCGCTGCAGCTGTACATAGTCCATCAGTAAATAGCCACCCAATTAACCTACCTCATCCCCATACTGTTTTTATTTATTTACTTTTCTGCTCTTTTGCACACCAATATCTCTACCTGCACATGACCATCTGATCATTTATCACTCCAGTGTTAATCTGCAAAATTGTAATTATTCGCCTACCTCCTCATGCCTTTTGCACACATTGTATATAGACTCCCCCTTTGTTTTCTACTGTGTTATTGACTTGTTAATTGTTTACTCCATGTGTAACTCTGTGTTGTCTGCTCATACTGCTATGCTTTATCTTGGCCAGGTCGCAGTTGCAAATGAGAACTTGTTCTCAACTAGCCTACCTGGTTAAATAAAGGTGAAATAAAAAATAAAAAAAATAAATAAATTGATCTTGATGATTCACCGCAGACTTAAATACTTTTAAAATAATCCGTCCCACTCGGCTTCAACCAGTCCAGACTGCTCTTTCTCTTAGTTCTCTCTTTCTTTTTCTCTTAGCTCTTTCTTTATCTTTCATTCTGTGTTGAGAGGCTAGGGGGGTGCCTAGGGACTGAGCACTCGGGTTTGGTGTGCGTGATGTTTAGTGCACAGTTGAGCCACAGAAATAGTGTTGGCTTGGAGTGGCTTGGAGTGAGTTACAGGGTTCAAGTGGGAGAGCTAAACAGGGAGAGGGTGCTTTCAGGAGTGAACAGGTGGATAGAGAGTAACGAGTGAAAGGAATTGAGTAAAGAAATAGTGAAGGGTACATTCGGGAGTGAACAGGAGGACAGAGAGTAACGAGTGAAAGGAAGTGAGTAAAGAAATAGAGAAGGGTGCATTCAGGAGTGAACAGGAGGATAGAGAGTAACGAGTGAAAGGAAGTGAGTAAAGAAATAGAGAAGGGTGCATTCAGGAGTGAACAGGAGGACAGAGAGAAACGAGTGAAAGGAAGTGAGTAAAGAAATAGTGAAGGGTGCATTCAGGAGTGAACAGGAGGATAGAGAGAAACGAGTGAAAGGAAGTGAGTAAAGAGATAGAGAAGGGTGCATTCAGGAGTGAACAGGAGGACAGAGAGTAACGAGTGAAAGGAAGTGAGTAAAGAGATAGAGAAGGATTCAAAAGATGCAGGGAGGAAGAACACAGGTAAAGGTCAGGTAAAGGTCAGGTAAAGGTCAAAGGTTAAGAAATGCTTTCTGTTATCATCAAACACAGTTGTTCTGTCTACAGGAACAGTCTGTATAGTACACAGAAGAGAACAGGAGGGTAAAGATCGCTAACAGTGCCTACACTAATAAACTTTACGATCACCATTTCTAGATAGAAACACAAACATTGCAAGGTTAACCCAGTGACGCAGGTCAATTACACTGAGTATACAACAAATTAAGAACACCTTTTGCCATGACATAGACGGACCAGGTGAATCCAGGTGGAAGTTATGATCCCTTATTGATGTCACCTGTTAAATCCACTTCAATCAGTGTAGATGAAGGGGAGGAGACACGTGGTTAAAGAAGGATTTATAAGCCCTGAGACAATGGAGACATGGATTGTGTATGTGTGCCATTCAGAGGGTAAATGGGCAAGACAAAATATTGAAGTTTCTTTGAACGGGTATGGTAGTAGGTGCCAGGCACACTGGAGTGTGTCAAGAAGGGCAACATTGCTGGGTTTTTCACACTCAATAGTTTCCCGTGTTTATCAAGAACTGTCCACCACCCAAAGGACTGTGGGAAGTATTGGAGTCAACATGGGCCAGCATCCTTGTGGAACGCTTTCAACACCTTGTAGAGTCCATGCCCAGGTAAATGTAAGCTTTGCTGAGGGCAAAAGGGTTTGTTACTCAATATTAAGACGGTGTTCCTAATGTTTTGTCCTCTCAGTGTATCTCCGGTCCGTCCTGGGTAATCCCTTTGTGTTCTGTCCCTCCAGTCGTTGTGAAGAGCACCTCGTTACATCTTCCTGGGTGCTTCCCAAATGACGCCATATTCACTGTATAGTGGAGTACTTTTTAACCAGATCCTTAAGGGCCCGTGTCAACTGTAGTACACTGTATAGGGAGTACTTTTTAACCAGATCCTTAAGGGCCCGTGTCAACTGTAGTACACTGTATAGGGAGTAGGAATTGGGGAAGCACTCGCTATTAGAGTGAGTGTGTGTTAGGCCTAATCTGTTTTAAAGCCGAGTCCAACCTGTTACTTTACATCCTGTTTATCAGCGTTAAGAGGATTTGTCTCTGTGGTCTCTGCTGAGTGTGTGTGTGTGTGTGTGTGTGTGTGTGTGTGTGTGTGTGTGTGTGTGTGTGAGTGTGTGAGTGTTTTACTCTGCTGGGTGTGTCATCAGGGGTCCAACCAGACTCAGCACTGCACACAGATACGTAGACAGGCAGGCATGTAGACAGACAGGCAGGCATGTAGGCAGGCAGACAGGCAGGCAGGCATGTAGACAGACAGGCAGGAATATAGGCAGGCAGGCAGGCAGGCATGTAGGCAGGCAGGCAGGCATGTAGGCAGGCAGGCAGGAATGTAGGCAGTTAGGCAGACAGGTAGGTAGGCAGACAGGCAGGCATGTAGGCAGACAGGTAGGTAGGCAGACAGGTAGGTAGGCAGACAAGCAGGCATGTAGGCAGACAGGCGCAAAAACTTTCACATGTGAAAATGCTATTTGCTGTTTGAATTGTACTGTCCCATTATGCTAACTGTTACACCTGCTTAGCGATCCTTCAATCTTCCCAATAGTTGGGGTAATGGGACAATTCTGAGTATATTCTCACCGGTATTGAGGTACATTTTCTGAGCCATATTTCATGTCGGCTCAGCGGGGTCTTAATCTACAGAGCTTTCGGGAAGTATTCAGGCCCCTTCCACTTTTTTCCACATTTTGTTACGTTACAGCATTATTCTAAAATAGATTAAATGTTTTTTCCCCCTCATCAATCTACACACAATACCCCATAATGACATCACAATACCCCATAATGACATCACAATACCCCATAATGACATCACAATACCCCACAATGACAAAGCAAAAACATGTTTTTTGTGCAAATTTATTAAATATCACATTCACGTAAGTATTCAGACCCTTTACTCAGTACTTTGTTGAAGCACCTTTAGTAGTGATTACAGTCTCAAGTCTTATGACTCTACAAGTTTGGCAGACCTGTATTTGGGGAGTTTCTCCCATTCTTCTCTGCAGATCCTCTCAAGCTCTGTCAGGTCGGATGGGGAGCGTCGCTGCACAGCTACTTTCAGGTCTCACCAGAGATGTTCGATCGGGTTCTGGCTGGGCCACTCGAGGACATTCAGAGACTTGTCCCGAAGCCACTCCTTCGTTATCTTGTCTGTGTGCTTAGGGTCGTTGTCTTGTTGGAAGGTAAACCTTCGCCCCAGTCTGGCACACAGCCAAGACAACACAGGATTGACTTCGGGGCAAAGCCCCCCCCCCCCCTGATTGCTCAGTTTAGCCGGGCGGCTCTAGGAAGAGTCTTGGCTGTTCCAAACTTCTTCCATTTTCGTTTTGTCATTATGCGGTATTGTGTGCAGAATTCTCAAATCAAACCAAATGTTATTAGTCACATGTGCCGAAAACAACAGGTGTAGTAGACCTTACAGGGAAATGCTGAATACAACAGGTGTAGTAGACCTTACAGTGAAATGCTGAATACAACAGGTGTAGTAGACCTTACAGTGAAATGCTGAATACAACAGGTGTAGTAGACCTCACAGTGAAAATGCTGAATACAACAGGTGTAGTAGACCTTACAGTGAAATGCTGAACACAACAGGTGTAGTAGACCTCACAGTGGAATGCTGAATACAACAGGTGTAGTAGACCTTACAGTGAAATGCTGAATACAACAGGTGTAGTAGACCTTACTGTGAAATGCTGAATACAACAGCTGTAGTAGACCTCACAGTGAAATGCTGAATACAACAGGTATAGTAGACCTTACAGTGAAATGCTGAACACAACAGGTGTAGTAGACCTTACAGTGAAATGCTGAATACAACAGGTATAGTAGACCTTACAGTGAAATGCTGAATACAACAGGTGTAGTAGACCTTACAGTGAAATGCTGAATACAACAGGTGTAGTAGACCTTACAGTGAAATGCTGAATACAACAGGTGTAGTAGACCTTACAGTGAAATGCTGAATACAACAGGTGTAGTAGACCTCACAGTGAACTGCTGAATACAACAGGTGTAGTAGACCTTACAGTGAAATGCTGAATACAACAGGTGTAGTAGACCTTACAGTGAAATGCTGAGTACAACAGGTTTAGTAGACCTTACAGTGAAATGCTGAATACAACAGGTGTAGTAGACCTTCCAGTGAAATGCTGAATACAACAGGTGTAGTAGACCTCACAGTGAAGTGCTGAATACAACAGGTGTAGTAGACCTCACAGTGAAGTGCTGAATACAACAGGTGTAGTAGACCTCACAGTGAAATGCTGAATACAACAGGTGTAGTAGACCTTACAGTGAAATGCTGAATACAACAGGTGTAGTAGACCTTAGAGTGAAGTGCTGAATACAACAGGTGTAGGTAGACCTTACAGTGAAATGCTGAATACAACAGGTGTAGTAGACCTCACAGTGAAGTGCTGACTTACAAGCTCCTAACCAACAATGCAGTTAAAACAATTATAAATACAGATAAGAACAACAAATAAAAGTAACAAGTAATTAAAGAGCAGCAGTAAAATAACAATAGCGAGCCTATATCCAGGGTGTTACGGTACAGAGTCAATGTGGAGGCTATATACAGGGTGTTATGGTACAGAGTCAATGTGGAGGCTATATACAGGGTATTACGGTACAGAGTCAGTGTGGAGGCTATATACAGGGTATTACGGTACAGAGTCAATGTGGAGGCTATATACAGGGTGTTATGGTACAGAGTCAATGTGGAGGCTATATACAGGGTGTTACGGTACAGAGTCAATGTGGAGGCTATATACAGGGTGTACCGGTACAGAGTCAATGTGGAGGCTATATACAGGGTGTTACGGTACAGAGTCAATGTGGAGGCTATATACAGGGGGTACCGGTACAGAGTCAATGTGGAGGCTATATCCAGGGTGTTACGGTACAGAGTCAATGTGGAGCCTATATCCAGGGGGGTACCGGTCCAGAGTCAATGTGGAGGCTATATACAGGGGGTACCGGTACAGAGTCAATGTGGAGGTTATATACAGGGGGTACCGGTCCAGAGTCAATGTGGAGGCTATATACAGGGGGTACCGGTACAGAGTCAATGTGGAGGTTATATACAGGGGGTACCGGTCCAGAGTCAATGTGGAGGCTATATACAGGGGGTACCAGTACAGAGTCAATGTGGAGGCTATATACAGGGGGTACCGGTACAGAGTCAATGTAGAGGCTATATAGAGGGGGGTACCTGTACAGAGTCAATGTGCAGGGGCACCGGTTAGCTGAGGTAATAATATGTACATGTAGTAGAGTTATTCAAGTGACTATGCATAGAGGATAACAACAGAGAGTAGCAGCCGTGTGTAAAAGAGGGGGGGGGGGGTAATGCGAATAGTCTGGGTGGCCATTTGATTAGGTGTCTTATGGATTGGGGGTAGAAGCTGTTTAGAAGCCTCTTGGACCTAGACTTGGTGCTCTGGTACTGTTTGCCATGTGGTAGCAGAGAGAACAGTCTATGACTTGGGTGGCTGGAGTCTTTGACAATTTTTAGGGCCTTCCTCTGACACCGCCTGGTATAGAGGTCCTGGATGGCAGGCAGCTTTGCCCCAATGATGTACTGGGCCGTTCGCATTACCCTCTGTAGCGCCTTGCGGTCGGAGGCCGAGCAGTTGCCATTCCAGGCGGTGATGCAACAAGTCAAGATGCTCTCGATGGTGCAGCTGTTGAGGATCTGAGGACCCATGCCAAATCTTTTCAGTCTCCTGAGGGGGAATAGGTTTTGTTGTGCCCTCTTCACAACTCTCTTGGTGTACTTGGACCATGATAGTTTGTTGGTGATGTGGACACCAAGGAACTTGAAGCTGTCAACCTGCTTCCATTGCAGGACATAGAAACACAATCAATTGATAAACTAAATATTGAACAATTATTTTTATGCAGATGGTTTGAATAGACAATCGATCATGCAGAATGCAGCCAGTGTTTGGCCCTCGCATTTTTTTGTTTGAAAAATATGAAATCATTCTACAGAAATATGATCTTATTTACCTTTGGACTCTCTTTTAGAAATACCCAGTTCCAACATTTCCACACAGCAAATGAGGGTGTTTTGGTTACCATATAAGGTGAATGTAGGGGGTTTTGGTTACCATATAAGGTGAATGGAGGGGGTTTTGGTTACCATATAAGGTGAATGGAGGGCGTTTTGGTTACCATATAAGGTGAATGGAGGGCGTTTTGGTTACCATATAAGGTGAATGGAGGGCGTTTTGGTTACCATACAAGGTGAATGGAGGGGGTTTTGGTTACCATATAAGGTGAATGGAGGGCGTTTTCCAGGCGTGGTTACCATATAAGGTGAATGGAGGGTGTTTTCCAGGCGTGGTTACCATATAAGGTGAATGGAGGGCGTTTTCCAGGCGTGGTTACCATATAAGGTGAATGGAGGGCGTTTTCTAGGCGTGGTTACCATATAAGGTGAATGGAGGGTGTTTTCCAGGCGTGGTTACCATATAAGGTGAATGGAGGGCGTTTTCCAGGCGTGGTTACCATATAAGGTGAAAGGAGGGCGTTTTCTAGGCGTGGTTAACATATAAGGTGAATGGAGGGTGTTTTCCAGGCGTGGTTACCATATAAGGTGAATGGAGGGCGTTTTCTAGGCGTGATTACCATATAAGGTGAATGGAGGGCGTTTTCCAGGCGTGGTTACCATATAAGGTGAAAGGAGGGCGTTTTCTAGGCGTGGTTACCATATAAGGTGAATGGAGGGTGTTTTCCAGGCGTGGTTACCATATAAGGTGAAAGGAGGGCGTTTTCTAGGCGTGACCATATAAGGTGAATGGAGGGCGTTTTCTAGGCGTGGTTACCATATAAGGTGAATGGAGGGTGTTTTCCAGGCGTGGTTACCATATAAGGTGAATGGAGGGCGTTTTCTAGGCGTGGTTACCATATAAGGTGAAAGGAGGGCGTTTTCTAGGCGTGGTTACCATATAAGGTGAATGGAGGGCGTTTTCCAGGCGTGGTTACCATATAAGGTGAATGGAGGGTGTTTTCTAGGCGTGGTTACCATATAAGGTGAATGGAGGGTGTTTTCTAGGCGTGGTTACCATATAAGGTGAATGGAGGGCGTTTTCTAGGCGTGGTTACCATATAAGGTGAATGGAGGGCGTTTTCTAGGCGTGGTTACCATATAAGGTGAATGGAGGGCGTTTTCTAGGCGTGGTTACCATATAAGGTGAATGGAGGGCGTTTTCTAGGCGTGGTTACCATATAAGGTGAATGGAGGGCGTTTTCTAGGCGTGGTTACCATATAAGGTGAATGGAGGGCGTTTTCTAGGCGTGGTTACCATATAAGGTGAATGGAGGGCGTTTTCTAGGCGTGGTTACCATATAAGGTGAATGGAGGGCGTTTTCTAGGCGTGGTTACCATATAAGGTGAATGGAGGGCGTTTTCTAGGCGTGGTTACCATATAAGGTGAATGGAGGGCGTTTTCCAGGCGTGGTTACCATATAAGGTGAAAGGAGGGCGTTTTCTAGGCGTGGTTACCATATAAGGTGAATGGAGGGCGTTTTCTAGGCGTGGTTACCATATAAGGTGAATGGAGGGTGTTTTCCAGGCGTGGTTACCATATAAGGTGAATGGAGGGCGTTTTCTAGGCGTGGTTACCAGCGCACAAATATAGTATGGCTCTGAATTATAAATTAAAACATGGTTATATGTTGCGCGCGACAGTTTGATAAATCACAATAATTTGCGGCGCTTGCAAATCTTACAATCTCCACGTAATTTAGTAAGACCTAATTTAGTAAATTTAATAAGACCTAATTTAGTAAATTTGCACAGTTAATACATTAGGCCCAACATCTTAACCAAATTGAAGACTTATGGGAGATTCTGGAGCGACGCCTGAGACAGTGTTTTTCACCACTATCAACAAAGCACCAAGTGATGGAATTTATCTTGGAAAGAATGATGTCACATCCCTCCAATAGAGTTCTAGACACTTGTAGAATTCATGCCAAGGAGCTTTGAAGCTGTTCTGGCAACTCGTGGACGACCATAAAAGACCTGCAGCCTCACACTAGGCATAGGCTATTGTTATTTACTGCTACTCTTTAATTATTTCTTATTCTTATCTCTTACCTTTAAAAAAAATATATATATATATTTTTTTTTCTTAAAACTGCATTGTTGGTAAAAGGGCTTGTATAAGGGGACGGCAGGGTAGCCTAGTGGTTAGAGCGTTGGACTAGTAACCGAGAGGTTGCAAGCTCAAATCCCCAAGGTACAAATCTGTCGTTCTGCCCCTGAACAGGCAGTCATGTTCCTAGGCCGTCATTGAAAATAAGAATTTGTTCTTAACTGACTTGCCTAGTTAAATAAAGGTTAAATAAAGGTTAATAAGTAAGCATTTCACAGTAAGGTCAACGCCCTGTTATATTCGGCGCATGTGACAAATAACATTTGATTTGACACGTAACTACGAAGTCCTATTTCACAGTTGTCGCCTTGTCCGAGATCATTCTATGCTTTACACACCGTCCCAGTGCACCACTTCTCTACATCACACAGCTGATTATGGAGACATTATACGGTTCGTGATAACGGACATTATACCCACCAGATCACAGACATGTTTTTGGCGACCACATTATGGAGTCATGAAAGGACACTATTAGCTGGCTGATGAAAGGATTCAATTGGATGGGGGGGGGGGGGGGGTGGCGGTTGGAGCAGAAAGATGTTTATAGCCTTTAGCCCAGAGACATTAGAAATACATCTGTCTGTGTTCACGTGCGTGAGTGTGTGCGTGTGTGCACCAACCTGTGTGTGTGTGTGTGTGTGTGCACCAGCGTGAGTGTGTGCGAGTGTGTCATTATAATACACCTCCCATCTGTCTGAAGCCTCCTGGGTTTAGAGGGAAATATCATCATTACAGTCAGTCAGACCAATAGGACCCTGGACTCTCAGACGGGGCTGGCTGAATGAGTCTCATAACCCAGACAGTCAGACCACTAGAACGCTGGACTCTCAGACGGGCCTGGCTGAATGAGTCTCATAACCCAGACAGTCAGACCACTAGAACCCTGGTCTCTCAGACGGAGCTGGCTGAATGAGTCTCATAACCCAGACAGTCAGACCACTAGAACCCTGATCTCTCAGACGGAGCTGGCTGAATGAGTCTCATAACCCAGACAGTCAGACCACTAGAACCCTGGTCTCTCAGACGGAGCTGGCTGAATGAGTCTCATAACCCAGACAGTCAGACCACTAGAACCCTGGTCTCTCAGACGGAGCTGGCTGAATGAGTCTCATAACCCAGACAGTCAGACCACTAGAACCCTGGTCTCTCAGACGGAGCTGGCTGAATGAGTCTCATAACCCAGTCAGTCAGACCACTAGAACCCTGGTCTCTCAGACGGGGCTGGCTGAATGAGTCTCATAACCCAGTCAGTCAGACCACTAGAACCCTGGTCTCTCAGACGGGGCTGGCTGAATGAGTCTCATAACCCAGTCAGTCAGACCAATAGGATCCTGGCCTCTCTACTAGCTGGAATGAAATGTAATTTATAACTGAATGGAAGCTGATTTCTGAGGAGTGAATTATTAATGTTGTATTTGAAATGTCTTTGTGCTTTTACTTTGTCAGTTGAAGTGGAGTTAAATTAGACCAATATTTTAGCAGCTTGAAAAAAATGGTTTCAATAACTGGTTAACAACCCACACACAACCCATACACAACCCATACACAACCCATACACAACCCATACACAACCCATACATAACCCACACACAACCCACACACAACCCATACACAACCCATACACAACCCATACACAACCCACACACAACCCACACACAACCCACACACAACCCACACACAACCCACACACAACCCATACACAACCCATACACACAACCCATACACAACCCATACACACAACCCATAAACACAACCCATACACAACCCATACACAACCCACACACAACCCATACACAACCCATACACAACCCATACACAACCCATACACAACCCATACACAACCCACACATAACTCATACACAACCCACACACAACCCATACACACAACCCATACACACAACCCATACACAACCCATACACAACCCATACACACAGCCCATACACAACCCACACACAACCCATACACAACCCATACATAACTCATACACAACCCATACACAGCCCATACATAACTCATACACAACCCATACACAACCCATACACAACCCATACACAGCCCATACATAACTCATACACAACCCATACACAACCCATACACAACCCATACACAACCCATACACAACCCATACATAACTCATACACAACCCATACACAACCCATACACAACCCATACACACAGCCCATACACAACCCACACACAACCCATACACAACCCATACATAACTCATACACAACCCATACACAACCCATACATAACTCATACACAACCCATACACAACCCATACACACAGCCCATACACAACCCACACACAACCCATACACAACCCATACATAACTCATACACAACCCATACACAACCCATACACAACCCATACACACAGCCCATACACAACCCACACACAACCCATACACAACCCATACATAACTCATACACAACCCATACACAACCCATACATAACTCATACACAACCCATACACAACCCATACACAACCCATACACAGCCCATACACAACCCACACACAACCCATACACAACCCATACATAACCCATACACAACCCATACATAACTCATACACAACCCATACACAACCCATACACAACCCATACACAACCCATACACAACCCATACACACATACACAACCCATACACACAGCCCATACACAACCCACACACAACCCATACACAACCCAAACATAACTCATACACAACCCATACACACAACCCATACACAACCCATACACAACCCACACACAATTACACACAACCCATACACACAACCCACACACAACCCATACACAACCCATACACAACCCACACATAACTCATACACAACCCATACACACAACCCATAAACACAACCCATACACACAACCCACACACAACCCATAAACACAACCCATACACACAACCCACACACAACCCATACACAACCCACACATAACTCAGACACAACCCATACACACAACCCACACACAACCCATACACAACCCACACACAACTTAAACACAATCACACACAACCCATACACAACCCACACATAACTCACACACAACTTACACACAACCACACACAACCCAAACACACAACCCACATACAACCCATACACAACCCATACACAACCCACACACAACTTACACACAATTACACACCACCCATACACAACCCATACATAACCCGTACACAACCCACACATAACTCATACACAACCAATACACACAACCCACACACAACCTACACATAACTCATACACAACCCATACAAACAACCCACACACAACTTACACACAATTACACACAACCCATACACAACCCACACATAACTCATGCACAACCCATACACACAACCCATACACACAACCACACACAACCCAAACACACAACCCTACATTTTCTACTATCCTCACCAGCTACGCTATTATTCCACGGGTTCTGGTCAACTCTAGTAACCTGTAGACGATAGGTTCTGGTCAACTCTAGTAACCTATAGGCAATAGGTTCTGGTCAACTCTAGTAACCTATAGGCAATAGGTTCTGGTCAACTCTAGTAACCTGTAGACGATAGGTTCTGGTCAACTCTAGTAACCTGTAGACGATAGGTTCTGGTCAATTCTAGTAACCTGTAGACGATAGGTTCTGGTCAACTCTAGTAACCTATAGGCAATAGGTTCTGGTCAACTCTAGTAACCTATAGGCAATAGGTTCTGGTCAATTCTAGTAACCTGTAGACGATAGGTTCTGGTCAACTCTAGTAACCTGTAGACGATAGGTTCTGGTCAACTCTAGTAACCTGTAGACGATAGGTTCTGGTCAACTCTAGTAACCTGTAGACGATAGGTTCTGGTCAACTCTAGTAACCTGTAGACGATAGGTTCTGGTCAACTCTAGTAACCTGTAGACGATAGGTTCTGGTCAACTCTAGTAACCTGTAGACGATAGGTTCTGGTCAACTCTAGTAACCTGTAGACGATAGGTTCTGGTCAACTCTAGTAACCTGTAGACGATAGGTTCTGGTCAACTCTAGTAACCTGTAGACAATAGGTTCTGGTCAACTCTAGTAACCTGTAGACGATAGGTTCTGGTCAACTCTAGTAACCTGTAGACAATAGGTTCTGGTCAATTCTAGTAACCTGTAGACGATAGGTTCTGGTCAACTCTAGTAACCTGTAGACGATAGGTTCTGGTCAACTCTAGTAACCTGTAGACGATAGGTTCTGGTCAACTCTAGTAACCTGTAGACGATAGGTTCTGGTCAACTCTAGTAACCTGTAGACGATAGGTTCTGGTCAACTCTAGTAACCTGTAGACGATAGGTTCTGGTCAATTCTAGTAACCTGTAGACGATAGGTTCTGGTCAACTCTAGTAACCTGTAGACGATAGGTTCTGGTCAACTCTAGTAACCTGTAGACGATAGGTTCTGGTCAACTCTAGTAACCTGTAGACGATAGGTTCTGGTCAACTCTAGTAACCTGTAGACGATAGGTTCTGGTCAACTCTAGTAACCTATAGGCGATAGGTTCTGGTCAACTCTAGTAACCTGTAGACAATAGGTTCTGGTCAACTCTAGTAACCTGTAGACGATAGGTTCTGGTCAACTCTAGTAACCTGTAGACGATAGGTTCTGGTCAACTCTAGTAACCTGTAGACGATAGGTTCTGGTCAACTCTAGTAACCTGTAGACGATAGGTTCTGGTCAACTCTAGTAACCTATAGACGATAGGTTCTGGTCAATTCTAGTAACCTGTAGACGATAGGTTCTGGTCAACTCTAGTAACCTGTAGACGATAGGTTCTGGTCAACTCTAGTAACCTGTAGACGATAGGTTCTGGTCAACTCTAGTAACCTGTAGACGATAGGTTCTGGTCAACTCTAGTAACCTGTAGACGATAGGTTCTGGTCAACTCTAGTAACCTGTAGACGATAGGTTCTGGTCAACTCTAGTAACCTGTAGACAATAGGTTCTGGTCAACTCTAGTAACCTGTAGACAATAGGTTCTGGTCAACTCTAGTAACCTGTAGACAATAGGTTCTGGTCAACTCTAGTAACCTGTAGACAATAGGTTCTGGTCAACTCTAGTAACCTGTAGACAATAGGTTCTGGTCAACTCTAGTAACCTGTAGACAATAGGTTCTGGTCAACTCTAGTAACCTGTAGACGATAGGTAATGATCAATTCTAGTAACCTGTAGACGATAGGTTCTGGTCAACTCTAGTAACCTGTAGACGATAGGTTCTGATCAATTCTAGTAACCTGTAGACGATAGGTTCTGGTCAACTCCAGTAACCTGTAGACGATAGGTTCTGGTCAACTCTAGTAACCTGTAGACGATAGGTTCTGGTCAATTCTAGTAACCTGTAGACGATAGGTTCTGGTCAACTCTAGTAACCTGTAGACGATAGGTTCTGGTCAACTCTAGTAACCTGTAGACGATAGGTTCTGGTCAACTCTAGTAACCTGTAGACGATAGGTTCTGGTCAACTCTAGTAACCTATAGACGATAGGTTCTGGTCAACTCTAGTAACCTGTAGACGATAGGTTCTGGTCAACTCCAGTAACCTGTAGACGATAGGTTCTGGTCAACTCTAGTAACCTGTAGACGATAGGTTCTGGTCAACTCTAGTAACCTGTAGACGATAGGTTCTGGTCAACTCTAGTAACCTATAGACGATAGGTTCTGGTCAATTCTAGTAACCTGTAGACGATAGGTTCTGGTCAACTCTAGTAACCTGTAGACGATAGGTTCTGGTCAACTCTAGTAACCTGTAGACGATAGGTTCTGGTCAACTCTAGTAACCTGTAGACAATAGGTTCTGGTCAACTCTAGTAACCTGTAGACAATAGGTTCTTGTCAACTCTAGTAACCTGTAGACAATAGGTTCTGGTCAACTCTAGTAACCTGTAGACGATAGGTTCTGGTCAACTCTAGTAACCTGTAGACGATAGGTTCTGGTCAACTCTAGTAACCTGTAGACGATAGGTTCTGGTCAACTCTAGTAACCTGTAGACGATAGGTTCTGGTCAACTCTAGTAACCTGTAGACGATAGGTTCTGGTCAACTCTAGTAACCTGTAGACGATAGGTTCTGGTCAACTCTAGTAACCTGTAGACGATAGGTAATGATCAATTCTAGTAACCTGTAGACGATAGGTTCTGGTCAACTCTAGTAACCTGTAGACGATAGGTTCTGATCAATTCTAGTAACCTGTAGACGATAGGTTCTGGTCAACTCTAGTAACCTGTAGACGATAGGTTCTGATCAATTCTAGTAACCTGTAGACGATAGGTTCTGATCAATTCTAGTAACCTGTAGACGATAGGTTCTGGTCAACTCTAGTAACCTGTAGACGATAGGTTCTGGTCAATTCTAGTAACCTGTAGACGATAGGTTCTGGTCAACTCTAGTAACCTGTAGGCGATAGGTTCTGGTCAACTCTAGTAACCTGTAGACGATAGGTTCTGGTCAACTCTAGTAACCTGTAGACGATAGGTTCTGATCAATTCTAGTAACCTGTAGACGATAGGTTCTGATCAATTCTAGTAACCTGTAGACGATAGGTTCTGGTCAACTCTAGTAACCTGTAGACGATAGGTTCTGGTCAATTCTAGTAACCTGTAGACGATAGGTTCTGGTCAACTCTAGTAACCTGTAGGCGATAGGTTCTGGTCAACTCTAGTAACCTGTAGACGATAGGTTCTGGTCAACTCTAGTAACCTGTAGACGATAGGTTCTGGTCAATTCTAGTAACCTGTAGACGATAGGTTCTGGTCAACTCTAGTAACCTGTAGACGATAGGTTCTGGTCAACTCTAGTAACCTGTAGACAATAGGTTCTGGTCAACTCTAGTAACCTGTAGACGATAGGTTCTGATCAATTCTAGTAACCTGTAGACGATAGGTTCTGGTCAACTCTAGTAACCTGTAGACGATAGGTTCTGGTCAATTCTAGTAACCTGTAGACGATAGGTTCTGGTCAACTCTAGTAACCTGTAGGCAATAGGTTCTGGTCAACTCTAGTAACCTGTAGACGATAGGTTCTGGTCAATTCTAGTAACCTGTAGACGATAGGTTCTGGTCAACTCTAGTAACCTGTAGACGATAGGTTCTGGTCAACTCTAGTAACCTGTAGACGATAGGTTCTGGTCAACTCTAGTAACCTATAGGCGATAGGTTCTGGTCAACTCTAGTAACCTATCGACGATAGGTTCTGGTCAACTCTAGTAACCTGTAGGCAATAGGTTCTGGTCAACTCTAGTAACCTGTAGACGATAGGTTCTGGTCAATTCTAGTAACCTGTAGACGATAGGTTCTGGTCAACTCTAGTAACCTGTAGACGATAGGTTCTGGTCAACTCTAGTAACCTGTAGACGATAGGTTCTGGTCAACTCTAGTAACCTGTAGACGATAGGTTCTGGTCAATTCTAGTAACCTGTCGACGATAGGTTCTGGTCAACTCTAGTAACCTGTAGACGATAGGTTCTGGTCAACTCTAGTAACCTGTAGACGATAGGTTCTGGTCAACTCTAGTAACCTGTAGACGATAGGTTCTGGTCAACTCTAGTAACCTGTAGACGATAGGTTCTGGTCAACTCCAGTAACCTGTAGACGATAGGTTCTGGTCAACTCCAGTAACCTGTAGACGATAGGTTCTGGTCAACTCTAGTAACCTGTAGACGATAGGTTCTGATCAATTCTAGTAACCTGTAGACGATAGGTTCTGGTCAACTCTAGTAACCTGTAGACGATAGGTTCTGATCAATTCTAGTAACCTGTAGACGATAGGTTCTGATCAATTCTAGTAACCTGTAGACGATAGGTTCTGGTCAACTCTAGTAACCTGTAGACGATAGGTTCTGGTCAATTCTAGTAACCTGTAGACGATAGGTTCTGGTCAACTCTAGTAACCTGTAGGCGATAGGTTCTGGTCAACTCTAGTAACCTGTAGACGATAGGTTCTGGTCAACTCTAGTAACCTGTAGACGATAGGTTCTGATCAATTCTAGTAACCTGTAGACGATAGGTTCTGATCAATTCTAGTAACCTGTAGACGATAGGTTCTGGTCAACTCTAGTAACCTGTAGACGATAGGTTCTGGTCAATTCTAGTAACCTGTAGACGATAGGTTCTGGTCAACTCTAGTAACCTGTAGGCGATAGGTTCTGGTCAACTCTAGTAACCTGTAGACGATAGGTTCTGGTCAACTCTAGTAACCTGTAGACGATAGGTTCTGGTCAATTCTAGTAACCTGTAGACGATAGGTTCTGGTCAACTCTAGTAACCTATAGACGATAGGTTCTGGTCAACTCTAGTAACCTGTAGACGATAGGTTCTGGTCAACTCTAGTAACCTGTAGACGATAGGTTCTGATCAATTCTAGTAACCTGTAGACGATAGGTTCTGGTCAACTCTAGTAACCTGTAGACGATAGGTTCTGGTCAACTCTAGTAACCTGTAGACGATAGGTTCTGATCAATTCTAGTAACCTGTAGACGATAGGTTCTGATCAATTCTAGTAACCTGTAGACGATAGGTTCTGGTCAACTCTAGTAACCTGTAGACGATAGGTTCTGGTCAATTCTAGTAACCTGTAGACGATAGGTTCTGGTCAACTCTAGTAACCTGTAGGCAATAGGTTCTGGTCAACTCTAGTAACCTGTAGACGATAGGTTCTGGTCAATTCTAGTAACCTGTAGACGATAGGTTCTGGTCAACTCTAGTAACCTGTAGACGATAGGTTCTGGTCAACTCTAGTAACCTGTAGACGATAGGTTCTGGTCAACTCTAGTAACCTATAGGCGATAGGTTCTGGTCAACTCTAGTAACCTATAGACGATAGGTTCTGGTCAACTCTAGTAACCTGTAGACGATAGGTTCTGGTCAACTCCAGTAACCTGTAGACGATAGGTTCTGGTCAACTCTAGTAACCTGTAGACGATAGGTTCTGGTCAACTCTAGTAACCTGTAGACGATAGGTTCTGGTCAACTCTAGTAACCTGTAGACGATAGGTTCTGGTCAATTCTAGTAACCTGTAGACGATAGGTTCTGGTCAACTCTAGTAACCTGTAGACGATAGGTTCTGGTCAACTCTAGTAACCTGTAGACGATAGGTTCTGGTCAACTCTAGTAACCTGTAGACGATAGGTTCTGGTCAACTCTAGTAACCTGTAGACGATAGGTTCTGGTCAACTCCAGTAACCTGTAGACGATAGGTTCTGGTCAACTCCAGTAACCTGTAGACGATAGGTTCTGGTCAACTCTAGTAACCTGTAGACGATAGGTTCTGGTCAACTCTAGTAACCTGTAGACGATAGGTTCTGGTCAACTCTAGTAACCTGTAGACGATAGGTTCTGGTCAACTCTAGTAACCTGTAGACGATAGGTTCTGGTCAACTCTAGTAACCTGTAGACAATAGGTTCTGGTCAACTCTAGTAACCTGTAGACAATAGGTTCTGGTCAACTCTAGTAACCTGTAGACAATAGGTTCTGGTCAACTCTAGTAACCTGTAGACGATAGGTTCTGGTCAACTCTAGTAACCTGTAGACGATAGGTTCTGGTCAACTCTAGTAACCTGTAGACGATAGGTTCTGGTCAACTCTAGTAACCTGTAGACAATAGGTTCTGGTCAACTCCAGTAACCTGTAGACAATAGGTTCTGGTCAATTCTAGTAACCTGTAGACAATAGGTTCTGGTCAACTCTAGTAACCTGTAGACAATAGGTTCTGGTCAACTCTAGTAACCTGTAGACAATAGGTTCTGGTCAACTCTAGTAACCTGTAGACGATAGGTTCTGGTCAACTCTAGTAACCTGTAGACGATAGGTTCTGGTCAACTCTAGTAACCTATAGACGATAGGTTCTGGTCAATTCTAGTAACCTGTAGACGATAGGTTCTGGTCAACTCTAGTAACCTGTAGACGATAGGTTCTGGTCAACTCTAGTAACCTGTAGACAATAGGTTCTGGTCAACTCTAGTAACCTGTAGACAATAGGTTCTGGTCAACTCTAGTAACCTGTAGACAATAGGTTCTGGTCAACTCTAGTAACCTGTAGACAATAGGTTCTGGTCAACTCTAGTAACCTGTAGACGATAGGTTCTGGTCAACTCTAGTAACCTGTAGACGATAGGTTCTGGTCAACTCTAGTAACCTGTAGACGATAGGTTCTGGTCAACTCTAGTAACCTGTAGACGATAGGTTCTGGTCAACTCTAGTAACCTGTAGACGATAGGTTCTGGTCAACTCTAGTAACCTGTAGACGATAGGTTCTGGTCAACTCTAGTAACCTGTAGACGATAGGTAATGATCAATTCTAGTAACCTGTAGACGATAGGTTCTGGTCAACTCTAGTAACCTGTAGACGATAGGTTCTGATCAATTCTAGTAACCTGTAGACGATAGGTTCTGGTCAACTCTAGTAACCTGTAGACGATAGGTTCTGATCAATTCTAGTAACCTGTAGACGATAGGTTCTGATCAATTCTAGTAACCTGTAGACGATAGGTTCTGGTCAACTCTAGTAACCTGTAGACGATAGGTTCTGGTCAATTCTAGTAACCTGTAGACGATAGGTTCTGGTCAACTCTAGTAACCTATAGGCGATAGGTTCTGGTCAACTCTAGTAACCTGTAGACGATAGGTTCTGGTCAACTCTAGTAACCTGTAGACGATAGGTTCTGATCAATTCTAGTAACCTGTAGACGATAGGTTCTGATCAATTCTAGTAACCTGTAGACGATAGGTTCTGGTCAACTCTAGTAACCTGTAGACGATAGGTTCTGGTCAATTCTAGTAACCTGTAGACGATAGGTTCTGGTCAACTCTAGTAACCTATAGGCGATAGGTTCTGGTCAACTCTAGTAACCTGTAGACGATAGGTTCTGGTCAACTCTAGCAACCTGTAGACAATAGGTTCTGGTCAACTCTAGTAACCTGTAGACGATAGGTTCTGGTCAACTCTAGTAACCTGTAGACGATAGGTTCTGGTCAATTCTAGTAACCTGTAGACGATAGGTTCTGGTCAACTCTAGTAACCTGTAGACGATAGGTTCTGGTCAATTCTAGTAACCTGTAGACGATAGGTTCTGGTCAACTCTAGTAACCTATAGACGATAGGTTCTGGTCAACTCTAGTAACCTGTAGACGATAGGTTCTGGTCAACTCTAGTAACCTGTAGACGATAGGTTCTGATCAATTCTAGTAACCTGTAGACGATAGGTTCTGGTCAACTCTAGTAACCTGTAGACGATAGGTTCTGGTCAACTCTAGTAACCTGTAGACGATAGGTTCTGATCAATTCTAGTAACCTGTAGACGATAGGTTCTGATCAATTCTAGTAACCTGTAGACGATAGGTTCTGGTCAACTCTAGTAACCTGTAGACGATAGGTTCTGGTCAATTCTAGTAACCTGTAGACGATAGGTTCTGGTCAACTCTAGCAACCTGTAGACAATAGGTTCTGGTCAACTCTAGTAACCTGTAGACGATAGGTTCTGGTCAACTCTAGTAACCTGTAGACAATAGGTTCTGGTCAACTCTAGTAACCTGTAGACGATAGGTTCTGGTCAATTCTAGTAACCTGTAGACGATAGGTTCTGGTCAACTCTAGTAACCTGTAGACGATAGGTTCTGGTCAATACTAGTAACCTGTAGACGATAGGTTCTGGTCAACTCTAGTAACCTATAGGCAATAGGTTCTGGTCAACTCTAGTAACCTATAGGCAATAGGTTTTGGTCAACTCTAGTAACCTGTAGACAATAGGTTCTGGTCAACTCTAGTAACCTGTAGCTAGAGGAGATAGGTGAGGTAGATGATAACTACTTAGCAGTAGCTAATTACAACATAACCCAGTCAGCTGTAACTGAACATGAAACAATGTTTGATATCTTTCCATCTCTCTATTTCCCTTCTCTACAGTGGGAGGAGATAGGTGAGGTAGATGAGAACTATGCTCCGATCCACACGTACCAGGTGTGTAAAGTGATGGAACACAACCAGAACAATTGGCTCCAGACCAACCTCATCCTCAACGAGGGGGCTCAGAGGGTGTTTGTGGAGCTACAGTTCACCCTGAGGGACTGTAACAGCCTTCCGGGTGGCGTGGGTACCTGCAAGGAGACCTTCAACATGTACTACTATGAGTCTAACGACGAGGAGGGGAGGAACCTCAGGGAGAGCCAGTACTCTAAGGTAGACACCATCGCTGCTGACGAGAGCTTTACGGAGTTAGACCTGGGAGACAGAGTGATGAAGCTGAATACAGAGGTTAGGGATCTGGGACCGTTGACGAAGAAGGGGTTCTACCTGGCGTTTCAAGACCTGGGAGCCTGTATAGCGCTGGTTTCTGTCAGGGTGTTCTATAAGAAGTGTCCCTTCATAGTGAGGAACCTAGCTCAGTTCCAGGACACTATTACAGGTTCGGACTCCTCCCAGCTGCTGGAGGTGGCTGGAAACTGTGTCAACAACTCGGTGGCGGAGGACCTACCCAGGATGCACTGCAGCGCAGAGGGGGAGTGGCTAGTGCCCATCGGGAAGTGTGTGTGCCAGGCGGGGTTTGAGGAAGTGAATGACAGTTGTCAAGGTATGTACTGAATCAAATTGTTTATACACACGAGCAGGGACGGAACATAAAGATCTTAGGCCCTGGCCAGCAAGTATAACATTGACGTCCAAAATATGTTCCATGCGATGTTTGAAAAGACAGAATTTCATGGGCTAGTTTGGTACATTTTCTCCTAACCCTGTCTGAAAATTACTAGCCTCAGGCTTGCGGGCTAGCTACATTTCAACCCCATGCGTACCAGTATGGAATATGATGACATGGGTAAGCTAATGGAATGTGTTCACATCATAATAAGGACAGGCATTGACAACCACATTATTACACTTGAAATGTTTTTCTCCTAATGAACAATATCATCATTTATCCTATGTTATAGCTGTCATGGTGGCTTTGATGATAACAAGGAAACTGTTAGCTAGCTATAGGCTATCAACCATAATCACTGCACAGAAGAAGTGATCGGGGTGAAGTGAGTGAACATCTACCTCTCTCTACGTGTGTGTGTCTCTTGATTGACTTTGTGTGTCTTTTTTTATTATTATTTCACCTTTATTTAACCAGGTCGGCCAGTTGAGAACAAGTTGTAATTTACAACTGTGACCTGGCCAAGATAAAGCCAAGCAGTGCAACACAAACAACAACACAGAGTATCACATAAATGTACAGTCAATAACACAATAGAAACGTCTATATACTTTGTGTGCAAATGTAGTACGATTAGGGAGGTAAGGCAATAAATAGGCCCTAGTGAAATAGCGAAATAATTACAATTGAGCATTAACACTGGAGTGATAGCTGTGCAGATGATGATGTGCAAGTAGAGATACTGGGGTGCAAGAGAGCAAAATAAATAACAATATGGGATGAGGTAGTTGGATGGGCTATTTACAGATGGGCTATGTACAGGTGCAGTGTTATGTAAGCTGCTCTGACAGCTGATGCTTAAAGTTACTCAGGGAGATATATCTCCAGCTTCAGTGATGTTTGCAATTCATTCCAGTTATTGCAGCAAAGAACTGGAAGGAAAGGCAACCAAAGGAGGAGTTGGCTTTGGGGATGACCAGTGAAATATACCTGCTGGAGCACGTTCTACGGGTGGGTGTTACTATGGTGACCAGTGAGCTGAGAGGTGTAGAAGCACGGTGGCTAGGAACAACTCCCTAGACATGCCAAAACCTAGGAAGAAACCTAGAGAGGAACCAGGCGATGCGAGGTTTCGTCTCTGGTGGCACCAGTTAAGCCAGATGAGGTCTCCACATGTGTGGGGGTGGGACAAAAGAGCTATCTAAGGTGAGTGGGAATGAGGGCTCTACAGTGAAATAATACAATTAGGACTAGCCGAGACAGGCATAACAAGGCATATTAACATTAGAGAGAGGCTTAAAGCAGTCACAGATGCTAACTTTTAACATTAAGTTCCTTGCTCAGAACATGAGAACGTATGAAAGCTGGTGGTTCCTTTTGACATGAGTCTTCAATATTCCCCGTTGAGAAGTTCTAGGTTGTAATTATTACAGGAATTATAGGACTATTTTTCATTTGTATTTCATATTCCTTTGACTATTGGATGTTCTTATAGGCACTATAGTATTGCCAGCCTAATCTCTGGAGTTGATAGGCTTGAAGTCATAAACAGCGCTGTGCTTCAAGCATGCTAAGAGCTGCTGGTAAACGCAGTAAAGTGCTGTTTGAATGAATGCTTATGAGCCTGCTGCTGCCTACCACCGCTCAGTCAGACTGCTCTATCAAATATCAAATCATAGACTTAATTATAATATAATAAACACACAGAAATGCGAGCCTTAGGTCATTAATATGGTCAAATCCGGAAGGGCTAGAAGGCTGGTGACGTCGAACGCCGCCCGAACAAGGAGAGGAACCGACTTCGGGGGAAATCGTGACAACTGCTGCATATACCCTGACTCTGCTTGCACGGAACTAAAGAGAAGGGACACAATTTCCCTAGTTAATATTGCCCGCTAACAGTAATTTATTTTAACTAAATATGCAGGTTTAAGAATATATACTTCTGTGTATTGATTTTAAGAAAGGCATTGTTGTTTATGGTTCGGTACATTGGTGCAACGACATTTTGCTTTTTTCGCAAATGCGCTTTTGTTTAAGTCATCACCCATTTGGCGAAGTCGGCTGTGATTCGATGATAAATTAACAGACACCGCATTGATTATATGCAACGCAGGACATGCTAGTTAAACTAGTAATATCATCAACCATGTGTAGTTAATTAGTGATTATGTTAAGATTGATTGCTTTTTATAAGGTAAGTTTAATGCTAGCTAGCAACTTACCTTGGCTCCTTGCTGCACTCGCATCAACAGGTGTTTAGCCTGCCACGCAGTCTCCTCGTGGATTGCAATGTTAGGCGTCCAAAAATCCCGATTACCGATTGTTATGAAAACTTGAAATCGGCCCTAATTATTCGGCCATGCCTGTTAATTGGTCGACCTCTAGTGTTGTGTTGTGTCTGATGTGGTGCTGTGTTGTGTCTGATATCTGGTGTTGTGTCTGTTGTGGTGCTGTGTTGTGTCTGATATCTGGTGTTGTGTCTGATATCTGGTGTTGTGTCTGATATCTGGTGTTGTGTCTGATATCTGGTGTTGTGTCTCATATCTGGTGTTGTGTGGTGTCTGATGTGGTGCTGTGTTGTGTCTGATATCTGGTGTTGTGTCTGTTGTGGTGCTGTGTTGTGTCTGATGTGGTGCTGTGTTGTGTCTGATATCTGGTGTTGTGTCTGATATCTGGTGTTGTGTCTGATATCTGGTGTTGTGTCTCATATCTGGTGTTGTGTGGTGTCTGATGTGGTGCTGTGTTGTGTCCGATGTGGTGTCTGATATCTGGTGGTGTGTGGTGTCTGATGTGGTGCTGTGTGGTGTCTGAAATCTGGTGTTGTGTGGTGTCTGATATCTGGTGTTGTGTCTGATGTGGTGCTGTGTTGTCTGATATCTGGTGTTGTGTGGTGTCTGATATCTGGTGTTGTGTCTGATGTGGTGCTGTGTTGTGTCTGATATCTGGTGTTGTGTCTGATGTGGTGCTGTGTTGTGTCTGATGTGGGGCTGTGTGGTGTCTGATGTGGGGCTGTGTGGTGTCTGATATCTGGTGTTGTCTGATGTGGTGCTGTGTGGTGTCTGATATCTGGTGTTGTCTGATGTGTGGCTGTGTGGTGTCTGATGTGGTGCTGTGTTGTGTCTGATGTGGTGCTGTGTGGTGCCTGATATCTGGTGTTGTGTGGTGCCTGATATCTGGTGTTGTGTGGTGTCTGATATCTGGTGTTGTGTGGTGTCTGATATCTGGTGTTGTGTCTGATGTGGGGCTGTGTGGTGTCTGATGTGGTGCTGTGTGGTGTATGATGTGGTGCTGTGTTGTGTCTGATATCTGGTGTTGTCTGATGTTGTGTGGTGTCTGATATCTGGTGTTGTCTGATGTGGTGCTGTGTGGTGTCTGATGTGGTGCTGTGTGGTGTCTGATATCTGGTGTTGTCTGATGTGGGGCTGTGTGGTGTCTGATATCTGGTGTTGTCTGATGTGGGGCTGTGTGGTGTTGGATGTGGTGCTGTGTGGTGTCTGATGTGGTGCTGTGTTGTGTCTGATATCTGGTGTTGTCTAATGTTGTGTGGTGTCTGATATCTGGTGTTGTCTGATGTGGTGCTGTGTGGTGTCTGATGTGGTGCTGTGTGGTGTCTGATATCTGGTGTTGTCTGATGTGGGGCTGTGTGGTGTCTGATATCTGGTGTTGTCTGATGTGGGGCTGTGTGGTGTCTGATATCTGGTGTTGTGTCTGTTGTGGTGCTGTGTTGTGTCTGATGTGGTGTCTGATATCTGGTGTTGTGTCTGACGTGGAGCCAAACTGTCTTGTTGTCTCCCTCTCTTTCAGAGCCAACAGCTTTACTCCGGTTTCCATGGTTACCACAAAATACCTCTCGGCTGTGTCTGTCTCTTTGAAGAAAATGTTACATTTGACAAAGTATCTGTTTGTCCTCAGTTAGCTTGTTAGGTGGGTAGGGGCAGGTGTTAGGTGGGTAGGGGCAGGTGTTAGGTGATGAACTAGACTGTACCCTGACCCTTTCAGTTAAACACATTCATAGTAGACCTATTTAAAAGCCTTTCCTAGCATTTATTAGGGTAATATTATATATTCATATTATAATATTATTATCAATATTTTATAGTTGATATTAAAATACAATGGCAAGACAAAGTATGTGAACCCTTTGGAATTACCTGGATTTCTGATTGAATATGTTCATAAAAACAACAAACAAACACATTGTGCTTAAACTAATAACACACAAATTATTGTATTTTTCTTGTTCATATTGAATACATAATTTAAATATTCACTGTGTAGGTTGGAAAAAGTATGTGAACCCCCCTAGGCTATTGACTTCTCCAAAAGCTAATTGGAGTCAGGAGTTAGCTAACCTGGAGTCCAACCAATGAGACGAGATTGGAGATGTTGGTTAGAGCTCCCTTTCTCTATAAAAAAACACTCACAAAATGTGAGTTTTCTATTCACAAGAAGCATTGCCTGATGTGAACCATGCCTCGAACAAGAGAGATCTCCGAAGACCTAAGATTAATAATTGTTGACTTGCATAAAGCTGGAAAGGGTTACAAAAGTGTCTCCAAAAGCCTTGATGTTCATCAGTCCACGGTAAGACAAATTGTCTATAAATGGAGAAAGTTCAGCACTGTTGCTACTCTCCCTAGGAGTGGCCATCCTGCAAAGAGGACTGCAAGAGCACAGCGCAGAATGTTCAATGAGGTTAAGAAGAATCCTAGAGTGTCAGCTAAAGACACACAGAAACCTTTGGAACATGCTAACATCTCTGTTGACGAGTCTACGATACGTAAAACACTGAACAAGAATGGTGTTCATGGGAGTACACAACGGAAGAAGCCACTGCTGTCCGAAAAAAACATTGCTGCAGGTTTGAAGTTTGCAAAAGAGCACCTGGATGTTCCACAACGCTACTGGCAAAATATTATGTGGACAGATGAAACTACAGTTGAGTTGTTTGGAAGGAACACAAAACACTATGTGTGGAGAAAAAAAGGCACAGCACACCAACATCAAAACCTCATCCCAACTGTAAAGTATGGTGGAGGGAGCATCATGGTTTGGGGCTGCTTTGCTGCCTCAGGACCTGGACAGCTCGCTACCATCGACAAAAAAATGAACTCCCAAGTTTATCAATACATTTTGCAGGAGAATGTTAGTCTATCTGTGCGCCAATTGAAGCTCAACAGAAGTTGGGTGATGCAACAGGACAACGACCCAAAACACAGATGTAAATCAACAACAGAATGGCTTCAACAGAAAAAAATACGCCTTCTGGAGTGGCCCAGTCAGAGTCCTGACCTCAACCAGATTTGAGATGCTGTGGCATGACCTCAAGAGAGCAGTTCACACCAGACATCCCAAGAATATTGCTGACCTGAAACAGTTTTGTAAAGAAGAATGGTCCAAAATTCCTCCTGACCGTTGTGCAGGTCTGATTCCCGACTACAGAAAACGTTTGGTTGAGGTTATTGCTGCCAAAGGAGGGTCAACCAGTTATTAAATCCAAGGGTTCACGTACTTTTCCCACCCTGCACTGTGAATGTTTACACCGTGTGTTCAATAAAGACATGAAAACGTATAATTGTTTGTGTGTTTATGAGTTTAAGCAGACTGTGTTTGTCTATTGTTGTGACCTAGATGAAGATCAGATCAAATTGTATGACCAATTTATGCAGAATTCCAGGTATTTCCAAAGATTTCACATACTTTTCCTTGCCACTGTAAATAATGATTATTCATGTATTTATCTGTAGGGTTTAAAGGACTATTATTCCACTCTATTTGATTTCAAACTCATTCATAGGCTC